>NC_062280.1:105727013-106030044 GCF_902655055.1 Lutra lutra
AGCAACGCTCTCAGGTTACATACACATTTCACAGAAGAGGTAACTGAGCCTCAGGGAGGTTAGTTACCTTGACCGAGGGACTAGTCAAAAAGATCCAAGGAAATCTTTGTTAACCATAGGGAAAGTCCTCCTGGAACCATCACATCCTTCTTGAGCCTCCAGGAACAAGCTTTAGGGGCTCCAGGTTACTGTCCCAGCCCTGCCAGCCTGCTTGTCATCAAAATCCAGACCCTCTTCACGGGGCTATTGGCTCTGTAAGCTCCCTGTGTCTAGCTGGGGAGAGACCCCCTTCATCAGCCTGGCCAGGGGCCTTCAACCTGCCAACCCAATCCCAGGCCCCCCGCAGGGTCTCTCACAGAGTCTCCTGCAGGGTCTCCCGCAAAAATGGCGGGATCTACTCCACCTCCACCATCTGTGTGCCTTCCCACCTCCTCCCCTTTGCCTCTCCCAGCCCCCCTGCCCACTCTCCTGGTCCCACCTGGGCACCGTGTGTTCACAAATCCATTCCTGACTCTGCAGCTCTCCGAGTTCATTCCTCTTCTGCTGTCTTAAAGCCCTGGCAGCTGCCCACAGGGGCAAGCTCGGCAATTGGCTCCACGCACTTTTCCCTTTCTCCCTGGGCTCCCTCACCTGGCCAACTCATCAGGAGGTCTTCAGGAAGAGAACCCTCCAGGGTGCCTTGAGAAATCAGATAGGAGTCATGGGCTCTTCCTTTCCTCCTTTGCACCTGCCCAAGGTACCCAGCTTGGAAAGGGGACTGCGGGACTCTGGGTCCCTGATCCTCAGCAACTGGAGGAGTTTGTTGGACGTGGGGACACAGCAGCCTGGAGGGGAGCACGGACGGAGCAACCTGTGGAGCCCAGGGGTGGGGGAGATAGCTGCCTCATATGCCCAAATGCAAGGGGAATGGCTGACCTAGCTCCTTTAAGCCTTGGGAGGCAAAGGGTCAGTGCTCCCCACCACTCTGTGCTCCCAGGGCAGGAGTGAGAGAGTTGGGTTGCAACCTGCTGTGATGTATCCCTGGGAGTTTCTTGAGTACAGACTGTCCCCAGCTAATCACGGTGCAGGGAAAGTTGTTGGTGTTGGGGGTCCAAGCAATGACTACTGATGGCAGCGGTTCTGGAGGGAATCCCTCGAACGGTGCTTTGAAGGGGGGCTAGCTGCACACACGCATGTGGGTTCTGGCGGGAGCTGAAAACAGGGGCCCCCTGCTTAAAAGGCAGGAAATAGTGTCACCAGAGACACTAACATGCAAAACTCTTTCCTTCTGTGGTTTCTCTCCCTTTCAACTTGTCAGGATGATTGCCTGCTATCTAATGTCATTTTAAGTAAATAAAAATTTAAAATCATTTGCATACATCATACTGTTCACCTTTATACCGTGCAGTGCCGGTTTTACATGTAAATATAAGAACATGAGCTCGTCGGCAGAATCACCAAATCACACAGACTGTATTTCATTACAGGATATGCATGGGTATCTCGTTCTTACCAGGACAGTGGCAACGCAGCATGCCACTAACTCAACTGTTTTTATTTCTTTTTTTTTTTTTTTTAAGATTTTATTTATTAGGGCTCCCGGGTGGCTCAGTGGTTTAAGCCTCTGCCTTCAGCTCAGGGTCCTGGGATCGAGCCCCGCATCGGGCTCTCTGCTTAGCAGGGAGCCTGCTTTCCCCTCTCTCTCTCTCTGCCTGCCTCTGTGCCTACTTGTGATCTCTGTCTGTCAAATAAATAAATAAAATCTTTAAAAAAAGATTTTATTTATTTGAGAGAGAGAGAGAGCAAGCATGGGGGAGTGGGGCAGAGGCAGAGAGAGAAGCAGTCTTACGCTGATCAGGGAGCCTGACACGGGGCTTGATCCCAAGACTCTGGGATCATGACCTCAGCCAAAGGCAGACACCCAACCGACTGAGCCACCAGGGTGTCCCTACTTCATTTCTTATTATGCACTTATTCTACCAACGCACTCTACCTTCAGCTCCTGCTGAGAATGGTAAGCCCGGAAGGAAAAGGAACCGTGGGCTGCCTTATCTTTCCCTTTCCCTTGGGCATCACTGCTAGCATCAGTGGTTGGATGTTACAGGAAAGGAACAGAATGAGAAGGCAGATGATTGGGCTCCGCAGCTGTTCCTGATTCTTAGAACGCCAGGACCTTCTTTCTGCATTGGAAGCAAGTTCAGTTTCAAGTGGAAAGCGTGCCCTTTTGGGACCATCAGTGCCCATCATACACTTATCTTGTGCTTGTGCTGAGAGTTGCTGAGCTTTCATAAATTGAGCCATGGGATCCTGTAGTACTACATACTGTAGTACACACGTCCATATTGTGCCTCTCTCCTCTGTTCCTGAACATGCTCCATTATCCCATTGGACTTCAAGTATAAAACACGAGTTCAAAGATAAGATGACTAAGATTTTCAAGATGGTGGCAGTAGTACGTGAAATCCAGCATGGAGCCCCTCTGTAAGGGGACTCTTGTATGAGCGCACAGCTCGGATGTTCCAAGGCAGGCCCCACGTGAAGGACGGGCAGTGTTTGCACAGGCAGAGCGATGGACAGAGGGCATCCTGGGCGGCAAGAGGGGCTTCACTGCAGAAGAAAAGGTGGGAATTCTCCTGGCAGAGTTAGGGGAAAGAGAAGGCCTGGTTGGAGGTGGGATTTCATGCTGGCTGGTGAGCTGTGAGAAGCTGACAGGATGGGTCAGGAGGGAGGCTTACATCTTGGAAACTTCACTAGCACTAGCACTGGGCCCCTTGAGCAGGGATGGCATTACTCATGAACCATTCCTAGGTCTCAAGTCAGGATTCCTCTGCCTCTAGTGCGTTCCCTTACTTTGACCTCCCTCTGGGCTTTTCGCACTTGGCTGTGATTCTCTGTTCCACGGGAGCCAATCCTACTTGACCCCAAGCTCTTCAAGAAGGAGGGAGAAGTTACACTGTATTCCAGAACCTACTTTTAGTGCCTGACATTAGAACTTAAGTAAAAAAAAAAAAAAAAAAAAAATGTGCAAGGAAGCAAGAAGACCTCATTTTTTGGGAAATATATCTTTGAGAATATCTAATCCATGTAAATGAGTCCTTCACAGAATAAAATTTCATCTTTACAATGGTCCAATCTTCCAATTTTCCATTATTTTTTTAAAGATTCTATTTATTTATTTGACAGAGAGAGAGAGGACTAGCAGGGGGAGCAGCAGAAGGAGAGGGAGAAGCAGGCTCCCTGCTGACCAGCGAGCTGGACTTGGGACTCCAGGATCACAACCTGAGCAGAAAGCAGATGCTTAACCAACTGAGCTACCCAGGCGCCCCTCAGTTTTCCATTATTTTTGATAGACTTTCCCTTTAGCAGACAAAAGGGAGTCATATCTGGTTGGAAGAGTGACTGTGAACTTATTGTGGAGTGGTCAGGTCTTCCTGCTTTATGGATGACATCACCTTGAAAGCTCTAGGTGATCACATTGGATGAGACCTGGAAAGGACGAGGACAGACAGCCTTCATCAGATTGTATGTTGGCTTAGGTCTGTATACCACCAAGCACTTGGCTAAAAATGTGAAGTGTCCCTGATTTGGTTTTTGAAATTACAGTACAGAATAAACATTTAAATTCTTGGATTTTCCCTGAATTTCCCTCCAGATGTTTGGTGTGGTATAGATACCACAGTAAATAAATGTGTTTAAAAGTCCAGTAAATGAGGCAAGAGGGTGTTGGTGTGTGTGTCATTTTTGCAGGGCCTCCCCGGGACGGAGACCCAGCCACGACCACCAGAAAGTTTCTTGCCCCTTTAGCCTGGGTGGTGGGGGTGAGGAGCTCTGCAGGAAGGCACTGGAACGGCAAGGTGCTTTAGGCGGCATGGTGGAGCGAGGAATGTACTGGTGAGGCCGACACCCGCCGGAGCTGTCAGAATTCACACTGCCGGAAATGCAGGCATGAGCTGAGAGGGGGCGAAGAGGGTGTGCGTTCGTGGGAATGTTTAGAAAGACACTGCCTGGCCTTGTTGGCGGCAGCGGCCGTGCTGGGCTGTTGGGGCGGGGGGGACGGCGGGGCAGGGCTGGGCTCTGGAATCCACTTGTCATTCCTGACTCCAGATGTCGGCTCTGGGGGATCAGGGCTGCTGGTGCTGGGGAGACTGACAAGTGGTGGTTACATCCCTGTCCAAGGGCTTGATGGAAATTGACTCATGCCCTCTCTAAATGCCTTTTATGCCTTACGGTCCTGGGGCGAAACAAATTTGTACAGTGATGTGTTACCCCGCCAGCCTAGCAGTCATAGGAGGAAAGAAACAGTTGCTTTTGGTGGGTTTAATTCTGAGATTAAACCCTGTTGGGGAGGGACGGCAGACAAATCAGGCTGGAGATTAAATGAAACAACTCACGTCTGTTGGGGGTAGCTTCCCTTCTCACCTCCTCCTCTCAGACTGCAGACCTGGTGGGGCCCCAGGTGTCTCCTCCTGGAAGGTCCCTCACTGCTGGGGAGGCAGAAGCTATTGAAAATGACGTATGGCCATTAAAGGATGCTCTCCAAGGTGAGGAGGATCTGGGAGGATGCACCCCCAGCCCCCCGAGATGCTTTTACTCACGTCTATTAACAGGAGCTGTTTCTAGGGTCACTTGCTGGTTTTGGTATCCCAGAGGTAGACTTATTTAGGGTGCCACCTTTCAGACTGGGAGCTGGAGACCTGACGGCTCATTTATGACTGCCAGGCCCCACGATGAGGTGCCTCCAGATCAGATTCACTTCCTCATACACGGGGGGCCTGAAGCTGAGCATAAATATGTCCAAAGTCTACAGAGCAGACCTCACCTGCAAACCTGGGCTGCCCAGCTCCAGGGAGATGCTGACATGCAGGCCTGGGCTTCGCTGAGTTCAGCTCAGCCTGCTGGGGCTTTGATCCTGGAACTCAACCGGTAGTCCACCACTCCCTAGCCACATGGCAATTACTTCATCCTCCTCTGTCCATTTGCCCATCTGTAAATGGGGGCGATGACGGTTACCCTCACCTTCTCAGAGCTTTGCTATGAGCTTAAATGAGGATTCCTGTGTAATGGATGAGTTGCTGAGAAATTTGTTGCTTTCTTAGCCTGTTTACTGTCAGTGAATCACTTTCTGGGGCAGCCAGGCACCTGAGCCTCAAGCTCTGGTTTCTGTCACCCTATGAGCTGAAGGGTTTTTGGGGTTTGGAGCCCAGTAAGAGTTAAATTACAGTGTCCTAAAGAGAGAAAAAGTGGAGGCTTTGGTATGCCAAGTGAGTGAGAGGGCTTGGCCAGTTCCAGATGGCCAACGGGGAAGGAGGAGAGGGACAAAAACAGAGGGGGCCATGAGAACCAGGTCTCACCAATGCAGAAAACTTCAGGTGGCCCAACCCACTGTAGAAATGGCTGCCCTCACATCCGGGACTTGGGGGCACAAGCATGGAAGCCCAATGGCCTGCATGAGGTCTCCCTGATTGGCTAGCTCAGAGGAAGTGTGGCCACCAGAAGAAGATGCCTTCCCTGCCCATCACACAACAAAGCAGCATCACCGACAGTGGCTTCCTGCAGGACTTTCAGAGCCCTTGAATATACAGATAGGGTACAAAGGGGGAGTAACGAATGACTAATATTGCAATTTCGGCCCGGTTTTGTGAGTAAGGAGTCTTGAAACAGATGTAATGATATTTAGATAAATGAATGCAGCATTTCTCATGCCCAAATATCATAAAGGTACTCACACCTGCCACCGAAAGAGTGAGCAGAGTCCAGGATAGACTAGCCTTCAGGAAATGCCCTGCAAATGATGGTTAAGAGAGGGCCCTGTGGAAAACGGACTGAACTAAGTGAGACCCCAGTCATGCACTACTCCTAGGCTACTGGGGGTGGAGGAGGGTAGCTCCTGTCAAATTTGGGGTCGGTGCTGGTTAGCTCCTGCCACACAACCTCATGATCAATTGCAATGGAGACACATCCCAAGGAGCCCACAATGGTCTGAGCACAAACTCTTGAGAACATCAGGAATCTCAACTCTCTGTCCTTTTGAGGGACACTCACCACACCGGCATGAGCGGACTTGCAACAATTACAAATTCCTGGGCAGCATTCCGCTGTTTTCAGAATCCTTCCAGGCGGGTCATGGATATACTCCGAATAGATGGGCAAGTGCCCCAAGGACTGTCAGGGGAAGTGTCAAGCCTTGGGCACCAACACTGCAGGCCAAGACTCTAGATCCGTCCCCCCTTCCCTACAGCCTGTTCATTCAGCCTGGCTGGGACGTGTCTCTAAATAAGGAAGCCAAATCAACCAGTCTGGAAAACCTTGACTTTCACCAATGAAAGCCTATTTCTTACATCATCCTGCTGGCAAACAGGCAACTGTTTTCACCAAAAACACACAAAACACCGGATTTCTGACATACTCTTGGCCTGTCGACAAAGGGCGGGGCATAGATCAAGGTGACGGAAGCACTCGCAGTGTTTCTGGGGTGACATGGCTTCCACATGAGACTGTCAGTCCCCTCCAAGCCTGGTTATTTCGATTAGTGACTTAGAGGACCCGCTGGCTGCTTAACCAAAGGGGCGGCCTCCAAACGGCACACCAGAGCAGACCCTCGCGGACATTTGGGATAGCATCCGGACCAGAACTCAGGATCTGAATCGGTCCCTTAAGTAAAACATAAAATGAAGAGCTATTTCCTCTCTTTCTGGTATCTTAAGTCTTGTTCCCAATGAGCTTATGAGCTTCTCAGGAACAGGGCCAAGAATTTTTAGCCACACAATGCTAGATTCATCGTATTCACTCTTTCTTTAAATATTTATTAAGTGGCTTTCGGAGAGTAGAACAGTTGGCGGAAAAGGCATTTTGGGAAACGAGGGTCTTGGTGGCCAGGCTGAAGAATGGGGATTGCATTCAGGCGAGCCAGGAAGCCACTGAGCACTTTTGAGAAGGGAAGTGGTTTGATTACAGCAGTGCCCCACAAGGAACACTAAGCTGCCTGGGCAGCCCTTGAGGGCACCTGGGGACGTGCCCCCTGCCGTCTTTCTCTGCGGCCATTCTCCAGATCGGCAGCTTCTCGAGAAGAGGGACGACAGAGCAACAATCCTGGTGCCGGGCGCCATGTTAGGGATCATGGGCCCCAACCCGCCTGGATGAACTCTGACTCTCCCCATTTTCCAGAAGAGGAGGCCAAGGATAAGAGTGGTTGAGTGGCTCACTTGGAAGGGCACAACAGGCAGGGCGGAGGACTTCTGCCTGGCCCCGAGCTCTCCCCACATTCTCCCTCTCCTTGCCCCCAAGCCGAGGCTTTGGATTCTGAGATGCTCTGGAGGTATTTGGAATAAGAGACTGATGCAAAGCAGGATAGTTCCAGCTCTTTCTTGGGAACAGCAGCACAGAAAACAAAATGCTCTCTAGCAACAAAACCCGCTATCTGCGTATTGGCCCATCTGTGCTGAGCGGAATTCCACAAGGATGACTGTCCCCAACAGACAGGGAGGAGCCATTTGGGGAGCTGGGGACTCAGGACAAGGCCTTCACCGATTACAAGTCACATTAGATGATTGCATTCTTTGCTTCCGGGAGGAATGTTTGCTGGGTTTCTTCTTGTTGCAAAAAGATAATGCCTGATAAGGACAGGCTGGCCTTCTGCGTAATAAACCAGGGTATTGGATTGAGTTTGCAATATTTGGCACATTAAAAATTACTTTTTGGTGGAGATCAAGAAGAAAAGCACTCTCCTGCCCACACTGTCTTCAACCCAGAGACCCTGAAGTTTTTCTACATGGAAACGGATTAGTCATCCCAGTGGGGACCAACTCCTGGGCAAGCAATTAGGGTTTTAAAATTTGCTCTCTGATACCCACCATGTCCTGAGGACTATTTTATGGCTTAAGATAGCTACAGATATTCCCTCTGTCTTGGGCCCTAGGATAGACAAAGCTGGAATCTGGCCCAAGCCCTGCCAATTCCAGGCTGTGTGGCCTTGGGCAGGTTCCTCAACCTCTCTGGGAGCTGATTTTCTCCTCTGTAATATAGGACAGTTGACTGAATGCCCGAGGAAATAAATGAGGTAACAGAAGCAGAAGTACCTGATGTTCTGGCTCCTCTGTGAATGTTAACTGATCACTGGTGGTTGATACTTTTCTGCTTCTCAGGAGTTCCCAGTCCCCAGCTAGAGAGATAAGATTAATCGTCACTCACTATCACATGGATGAGTGGAGTATGGGGAGAACATGGGTTTTGGGGTCGCCCAGACCACACTATGCTCTACTGACCACCAGCTTTGTGTCTTGGGCAGTTAGCACTCAGTGCCTCGGTGTTCTTCTCTGTGAAATGGGCTTGGCTTACTGCCTGCTCACGCCTGAGGAGAGCTAGGCTTATGGCAACACTTCTTTGTTGGAGACCCAACTGGTCCCCAGCCTAGAGACACCCGAGGAGGGGGTCTGCCAGAGAAACCATCAGGGCACCACACTTTGTCCACAGGCTAAAGAGATGTCTCGCCCTCACATGTCTGAATATTTCAAACATACACAGAGGCTGACATAATGATGGAGTACAAATTCTAAGGCAGTGCTGAAGTTGTTTTCTCTCAGACGATGGAAACTGAGGAAGCACAAAAGAGGAGCAAACATTTTGTTTCACACTAAATCTGGTCCTCATATCTGCAGCCCAAAAAGTTAGAAATTTTGTTCCCACAACCCATTTAAACAGTCGTGTGCAATGCAGGATTTGGAATCTGGTGGTAGCTGGGGGGAGGCTGCAGCAAAGCTGGTCCCGGGGTCCAACCCAGCCCTCCACTCCCCAGCTCCTTTCTTCCCTCCCTGGGCTCCCCAGGGAAGGAGGGTCCATCACCTCATGACCAAGAACTTTGGGGGTTCCTCCATGGGACCTCTACCCTATGTCCTTCACAGGTCCTCTCTGATTTTGCCTGCACAGAAATCTTAAGAGCTAAATACTACTACATGGGCCCATTTTACAGGTGAGCAAACCAAGGCACAGAATGATTGAGTAATTCATCCCAGGCAGCAAAGGTACATGAGGCTGGCTCCTGTCTGAGGCTGAAGAGAAGAAGTGAGGGACCCCTCCATTGCACCAGCAAGGGCAAGAACACAAAAAAGAATCCCTGTGATGTCGTGGGTTAGGCAGAGGCCAGTGTGGTCTGGCGGGATCTTTCTAGCACACTCTCCACTGCACACCCTGCAGGTACATCCAGGAGGCTCGGAGCAGCTGGGGCACAAAACCCCGCCGCTTGTTGAAATTCTTCTTCTTTTTCTTTATCCTCAGGTCAGAAAAGCAGGAGTGGTGGAAATAGGTTCTGCTATTAATATTGACGCTAGCACTTACAGACCTACAGACACCCATGAGCCCTGCTGAAGCTGCTGGGTGGGTCCACACTGGCTACAGAAGCCAACCTCTGATAGCACCAAGGCTGCTGTGAACACAAAGCAGGGCGGGGCAAAATACCACATGAAGGAGGCAGGCGGAAGGGACCCTCTGTTTCGGGGCAACCTTGTTGAGGGTGGGATCAGGTGTGAACTCAGAGTCATGTCCAGAATCTCAGGCAGTGGCTGTGGAGGGATATGTAGGGCTCAGGGGAGGCCTTCTGGAAAAGGCCAGACCAGGGAAGGGGGCAGGGGTCCTTGAGGTTTTGTGAGCATTTAGGGAAAGGGCCATGGGAAGGAAGGGAAGGGGGGGGATGTTGGGAGCCCTGACGTGATGTTGGAAAGACAAGGCCATGTCTGCGAGGCTCTAGTCTCAGTTGTTCACAATGCATGAGGATTCCTGAGGCCATGTCATGGTCACTCATGGCCTCTGTGTGCCAGGTTCTGGGAGCTGCTAAATGGCACACAGTCCCAGCCAGCAGGGAGCTTACAGCCCAGATGCAAGGACAGGCCATTCCGGTGATGCTGAAACTTGCATGTCCCGCAGAAACCCCTGGAGGGCTTGTGAAAACATGGGTTTTCATGGGTCCCACGCTTAGAGTGTCTGCTTTAATGTCTGGGATAGGACCCGAGTCTCAGCATTTCTTCTTCTTTTTTTTTTTAATAAAGATTGTATTTATTATTTTGGAGAAAGAGAGAGCACGCAAGGGAAGGGACGAGCAGAGAGAGAGGGACAAACAAACCCCACACTGAACTGAGCACAGAGCCTGATGTGGGGCTCGATTTCACGACCTTGAGATCGTGACCTGAGACAAAATCAAGAGTCAGATGCTTAACCGACTGAGCCACACAGGCGCCCCCCAAGTGTCTGCATTTCTAACAAGCACCTAGTTGCTGCTGACATGGAGAATCATGGCATTATAGGAGACAGAGAGCATGCCATTCAGCCATGAAGAAACAAGACCAGAGGCAGTGTCATGAATAAGGAGAGGATTGTGATGAGCAAAGAACAGGAAGGACCTCCCAGCACAAAGAAGTACAGAAGCAGAAGAGTGGAAAGGACCAAGGGCCAGAGCCCCTTTGGACCAGAGTCAGTGGGAGGTACATGTGGGAGCAGGTGGCCCACCTGTCAGCAGCCTGGACTTGGCTGTGGAGGAGGATTTTTTTTTCTGGAACCACTGAGGACTCCTTAGTTGAGAAAGGTTGGCTTGGGGTACTGCATGATTGGTGAGCATCAAAACTGTTGATGGGGGCACGTGGGTGGCTCAGTTGGTTAAGCCGCTGCCTTCGGCTCAGGTCATGATCTCAGGGTCCTGGGATCGAGTCCTCTGTCAGGCTCTCTGCCCAGCAGAGAGTCTGCTTCTCCCCCTCACTCTATCCCTCCACCTGTTTGTGCTCTCTCTCTCTCTCAAATAGATAAACAAAATCTTAAAAAAACAAAACAACAAAAAAACTGATGAAGTCCCTGATGTTACCTTCCAGTTTGCAAAACACTTCCGCACATAAATTTCCTCACTTCACCCACCAGCAACTCTGTGAGTTCTGATGCAACGTTTTTTACCACCCACCTTCCCTGCCTGTTATAGAAAAGGAAACTGAGGCCGCTCCTAGGCGTGAAGTTACTTGCTCCTACTGATGGCCCAGGCAGGTAGAGCCTGCGCTAGAGTTCCAGCCCTCCAACCATGGAGAATTCCTCAAATCCTTGAATTTGAGTCAAGCCAACTCCTTCCCTTGTTTCTATTAAATAAATGCCTTCGTCATGTTCACACCATTAATAATAGCAGGAAGTCAATTTGGCCACGTAATCTGAGAAAGGTAATAGTCCCAGGTCAGGATATCCTGTTGCTTAGAGTCCCTTGGGAATGTGAACTTTCCCACTCTGCCCCCATAGACATCCTGACCTTCCACACACTTGGCTTCCCCAGGCAAAACCTGGCCAGAAATGCTGGGCCCTTTGGCCAGAGTCTGATCTGACCTTTGCCCTCTGGGAGCAATCTCTTCCACGTAGCACCTACTGGGAGTAGAGGCCACAATGGGGGTCTCTAGGGGGCTCCTCCTGCTCCTGGGCCTACCCTCGCAGGTAGGTAGGTGGTGGGCTGGGGAAGAGGAAAACTACCTGATGTTCAGACATACGCACCATGCTATGAGAGGCAATTGGGACGTGGACCCCATCCTTTCCGTTTCCTCGCCTATAAGTGACGCAGAGGGAGGTGAGATTCAAGTACACCAGCTGGCATGCTAGTGGCTTTGCAAGGAAAACTCTGCTCTCTTCTGCGAGGGTGGGGCTGGCAACATGGAGAAGGACCTCCCTCGAGGGTCAGACACACGGGGACTCAGAAACTGAAGAAGTAAACTCCTTGCAGCTCCTCCCTGGAGAGAACCCACGCTCTGCCCCAGCAGGTGTCCCATCCATCAACGTATTGGTTCACTAGCTGGCTGCTTCTTCCACCCAGTCACCTCACTATATAACATATACAACATTCATTTATTGTCACACACACTTAACCCCCCTTCTCCCATCACATCGCTCTGTAAGTTCGGTTATAACATTGTTCAATTACCCACTCCCTTGACAAATAGAAACAGAGCATCCTTGAAGTACCAGGCATGGTTAGGTACTAGGGACACGGGCAGTCTCGCCCTTGAGAAATTCTCCATCTGTCCAGGACGCTGACTCTGATCGTATAAGAAATGTGTCAATTACAATAATAGTAAGCCCTTCAGGGAAGAAGGGCTAGGTGCTAGCAGAGATCCTAACGGGGTCACCACCCTGATCCAGCCCGGGTCCAAGAACACCTTCTTGAAGAAGGTGACGCTTGAGTTGGGAGCTGGTGGGGGCTCATCTCGCCAGTCTGCCATTGTTCCCACCTGCCCCCTCTCCTGACACCAGCAACTATGCTGTCCTGCTGGCCCCTCTCGGTGCTGACTTTGCAGCTCCTACTTCCTCATCCTGCTGTAGCTGTCCTGTCTTTCATGGTGCCAAACTGACCCTGAACTCTGGGTGGTGTCTGCAGTACCTGTCCTTGGAGGCAGACGTCTCCCTCCCATACCATAATTTCTATCTCTGAAAAGTGTAGCAGCTGCTTCTGACATCCCAGCAGGTTTGGTAATCACTGCTGCAGAGACCTCAACCACCTCTTGTCATGATTCCCTGACACATGCCCCCCACCCCCAGCCCCACACTCAACCGTCCTGTGGTACATAGCAGGCGAGAAGACATGGTTTCTCACCTAACGGGAGCTTGGGACGGCAGCCTCATGGAACCCTAATATAAGTGGTGATGACTGTATGGGGTGCTCAGGGGCCTGCTGGAGGATGGCTAAACTACCCAGCAGTCAGAGAAGGCTCCCTGGAGGAGGTGATGTCTGAGCTGAGTCTGAAAAAAACAAATGGGAGAAACATTCCAGCCACGGAAAGCAGCAAGTACAGAGGCTGGGGTGGGTTGGGGGGAAGGAGTAGAGAAAGGTCTTTCTAGGAAAGACAGATCGGTACAGCTGGAGAGTATATTGTAAGGGGTGCTTAACCCAGTTGGAGGCATTCAGGAAGACTTCCTGGAAGTGGCGACACATGAAGTGAGACATTCTGGAGGACCACTAGGAGCTGGCAGAGGGGAGGGAGAAGGATGTCATAGCCACTGAAGCAGAGAACCATAGTTGTCAATAATGCTGTGTGATAATGCACTCCAAAACTGCCGTGGCGTGAAGCAACAATATCCATGTGTTATCTCTCATGGTTTCTGGGAGCGGGGAGGGGGGTCAGAAATTTGGCATCCACTTGGCTCATGGCTCCAGCGTGGTGTCTGTTGTGAGGTGGCATCACTATGTTGGCTGAGTGCACCTGGGGCTGGAGGATCTGCCTCCAAGGTGGCCCCTCACATGCCTGGCACACTGGGGCTGGCTGTTGGCGAGAGGTCTCTCCCCTCCACAGGGCTCCTAGGGTCCTCGCTGAAGGACAGTCAGCTCTGCCAGAGCGAGTGACCCAAGAGACCCAGCAAAAGCCCAAACGTCTTCTGTGACCTAGCTTCAAAAGTTCCATGTTTCTGACTTCTTCCATCCATCATGTAGGTCGGCGCTGTTGCTGCGCAAGAGGGTTGAGGGCCAGGCAAGGCAAGGGAAGCCCTCACCTCGTGGGCAACACGTAAGGGATCCCAAAATACTCAGCACCACAGGCAAGTAACTTTTTGAAAGATCGAAATTAATGTGAAAACATCCATGGTGAACAAGAGGTCAGCATATAAAATACACACAGAATCCAGTGGGGCTGGGATCGAGGGAGAGGAGGCAAGGGAACAGATCTGCCAAGGGCAGGGTTGAACCCTTTACAATGGTGGGAATCCCAGGAGGCCATTCTGGGAACTAAGTACCACAGGGCGGGGCCCACAAGGCACAGATCCCTTCCCAAGCTTCTCATTAGAAGCCGGGGGCGGGGGGCGGGGTTGAGAAGCCCGTGTGTAGTTCAAATAGAAGAGCGAGAAGGTGAAGGTGGGAGACCTGTTTTCTATTGAGAGTCTCTGAACCCGAGAGAAAAAAAATCCACAGGCAACTCAGATATAAATGGTAGCTTCAGTCCCACGAATCGGGGTTGGGGGTCATATTCGTTTCCCAGGGCTACCATAACAAATTACCACAAACTGGGGGATTTGGAACAACAGAAATTTTCATTCTTTTACAGTTCTCTGGGGTGGGCAACAGTCCGAAATCAGGGTCAGGAGGTTGGCTTCTTCTGGGAGCTGAGGGTGCCTCTCTCCCAGTGTCTGGTGGTTGCCGACAGTTGCTGACCATCCTTGGGTTGTGGACACATCACCCTAACCCCATCATGGCCATCATGGTCACTGCTGTTCTCCACCCGCATCTGTGTCCAAATGTCCCGCTTCATACCAGTGACTGGCTTAGGGCCCACCCTAATCTGGTGTCACTTCATCTTAATGGGACTACATCTGCAAAGACCTTATTTCCAAATAAAGTCACAGGTCCAGGGAGCTTAGGACTTGACCAGACCTTTCGGGGGCACCATTCTACCCACAGTAGGAGTATAGGGTTATTCTAATGGTGGGTTTGCTACATTATTAAAATTGGAAGGAAGACAAATATTTAAAAATTCACATTTCATGCATCTGCTTTTTAAAGCACGAACAGAAAGCATGAAGTGCTCTTGAAGAAGAGTGAAAAAAATAATAAAACATCTACTTCTCTTCTGTGTGTTATAATCTGGTGAGGGAGAGCCACAGAGTCCATGAATGAGGTAAAAGGGGATGTGGGCCACATGGAGACTGAGACAGGCAGACACTCTCAGAGACACAGAAAGCAAGAGGAGAGGACAGTGGCAGGGATAGGGTCACTCCCAGGGCCTTCCAAGAGTCTGCCACCAAAGACTTCACAGCCCCGTTTCACTTGTGCATCAAAGGGCATAAATGGGGAACTCCCATTTTGTTGCTCTATCCTGGGGGCAGATGACATAGTAAGATCAGTATTTGGCCCGACATTGGGGAGTCCCCACTCCTGCTCAGACTCTGTGGCTCACAATTTATCAAGTATACTTTGGTTACCAAGAAGCAGCCAATCCTGGGCAAACTCAAATGAGTTTCAAGTGAAGGGATGGCAAACAGGTTTTGTCTCTCATGCCCATGCCTCCACGGGTGGTTGTCCAGAGCACTGTTGTGAAGAAGTATCCAGGCTCAGAGAACCATAACTGATTAGTTACATCTGCCTCCCGTGCAGGAAGGACACGTGGCACCTTGACATACTTGTTATTCTAGACCTAGTACAAACATTGTGCTTTGAAGGCGGGAAAACTGGACTAAGTAAAAATAAAATAAAATAATAATAATAATAATGTGCCTGAGGTCTTGTTGCTGGATCACAGTAGAACCCAGTTGTGCCCCAGTCCCCATCCCACTACACACTGGGCTCTCTATTTGTCCTCTAGGTCAGTGAGCAGCAACATCCATCCAGTTGTCTGAGAGTCAATCTCAGCACCCTCCTCTCTCACACCCTGCATGCTCAGCTGTCATGTCCTCTCCTCCTGCCTCCCAGCCTGCTCTCAAGCCATTCACCTCTCTCCTTTTCTCATTCATCCCCATAGTCCAAAGTTCTTATTCCTTGAAGGACATTTGGCCAAGTCTGGAGACCTTTTTGATTGTCATGATCTGTGGAGGGGGCTACTGGCCTCTTGTGGATAGAGGCCAGAGATGCTGTTAGCCATCCTAAAATGGCCAGAACAGTCCCCACAACAGTGGCCCCACATGCAGCCCTGAACATCAACATGTGTTGAAGTCTAGAATCCTTTTTCTAGTCTAAGCCACCATCATGTTGCCTAGACAAGCTCAAGGAGCTCTCCGCTAGTCTACCTGCCTCCGTCTTGTCCCTAGGCCCATTCTCTACCAAGATACCAAAGTAATATTAAAATATAAATTCCTAATCCTGGACTTTCAGCCAGATCCAAGCTCCATACCATACGCAGCAGATACTATGGGATCTGGTCTGCCTATCTCTCCAGCCACATCTTCTTCTACCCTCGTGCTCCACCTCTGTGCTATAATCTCACTGGCCTTCCTTCAGATCCGGGGGAGCCATGTTTCTTCCTCCTTCAGGGCCTTTGCAGAAGCTCCTCCTTGCGTTGGAAACACCAACTCGCAATCCCAAAGTCTTTGTCTAGTTAACTCCCACTCATCCTGCTGAATTTACGAGGAAGGCTTTCTTCCTGCCCTCCTCATAGCATTTATCCTTGCCTGTAACTATGTGCTTGTCTGTGAGACTGTTTTCTGACTGTCCTTCTCCTCCCAGTGCTTTGGAAGTCCCCAGTAGGCAGGAGCAGTATCTGTTTTGATCACTCCTACCCAGGTTTCCAGTGTTTTCATTTTGTGTCTACAACCTGGTAGGCTCTCAAGAACTATTTGTTGAATAAATAAATGAAAGAATGAATGAACAAATGACCTCAGGTCTCCAGACCCTTTGGCTCTTTATTTGCCTTACTACGACCAAAGTCTCTCTCTGTTCCTCTTTTCTACCCTTCATCCTTTTCCTTCTACCCTTTCTCTACTAACTGTCATCTTATGCAGTCAACGACTATATGTAAGGATTTATTGTGCTGATTAAATGTCGTTCTTTGTGAAACAAATTCAGCTGATTTTCTTATTTGCATATCCTTCAACTGATGTTGCCAGGAATGGAAAACAGTCGAATATAATGAGCTGTCTCTGCTGGATGGACGCCTGGCACTGCCTGAAGGCAGGCATTGGACCAGGTGTCCTTGAGCTGCCAGTCAAAGTCAGTGGCCAATAGTTCCCCAGCCCCAGCTCTAAGGGGGACATGGTTGCTGGCTTCCAAACAATGAAAGCAGGTCCTCCTCCAGCTCTGCCCAGGGCTGGCATCTTCTCAATCTGCAAGATGTGGTCAAGTGTCATCTCCTCAGAGAGGCCCTCCCTGATGACCTACCTAAAGTAACCCAAAGAACAAAAGCCCAACTGGGGAGGCAGAGTGTATACCTGGGAGGAGGCAGGAGCCTTGAAACACTGTGGAATCATCTCCCTTAGGCTTTCTGCTATATGAAATAATTCAATATCTCTGGGTCAAGCCAGTCTTAGTCAGGTATCTTGTTACTTGCCGCTGAGAGCACTCTACCTGATGCCTTTTTACCACACCTATTGGTCAGCCCGGGTTGCCATAACAAAGCACCACAGATCAGGTGGCTTATACAACAGAGATTTATCTTCTCAGTTTTGGAGGTGGGAGGTCTGAGGTCAAGGTGTTGGCTGAGTTGACTCTCTTTGAGAGCCCTATGAGGGAAGGATTTGTTCCAAGACTCTTTCCTTGGCTTATAGATATCGGCATTTTCCCTGAGTGATCACACTATCCGTTCAGGAAATGTCTTTGTCCAAATTTCCTTTTCTTGTAAGATACCAGGCACATTGGGTTAGGACCACCCTAAAGACTTGTTTTAAATTAATTACCTTTTTGAAGATCCTCTCTCTAAATACAGTTACATTCTGAGGTCACGGAGGTTAGGTTAGGACTTCAACATATGAATTTGGTGGGGGAGGTTCTCATAACACCACAGATCCAGAATTATTTTCCATCACACAAGGCTCATTCCTGGGGATGAAGACAAAGACCAGGAATGGCAACCGCTGTCTCCACCTCCCTCGCAATACGGATTGCTGGTGAGAGCCCCGTATGACCTCACCAATGGTCCAGGGTGTGGGAAGGCTGGAGAGAAAGCTTCTCTACAGGACTTGAATCTCGACAGCCCAGGGAGAAATCACACCAGTTAAGGATTAAAAAAAAAAAATGGCGATAACGGCAGTGACCATGACCCATCACCTCCACATAGCAGGCATTTTGCTACAGCCTCATAAATGGGGTCTCCAACAACAATGCAATGGATTCACAGTTGGGCCACCACAGGGCTGAACTCAGAGGTGTTAACTGCATGCCGTGGGTCACGTGGTTGATGTGGCAGCTACGGAGGGACCTCTTTACCCTCCATTCCAGAAAGAGCCTACCCTTCTGCCACAGGAGCACAGGTGCCTTCAGGATCCACTTCTACTTCCAGGTCAAGGCCGTGTACTTCCGGGACAGCCTGGCCAGGGACTGAATGGGACAGGGGAAGGCTCTGGGGGCTGGTTATTCCTGCCCAGCACCAGGAGGCTCTGGGGGACAGTTTTCACTCCACATCTCCCTGTAGAAACACAAGGCATGTGGGTCTGAAGCTCTTGTGCTTAATTCTGCTCCTGCCACCATTTCTTTCGTGAACCTTACTCCTAATAAACCGCTTGCAATGCTAGCCCTGTCTCAGTGTCTATTGCCCAGTGGACCCAAAACAGCACTGCTGAGGAGGGTAAAGCGGGATTGGACCTATGACTGCCCTCCAGAGCATTTCAGAATAAGAGATGGATCTGGGCTCTCTGAGTCCTGAATGCAAAGCCAGTGGTCATTTTCACCTAGACTTGATGGGTACATATCCAAGGTTCCCTGGGAAACCCAAGGAGCAGTGGAGGCATTGTCCAAGGTCACCAGCTGCTTGGTAACAAAACCATTCCAGATCCCAAGGTTCTTAAGCCCCATCTGAGCCCCTTGCATGGGTGTGGACATGGACTTCCCACCCAGCCAAAGTGACTCAGAACTGCAGCCTTGATGTGTGTCTGAGGAGTGAGGAGGCTGAGGGGCTGGAGAAGCCAAAGGTTTATCACTGAGCTGTGGGACAGCAAGGACACTTGGAGGCATTCCCCCGAGGACCTCTTTATGATCGAGAACTGTGTCTCCCAGCAGTGGAAGACAGAGGCAGTAAGAGGTGGGGACATGAGAGGGGCTCAGGCCCCTCTCCTCACTCTGCACTCCGTTTGCCAAGTGAGGCAGCACTCCAAGCCTAAAGTGGGTAGAAAGCCCCCTTCTCATTGGGTAATTCGGAGTTTTCAGGGAGTGGGTGTGCAAAGAGCCCCTTGCCTGGAGTCTGGGACTCCTGCTCAGGCCCACTATGATTGTGTGGAACCAGGGCCTGAGTGCAAGCCTCATCACACACTGCTTTTTGACTGTGATGACCTGACACCTCTCTGAAAGGAGCTCCTGAAACCAGCTTATGGCCCCACCACTTCCAGGGCCAATATATTTTATAGCCAACAGGAAAGAGGGATGGTTTAAGCAGCTTGACAAGTCTCTTTAGTTCAACAGGCATAAAGAACAGCTGTTTGTTTTTCAAGGGGGTTCCCAATAGAGGTCTTCCCTTTCTCCCTCTCTTCCTGAGGCTGCTTAAGTCTGGGTGACAGGGGACGACCAGGGCACAACATGGTCTCCCCAAGGCTGGCAGAGAGCAGGCAATGGCAAGGGGAGCCTTTCCATCCGGCTCCCACATGATGCTGTGCTCTTGCCAAGAGTTCAGGACTACAGTGGGGGTCCTCAACATAGGGGCCTCAGTTGTCCCATGGGTAAAGGGACAACTGTCTGCCCATTCTCATCGGGGACCCTCTGCAGGATGCTGCCCTAGAACCCTAATGTCCATCTGCCTGTCCACCCTTTTGGGCAAGTTGTCTGAGTTGAGCATTTGTACTCAAGGCCAGTCCTTCAGTGACCTCCCCAGCAAAAACTATACTCCAGATGTCTTCACAGACAATAAAAGCAACTCATTGGCTCTGGCTGTGAGCTATTAAAATGTGCAATGTGTGTGTGTGTGTGTGTGTGTGTGTGTGTGTGTGTGTGTATTTCCAATTATGGTAGGCAGACAACATGGAGTAACACAAGGTAAAGACTTTGGAACCAGTCAGATCCGGTTCTGCTACTTCAGGTTACAACTCCCCGAGCCTTGGACTCCTCATCTGTAAAAGAGGCTAATATCACCAGGTCAGGTTGTTATGATTACATGAGATGATGCAGCAAATTAGAATCTCATGCCTGGTCTTGGGGGTCGACCTTTCTGAACCCAGATCTGACAGCAGTGGTTACTTACCTGGCACTGCTGAAGACTTTGTTTAACTAGAATCTCATACACAAGCCCTTGCATATCCATGCAAACACACACGTATCAAGGTGTCCTGATACGTGGCCTGACACATGGCCTCCTGCACACCAGATACCAGAAGGCTCTTGATGCATGCATACTTCTACGCCTTCAAATCTATGCCGCGCACTCACGTTCCCGCATCTACGCAGCTTGCACGTACATATAGTTCTGCGAGCACAGGCGCACATCCTTGCACAGACACACAGGGCATGCACACAGGGAAAAACAGGCTGATAAGCCCCAGAACCAGACTAGTGAGTGCAGTCAACTCAAATTAGGTCCCAAGAAAAGGAGAGAAGAACATACTTTTTTAGCGGCTGAAGTAAAAATAACCTAACTCAGACCTGCCGGAAGAGGTGCTGGCAGCACAGTGGCCCTGATGCCCTGGCATCCCCTCTCATCTCTTTTAGTTTCAAGTCCTAGCAGAAGGTGCCTCTGTAGTCCAGATACTATATGAAGGAGCCCCAGTAAAAGGGCGGGATCCTTCAAGCTCCCCTTCAGGATCAGGGTCCAGGCAGGATGGCTGGGGAGGTGGAGGGAGGTGCAGCCCTGTCCCTGCAACCCGTTCAGCCCCTGAGAGCCATCTGAGGACCGCAGGGTCCTGTGGACATAGACACCTACACAGCCATGGTGACCATGGTGAGCCACAGTCCTCAAACTGTGCCTGGCCAGGAGCTGTGGTCCTTCCTATTCGCATAGGAGGGAGGCAGGAAGCCAGGGTGTCGATGAGAGACATGGCTAGGAAGAGGAGAATCCAGGACTCAGGATCACACACACTTCCGTGTGAAGAAGGGTGCTCAAATCTTGGCACACAGGCGCCTGGCTCCCACGGGTCCCACCTAGGACAACCTGAGCAGAGGGAAAGGAAATTAATACCAATTCTATTAGACTAATAAAGCTGCATGTCATAAAATATATTGCAATCATAGAATTGTGCATTTCAAAAAGGTGAATTTTATCAGATGTGAATCACCCCTCAATAAAGAAATAAATTGTGTATGCATATATATATGCATATGCATATATATATTTTATATATATATAAAATATATAAAATCTCCATATCCTCCCTTGCTCCTATCCTACTCTGTGCTCTTCTGCCAGGCACTCTGCAAGTTTCTTAAATGGACTATCTCATTAAACCTTCCCCAAAAGCCATTCCATATGTGAGGGAAGGTCTAGGGCCTGGTTCAAGGTCACCCAACTGCTCAGCGGTGGAGTTGTCTCTAGACGCCACTGAGCAAGACTGGTGGGCTGGGTCATACCTTTTTGCATGTGGTCAGTCAACACTCACCCACTGAATCTGGATGTCCCATAGAAACAGGGCCAGTGGTTCCTAAACTCTATCATCTAACTGGAACACCATCGGGAATGCTTCGTAAAACCCTGGTTTGGGGACCCACTCCTGAGGTTCTGCCTCAGTGGGCTGCTGGACTTGAACCGTGCTTGAACCCTCCAGTACCCCCTTCCTCCTCTCCCCACCCCTTGTGGACCCTTAGGGTCAGGTTCCTGGGCTGGGGGAGGGAGGGATCCGGCCCCTGGGCACCGGGGCAGGATGGAGCTGAGTCACAATGCGTTTGTACTCAGGTATTAATAGAAACATAAAACCCCAGATCAGCCATTTTTCCCCCCTCTGGACAAGCCCGGACAACTCGGGCTTCAGTGACTCTGACCTCTGCCGCATATTAAACAGAAGCAGGAGAGTCACATGGATACCTCATTAATTCACTGTCACCAGCGGGGGGTGAGGTTGTGGAGAGGGCGGGGACACAAAGGGCAGAACTCTGCGCAGAGCATTATCAAGGTTAACTAGTGATCCCGCGGGAGGAAGCTGGGGAGGGACAAGGGTCCCCAGCGGCAGGGCCGGGGTGAAAGGATAAATTAGCGCATCCTTTGTTTGCCTGTCAATAGGTGTTTCCCGGGGAGCCCCTGGGGCTGGGTAACTTTGTTTGCCCAAGGCCCTTAATCTTCCAGCAATCCTGTTTACATTCTTCATTTGCAAACCTGCCCCTCAGAGATGACTTTGGGGGAAAATAGGGCCCCGCTGTTCTTGCCGCACTGCCTGCAGGCCGGACAGATCCAGCCACACGCTGGGGCAGAGTCTCCAAAGGTACGCAATGCGCAAACACACACAAACACACACCACCCCACCTGACCTCATCTTGTTGGGCAAGTGAGGGTTAACTTCCTAGTTCAAGTGCATTTCATCCTTCAGCTAAGTACCTGCTTTTTCAAAGGTCAGAGACACTGCAAAGGTCAGAGACACTGCTTTTTCAAAGGTCAGACACACTGCAAGTGCCCTCAAGAGGCCACCCCCTCCCCCACCTCTCACTCTTTGCTAGGCTGCTGGGGAGATGGTTGTGCCTTCCAGGTGCGCTGGTCTCCAAGGTCCAGGGGATGGGCCATCTTGCTCGCAACAGGCCCTCCGGTTCTATGGCCAGGGGTCCCAGGCTCTGTTCACTGCCAACTCAGCCTCAATCCCAGGGGGATTGCTTTGTGCCCTGCTGCTCCATCCCACTCCGGGGAGCTGCTGCCAGGAGGGCTACCTACCACCCTTTCATGACCTCTACTGTGACTCCATGGCAAGTTCACCAGCCACTCGCAGCTCCCTTCTGAGTCCCTTCCACAAAGCTCAAAGCCTAGGAGCCTGGGGTGCTGGTTAAGTTCCCTCCAGTGCTTTCTGCTCTGGAGGTTGGGTCCTAGGGTTCCAAAGGCACAGGGGATGGGGGGGGGGGGGGGGGGATTAGTTGGCATCCCCTCTGACCACCCTAGTTTCTTCTCTCTCCTCTGGGGTCCAGACTGGTCTGCCAGTGGCTCTTGGGGCCCTCAGCCAAAACACCCCCCCACCATCCGCTATGTCCCTCTTGTCTGGCTCCAGCTCACCTTGTCACATTCCAGGTCCTCTCTGCCTTACACCAGCAGGGAGTAAACCTCACACCTGGGACCTCCAGGCATTGCATTTGATACAGAAAGGACAATGTGCAGAACTTAGAAAACCTTTTCTCTGCACAGAAGCCTAGCTTTCAAAACTCCTGTGCTGTGGGCTCAGAGATCCTAGTCAGGCTTTGTGCTCCCTTTCTCTTTGTGCCTTGTTTCAACCCTCATACTCCCTGAGGCTCTGGGTGCCTCTGGCAGGCTATCAGGAAGGTCACAAAGGAGGAAAAGAAGGGAAAAAAAAACATGTACAGTCTCACTTATCTAAATATATTATTTCATTATACAGTCGTCCCCCCTTATTCGAGGGAGCTGTATTCCAAGACCTCCAGTGTTTGCCAGAAACTGCAGAGGGTAGCAAATTCTGTATATACTATGCCTTTTCCTATATACACATGCCTCTGATAAAGTTTAATTTCTACACTAGGCCAGGTCAGAGATTGACAACCATAATTAATAATACAATAGAACAATTACAGCCATATGCTGTAATAAAAGTTATGTGAATGCGGTCTCTCTCAAAAAATCTTACTGCACTGGGCTGACCCTCCTTCTTGTGATGATGTGTGATGATAAAATGCCTGATGAGGTGACATGAGATTGATGTAGGCTCAGTGATGTAGGGGCAGTGACGTAGGCACAGTGACATAGCGTGGGGCTACTATTGGCTTTGGAACATATTGTCAGAATGAGGATCATCTGCTCCGGGGCCCCAGTTGACAGTGTGGGACTGAGATTGTAGATACAGGGGGACTCCTGTATGGAAATCTGCCACTTGGGAGGTCCTCAGAGCGTCCTCTGAGCCCATGGATCTTGTGGCCCCCGGAGGAGAGAGGGAAGGAGCTCTGCCACTTCGTAGTAAGTGTTCAAAATCCTGTGACAATAGGAACAGGAAGGCCTGTGTCACAAGATGTGAGGGTTAAGAGATGACACTGCTAGTATGGGCCAGGGGCCTCAGGTGGGTGTCCCCGCACCCCTTCCCTCTAAGCACACTTAGATGCCCCTTGCCTTGCTCCCTGTTGGCAGGTTTAACATCCCAGCTGGACCATTTAGGCCCTGGAAGCGGGAGCCTGCCCTGCCTTCCCCTTCCCAGTAGGCTTTGGTTGTTGTGGCAATGTCAAGGCTGGTGGACACCGTCCCCAGGTGTGCAAGGGCAGAAAGGAAGCCTCTGCCAAGCAGGGGTATTAATAAAAGAATAAGACCAGGAGCACCAGGGAGTGAGGAAGAGGAAGGGCTCCTGAGCAACCCTGACTCCCACCCCCCAAGCTGCTGGACACTGAGGGGCTACACGGGGAGTGAGACAGAGAGTCATCTCCCACCCAGACCACTCCACAAAGACCCGCTCCGCCCCTCCTGCCTCAGTTTCCCCACTGCACTGTGAACACCAGGCTGGAGCCAAAGGGTGTGGGAGCAGTGGGCCTGAAGCGCACCACAGTTAGGAAATCAAAAGCAATCTTTTTCTTGCTGCCAGGGAGGGTGGCGTGCGTGAAGGTCAAGATAAAACCCGCGGGGGGGCGGGAGGGAGAAGCCGCGGAGTGTTTTGTTTGGCGCAGCCGGCTGGCCGTTGCCTCGGTAGCTGAGAACATCGGCTCTGGTCACGCTTGCCTCCGCTCCAATCCTATTACTCAGTGCGGTTGGGCTCCGAAAATAGCCCCTGTCAGCCCCATCAGCGCAGTTCAGCATTTCCACCGTTGGCCACTTATTGTTCCTCAGACACGGGCATCCTTAACCCCTCCTGTGCCAGCTGGCCAGGGGCACCTGGGCTGAAAGCCCACCTTTGGGGGAAATCTCTGTCTTTCCAGTGCCACCCCCCTACTGTCACTGCCACTGCTGGGAGAACCAAAGGGCACTCCTGGGGGGACTCGGTGCCCCACACTGCACACCTCGTTCCATTTTAACTGGCGTGAGGAGCTGTCCTGCGGGGTTGGCATTATATGCACATCTGATGCAGCCCAGAAAGCCAGGAGGGTCCGGGAGGTGAAGTGACTTGCCCAAGGTCATCCAGCCAGCACAGGGCTCATCCCAGGTTCAGCCCAGGTCTGCGTGATTCCCGGACTGAGCTTTGTCATTGTGCCCTACACACGCCGCTGTCCAGACCCCAGCCAAGGCCCTTCCCGGAGCCTGGAGACACAGGGGCCAACTGGCTGGCTGCCCGGTGACCAGGGGTGTTGAAACACAATTGGGACTGCAGGGCCCCACCCTAACCTGACTTGGCAAGGTGGGGCAGGGCCCCACCCAGGAATCTGTATTTTTTGAACCAGCCCCACACATGCATCTGATGTTCAAGTGCATTAACGGAACCACAGCTGTGCTGAGATTCTGTAGGAATTCCTCCCCAGGAAGAAATTAACCTTTTTGGTGCCTGGCAAGCTCTCCGGCAAATCCAGAGACACTAACGTATTTCTTTTCGTTAACGAGTCAGTTTTTCAGATGAGAAAATGGAGGTTCCTTCCGCGGCACCAGATTGTCTCGCAAGAGAAAACAGCCAACAATTTTAGAGCAAAGACCAGCCCAGAGAAGGGATGGATGCGTCACACAGACCTGAGTGGGGAGTAGGCTCCCAGGATGAAGGGAAATGGGACAGGAGCTTTAGGCTTCGAAATCAGACAGACCCTAAGTTGTTCAGGGCTTCTCGAAGTTGGTGCAGGTCACAGGCTTAATCCAGGGCCTCTGGTCAATTAATAATATCTGAAATACAGGGAGGCTTCCATAGGTCCCAGCCTGCCTGGAAAACCTTCTACTTATTAATTCATTTAGACTTATAAGGCAGATTTTGCTATTGTCCCCATTTTACAGGTAAGAAGACAGAGACACTGGAAAGAGACATCTGGCTTCAGAACTCTTGTCCAGTTATCATTAAATGTGTGCTCCAGATGCCAGAGGAAACCCAGGGTGATTACAAGAAAGCCTTGGCCTGCCACTCCATCACCCTTGTATCTCTGTCTGTCTGCACCTGCCGGAACTCGACCCAGGGCTCCCAGGACCCTTCTGGGCCTGACCCGCTGGCTGAGGTGCTTTGTGGCAATCCTGGGACCAACCACCCCTGTCCCTGCAGGCCGAGTCCGCAGTGCTTTGAGTTCCCAGGCCATGTCGGGCTCCTTCCACCGTGCTGAGTGGCTAAGTGGCCAACCTGCTGTAGACCCTCTCCTGAAAACCCCTCAAGACTGTCTTCTGGGGGTTTGCCTATTGCTGCTTGGATTCTATCCTGGCCTGTCTCTGCTGGTGGATGTTTGTCATTAAATCAATCTGCCGGTAGAACTCAGGGAGAAGAAACCCAAGGCTTCGAGTCCTGTGTTACGCTCCTGAAACTTACAGTAAGGGATGTGGGGGCTATGAACAGCCCCAGCGCTCCAGCAGCTTGGAGTCTGATGAGGCCTAGAGGTGGTGACCCGTACCTTGGCCTTAACTTTATAAATATTCCTTTATTAAATTCTCAAAGCTTTCTACTTTGAGTGCATACTCTGCTTTTTACTGTTAGCCTGGCTGGTACAACAGCTACAAAGATACAAAACCAAATTAGTTTAAAAAACAACAACAACAAAAAGCACACTTGTTTTAGTGGACTAGAGCTTGAAACCCTGAGCTACAGGCTAAGATTGCCCATGAGTTCGTGGCCTATGTGGGCCTGGGCTTTCTGCCTCCTGCTTCCCACATTGCTCTTTCCTCATATCTCAGGCCCTGAGATCTTAGGACCTTGTATGAGAAGAAGAGGGGGCTCAGTCTTTCCTCAGGGAGGAAACCCAGACCCAGAGTCTGTGGGCTCTGGGCTCCAGACTGATGGCCAATGTAAGGACTGCCTGTCTTTGTCGGACTTCGGAGACTTTCTTAGGAAATCTCTGCTTTGTCTCTGAGTTTTCTGTTCACTCCACCCCATGTTGGGGTCTACCCTTCTTTTGTTCTCCCTCTCGCCCACATATGGACACAATAAAGCTCCCTACCCTGAAAATAATGCCCAGTATCCCTCTCAACTACTACTTATCATTGCTAAAAATGCACCATGAACTCTGTGGGTGGGCCTAGGACTCTGATCAGACTTAGACTCTGATCAGACTTATTCCAGTGGGGTGTCTTGAATGAATTGACACCACTATATAAATGAGTTTATCAGAGGTCTACCCAAGGAATGTTCTTGATAAAAGGAAGCATGTATAAGCAGCTCTCAACTCAAACTTGCCTAAGTCTCAAAGGGCATTTATGAGCTCTCTTAACTGAGAAGCCCAGGGTTCTGGGAATCAGTCTCTCTTCATTTCTTGGTTCCATTTCCCTTTGTGTTACCTTCTGTCTCCAACAGGCTCTCCTCTCCTCAGGTGGTGAGAAGGATGACCAGCCCCAGTTCCAGGCTTTCTTCCCACCATCAGGGAAACATGGAGCCTTAAGCTCTAGTTCCTGCAGCCTGCACATTGCTAGCCTGCTAAGTCCCCACACCACTCCCTCTCCCTTTCCAGTGAAATCAGCTCCCCACTCCCCCAGACAACAGGCATTGGGGGGGGGGACAGTACAGCCTCCCCAAGGAGGATCAGGGTGGTGACTGTCTGCCCAGAGAAGGGAGAGAGTGGGGAGGAGGGAGAGATGGGCTTTAGGAAACAAGGAAGAGAAACAGAGGCAAAATGCCTCACCCTTCTCCCTCTGCCTGGCCCACCTTCTCCAGGTCTGGGCTCTTGCAGCCTCCATACCTCTCTGTTTTGGCATCCCTGGACCACACAGGTGAGTCTATGGTCTGTCCCTCTCTGCTAGAAGCAAAGTTCCTCCAGGCCAAAAGACATGTATTAATCACGTAAATAACAAACACTCCCTGCTACTCTGAACTCAGTAAAAGTTGCTTACTCGCACACACAGCTCCACATGAGTATCTCTAGTGGGTGGGTAGCCTTCCACATGGCCGTTCAAGACCTTGGGGTCTTCGAGCAGCACCCTCCACTGGGGCCTTCTGAGATGTCTGTTGCCCATTTGGCTAGTGAGCATTTGACATGTGGCCAGTACAACCGAGAAACTGAACTTTTCATTGGACTTCATTTGCACCCATCTAAAGTTAATTAGCCACAAGCATCCAGTGGCCGCCATCTTGGCTGGCATGGCCTTAGAGCTCTCCAACTGATCTTGTGATTCCAGCTGGAAGGCAGAGAAGAGAAAGCATGTGGGAGATGATTTTGAGACAGGCCTAGGCAATGACATTCTTCTTTTCTGGTGATGTTCTGCTGACCCAAACTCACCATTTGACCCCATCCAACTGCTGTGGACCCGGGGAGCTATAATTTTGGTGGTGGGGTGGGGGGTGGGCAGCGGGGCTGGAGATAGAGGAGTAAACTTTGTCAAGAGTTTGGCACACACCATGCTGATGTACCCCTACGCTTTCCAGACCTAGCAGTGCCTGGCAAGAGGCTGGCATTCAGGAATGGTTTTTAATGAATAGATGTGAACACGAGAAAGAACGTGTGTGTGTATCTATCAGTATGGGTGAAGCAGTGAGAAAAGGACTTGGTAAGGAGAATCCTAGGCAGATTTCTTCACTTCCCTAGGCCACTCACTGGTCCCAGTGGCTGCTGGGAACTCCAGGCCAACTCCCTGACCCCAGCATCTCCCTTCCAGGGCCCAAAATATGGGGCAAAATGCAAAACCTCCAACACAGTCCAATAACATTCATTTAAATAGCAAATATTGACCCTGCAAGGAGATAAGCAGAATACAAAGTACAGAAGCACAGTAGCAAACTCTGGGCCAGGCCGAGCGTGGGAGGCAAGTCTCAAAGCTGGGACCCTGGGGTCAGGGACAGAGTGGGGGGTGGTCGGTGACACCTTTATCTGAACCCATGGACAAACCAGCCACCAGCGAGGGACTAGCAGTCTACATTCCAGGGACTGGGGTCTCTGTTGGAGGTAGGCATGCCCACTGAAGGGATCGCATGGGGCAAGGAAGGGGTAGGGGGAGCCCTGGCTAGGGGTTAGGGGTCCTGCTGCATCTCTGACTTGTTGCAGGTCTGTAAGCAAGTTGCCTCCCCACCCTGGGCTTCCGCAGCCTGAAGTAAGAGAGGTCTGGACGTAGGGTTCCTCCCTCCCTCCTTCTCTCTCTCTCTCTTTCTTTCTTTCTAGATTTTAGTTATTTATTTGACAGAGAGAGAAACAGCGAGAGAGGGAACACAAGCAGGGGCAGAGGGAGAAGGAGAAGCAGGCTTCCTGCTGAGCAAGATGTGGAACTCGATCCCAGGACCCTGGGATCATGACCTGAGCCGAAGGCAGACATTTAACGACTGAGTCACCCAGGCGCCCCTGGACATAAAGTTTCTGAGGCTCCTTCAGCCCACCAGAGCTCATATTGACTGTTGTCTCTGCTCCCAGAAAGCTTCACAGGCTTCAGCAAAGGCCTTTGACCTTCAGAGGCCTCTGTGTGCCCAACTCTGAAATAAGAGGAATGCTGTTGACCT
Source organism: Lutra lutra (assembly GCF_902655055.1). Classification (NCBI taxonomy): domain Eukaryota; kingdom Metazoa; phylum Chordata; class Mammalia; order Carnivora; family Mustelidae; genus Lutra; species Lutra lutra. The sequence continues at coordinate 105,756,204 of NC_062280.1, forward strand.
GAGGACGTTTGTAAAGCAGTACAGATCCTGGACTCACCTTATGGTTTGGGAGCTGTCCTGGAGGGATCCCCAAAGGCAGCCCCAAGTGGAGTCTTCCCTCACCTCAAATCAGACCCTGTGTGAGCACAGAAGCCAGCTGAGGTGTCTCCTGGGCCTACCTAACAGCCAGCCTCAGGGGCCCCTTGCCCTTCTGCATTGCTATGGAGAAAGCAAGCCCCTGCTGACTTAGAGGAGGCCCCTGGTAGAGAGCTCAGGCGAGGCTTTGCATGGCATGGACTAGAAGGCCCAACACAACTTCACCAGCACTGGCAGATCTCAGCACCCAGTCAGGGTCTCTCCTGGGTGACCAGTACTGGCTTCCCCAGAGCGAGCATCCCAAGAGAAGGGAGAAGCTCTATGGTCTTTTCTGGCACAGGCTCAGAACTCACGTGCTGTCCCCTCTGGCTCCAGATTCAGGGAGCAGGAGAACCCAACTTTACCTCTTGGTGGGGAAGTGCAAGGATCCAGTGCAGAAGAGCCTATGGGGTGGGGTACAGTGCTGTGGCCATTTGTGCCCACCAGAGGGGGACTCCACTGCCTAACATGTACCCAGTTTCCTGCCTTTGGGGCAGCCTAGGGAAGGATAGGCTTGGAGGTCTGATTCAGAAAGCACTGCTAAGAAAACACTTGGTTGTGGCTTTCCAAGAATATGATAGTCAATTTTATTTGAGCCATTACCACATGCCAGTCAGGGACGGTCGTGTTACGCACTGGTTCTCATTTCTTTCTCATAATAACCCTATGAAGGAGGGACTATTATTCTCCCCATTTTATGGATGATGAAACTGAGGCATGTACCAGTTAGACAGTAGTCTCAGTAAACTCCCTAGCAGAAGCACAGGGAGGAGTCAGACTGCAGCATTGGGCGCCAGAGCCCAGCCGTGCCCATAACCATTGGCCCCTGGGGTTCCTTCCCAGGAAAACTGTGGAAGGAGCAGCCAGCTGGCCTCCAGCTTCACCAGGCTGACCACAGGTCTGTCATTTACCAGCTGTGTTATTACCTCCCTGAGCCCCTTTAAGCCTCAGCTTCCTTGCCCATGAAATGGGACAACAGTGCCCACACCCAGGCTTGAGGGCTTGCTGGGAGATGATGTGGATTTAGAGGTGCTGGGTGCCAGGAGGGGGGTAAGGTGGGTTGGAATTAAATTCTTTTCCTTTTCTCCCTTGGCAAGGAAACTCGAAGACAATGCACATAACAAAACACTATTGTTCCTCAAGAGGGTGGAGACATTGGAATTCTAGAGATGCTGTGACTGAAGCCAATTGTGAAGCCTCTGGAAAAGGTAAAAAGGGTAATAATTCTAGCCAGGGCTTAAAGTACCCCTGAGTGCCTACTGTGTGCCTGGCTGCCCACTAGGTGCTTTACATCCTTAGCCTTGCCAACAAAGCTGGAAGGTGCGATAAAGGAGTCTGAGATTCAAACACTTCAAACATTAGACCCAAGTCCCAAAACAGTACCCACAGAACAGAGATTTAAACCCACTATCCTCTCATTTCCTGTGTTCCTTGCATCTTGCTGTGGCTCCCAAGAGGCTGCCAAAATACAGGAGCTCAGGGTGCCAGGGAAAGTAGTTTGGGAGTCACGTCTGAGAAGGGAAACAACAGCCTGCTGTCAATTACACTAATGAGTTCTTGCCCTCTGGCCAGTTGGTATCAGATCCAAACACCTCTTGGAGCCTACAAGCCCCTGCCTGCTCCAAGTCCCCATGACCTCTCTGATCTCATTTCCTCCCACACTCCCCACATCTGTCCCCTCTCTGCTCCTGCTAATCACATTCCTGCCTCAGGGCCTTTGCACTTGCTATTCCAAAGTTCTGAACACCCTACCCCCAGACCAGGGTGTGGCTTGCCCTTCCCCTCATTCTGGTCTCCTTTCAAAGGCACTTCCTTAGGGAGGACTTTCCTCACCATTCTATCTACCATTACACCCACCCCACTTTCTGTCCCTTTAATCTGAACTTTTTTTTTTTTTTTAACCAGGTAACCCTCAGCACTACCTGACATTATAGTGTATATTTGTGCCAATATTTATATTTATTGTCTGTCTTCTGACTACATCACCAACGCTAGGAGGGCAGGGGTTTCACCACCCCTGGCCACTGCTGTATCCCCCAAGCCTGAAGCAGTGACTGCACATACTGAGAGAGAGTGCTATAAATAATCAGGGAACAGAAGAAAGGCCTGATTAGCGGGACAACGGGCAGGGCAGGGGCCGGAGAAGTTTGTGAGTCACCCTGAAAGAGAATCTACTTAGGGTCTTGTTTTTGTTTTTAATCGGACTTTCACCAGCCTGTCTAGAGGAATGGACACCTCCTCACCCACTGATTCCAGGATTTTCAGAAGCTCTTTCCTTATGAGGGAAATGTTGCTCTTCAGCTGAGTGTGACCACATGACAGGCATCACCTACCCTTCCCTAGGCTGGGGCGTGGAGGGGGGGGCGGTGGGAATATTTTAATAGGAGATATTCCAGGCCTCTACCCTCTAAGACCCTCGAAGACAGGGCTGTTTTACGGGTGTGTGCCCTCTGCGGTAGGGCTTAGAAGGGCCCTGTGCTCCTTTTAAGGCTCTGTTGTTGCCATCTTGAAATCCTTAAATTTTTAACCAAGGGTCTGCATTTTCAGTGGCAGCGGATTCTGCAAATTATGGAGCCAGTCCTGTCCCAGGAACTGCCCAATGGTAGAACTTTAGACTTTCTAGACATTGGTTATCCATGCAAAGAGGGTCTCCTGGGGGTTGCTCACCCACGCCAGCCGGGCTGTTGTTGGCATTGCCAGTTAAATTCACTGGGCACCCCCTGTGTGCTGGGCACAGTGTGAGACGCTAGAGAAGCAAGCAGGAAGAGGACTCAGTACTTGCCCCAGGAGCTCACAATCAAGAGGAGAGACTGACAGGGTAAAAGGAGGGGTGGCAGGCTGGGGGCAGAATGAATAAGGGTGTAAGCTGACAGGGGGCCAGGGGCTATGGGGACCATCAAGTTAGGACTGACTCCAAACAAGCCAGCCCCCAAGAACACAGTCTCACCCCCTTCGCTCAAGCCTCTGCAGGGGCACCAGCCGGGAGTGGAGGTGGGCAGTGGGACGTGGCTGGTCCAGGAACCAGCAGATCTGGACCTGGCTGGGGCACAGGTGTCCGGAAGCTGACACCAAGGATGGCTGTTTTGTGGGTGAAGGGAACTGCGGAGGGGGTTAGGCAGAGCGCACCATATGATCCCCCCTGTTGGAGAATCCTGCAGCCGCTGCAGCATGTGGAGGAAGGAACAGAAGGCAAACTCTCTGGAGCAGGAAAAGGAGAAATTCCTTTTAAGACATCTTTGCAGCTCTCCACCCCGCAAATCTCATTTACCCAGTTGGACTGAGAGCCGGTGGTACCGAGTATCTCTCTTGCCTTCAATCTTGGCAGCCTGCCGGGAATGTTGGTTATGAACCCGGTTTTTCAGAGGTGGATGCAGAAGCCCCCAGAGTGGGAGTGACTTGCTTGAGGTCCCATGGTCACAGAGACAGAGGGAGAGGGCATTTTGGGGACCAGAGGCCGCCGGACCCGCAGACAGCGAGGATGCCCCAGCAAGGAGGGGAAGGACCAGGGGTATGTCTGCCACGGCTGGCCCCCACCCAGCGGCCTCGAAGGGAGTGGCCCACGCCCGGGACCCCGACAGGGTCCCGGAGGGGCGCGGGCTGGGCAGGAAAAGAGCCTCCAGCTCCTGGAGCCTCAGCCTCTGCGCCCAGGATTCGTGGCGCCCCGACGGTGCAACGGGCGCTTCCGCCTCCACGGGACTGCGCCGAGCGGATGCGCTGCCTGCGTGTGAACAGGGCTTGTTTTCCCTTCACGCCCTCGGGCTCCGTTCTTCTGAAGAACTTCCTTCTGTTGGCGCTTGGGGAATATGCATTCCTGGCTTGCACCGCGCGGGTGACAGTTGGGCTGGGAAATGTCCCCGCAGCTTAATTAGGGCATCACCAGACCGCGCCAGGGACCCGCCCCCGCCCTTCCCTGCTGTCGGGACCCCGGGGACCCTGGAACCTGCGCGCGCGCACGCACGCACACGCGCGCACACACACACACACACACCGTGGGAGGGAGCATTGCTGCTTTGGCCCCTGGAAGCACCATTATTGCTCCCACCACGGGTGCAGTGACCCTGGTGTCCCCAGCTTGCGCTCTGCCCCCTTGACCCCTCATAGGAACCTGTCCTGGGCCAAGGCAGCCGGCTTATTGTCCCCCAAATAAGCCACCCTCTTGCACACTTTTGTTCTTACTGTTGTCTGGAATGCGCTCTGCTCTCTTCCTGGCATAGATCTCTCCTGTCTCCAGACACCACCCAAATTCTTTCTACTCCCCTCCCCAAGTGGAAGTCCTAAAGCCTCCCGCTGTTCTCCCCTGTGGGTCAGATGGACCCTGATGGGCCACCCTCTCTCCTCTTCCTGCAACCTCACCAGAAAATTTTCAGGAGAAGGGGCTCATATGTCAGGTTCACCCCCCTTTGCAGGAGGCAGGAGGTAACATTTCCCAGGAAGGCCGGTAAAGCTCAGTACGAACAACATCCATCCACCTACTTGGCTGAGGGCAGGGTGAGGGGAACCTTCACACCCTAAAAGCCCAGAAGAATACTGCAGAAAGAAGCCCAGTGGATTGACAGTAAATGTCAAGCCAAAAAATAAACATTGAAAATTCAAGCGCATATTATATCAAAATCCCACTATAAAAAAAAAAAATTGAAAAGAATATTTGCAACCCACACGACCAAGGGTGAATTTCCTGAAATACCAGAGCATTCCTGCTGTGAGAGGAAAATCAACCACCCAAGGGGAAAAGGGACAAATAACAACATGCCGAAAGGGGAAGGAACAGCAAAGGGCCTCTGAGGCAAGGAGATACGCACCCTTGTTCATTGTGACAGAGCCTGTGGAGGTGAAAGATGACATCTTGCTTTAAATTTCATCGAGAAACATCTCTAAGATGTGTGGCCTAGTGGGAGGAAAAGGCCACCGGGAGGTAGGTGTTGCCTCAGTTTTCTCATCTGTAAACTGGGGCCATGATGGGCTGTGAGGGAAGATTCAGACATGGTAAAGGGAGGGAAAGACTCCAAGGTGGAGAGAGAGCAGACCTGAGGGGAAGGCGGGGAGGGACCACTGTGGGGAAGGGCAGGGTCATGGGAGGTAGGCAGCTGGCTGCTGCAGGAACAGGGTGAAGATAAAGTTGTCCTTGGAGACCATACTGGCAGGGTTGTTTGGTGGTGAAGGGAGGGCTGGGGTGTCCGTGGGAAGGTGGTGAGGCTGGGGGAGATGAGATTAGTTGCACGCTGTGAAAATGGCCTTGGGCCCCTAGGATGCCGCTCTCCCAGTGACGTCTTCATGCCAGGCACGCGGCAGGCTAGCTCTCTGGAATGGCTGTATTTCCTCAGACCCAATCTCCCAGAACTCCAGGTTATGCTTAGTGGGGCTGGGACACACCCAGGGTCCAGCAGCAAGAAGGCCCAAACCCCAGCTTCCCAGGAATTAGATGGAGATCATGGCCTTTAACCAGAGCCACAAGCACAGCAAAGCCAGGGGAAGGTTCCCAAGCCCAGGCAAAGGAGGAAGAGGTAACTCTGGCCTAAGAGAGTTGCTCAAACAGCCCACTAACAGGAAAACAGGTCCTGCAGTCCGAAGGTGGGGGTGAATGCAATGTGTTGCTCAGGGAAGCATGCCTGACACACGATGGACACTCAACACACAGTTCTTAAGTGTGTAACCCGGAAAGGAGGCTGGTGGGACTTGTCAAAACAAATTGTTCAAGGCTGAGCTTGTGAGACAAGCAAGGAAGCAAGGACAAGGCGGCTGCATGGGCACGCAGCACAGAGTGGAAGAAATGGCCGTTCTCAGCGCAGACCAGGGTGGGGCGGAGTGGTCTGGACCTTGCAACTCCCAAGGGTGGATGGGGTAGGCAGGCATCGTGTTCACCCGTAGAAAGGTGTCATCTCCAAGAGAAAAAGATGGCTTGCTGGGGCTGAGAAGCTGAATCCAGTCTCCCTGGATTCTGCAGGATGAAATTCCCTGGTGCCTTGGGCCATCTGACTCCTGCGGAGTCTAACCTTGGGTAGAGAAAGGGAAAGGTTACTAGTGCACCAGGAATCACAGATTCCAAGGTGTATGAGGAGGGGTGTGGTGTAGGCGGGGAGGGGATATGAGGGAGGGCAGCTTTGAGGACCTCAGAAGCAGGAACATGGGACTTCAGGCTAACAGCCTCCAATCTGGGCCTCGGTGGCCCAGCTCCCCAGCCTCTCTGTGTAGACTTAAGCCAGATCTACGTTGGCATCTGACCAGCCAATGAACAGCTCCCTCTAAACCGACTCCTGGTCCAATCAGCACACGCTGGGCTTGGGGAGGGCACCCAGGAAGGGAAATGGGACAGGGCAAGCAGATTCTCTAACATCTGGCTTGTTATGAGCGACTCGTGAGATGGAAAAGAGCCTGGAATGGGGTCAGACTGCCGGGGCTCCAGGCTACCGGGAAAGAGCTCCATGTGTGCAGTGTGTCCTTTCTCTGAGCCTCAGTTTCCTAAATTGTAATATGGCAGTAATAATGTGTTTGTTGTGAGGAGAAAATGAGATCATAAATAGGAGAGTGTTTTGTAAACCGCAAAGCGAGAGGAGAGTCGTTTTGTTTCACACCCAAGGGAGTGAATGTTCTTGAGTTTTACTTTCCGAGGAAAACTTGGCACAGCCCCCAGTGAAAGCTGGACACGGGTCAGATCTTATACCTACACCTACCGCCTGTGATAGAAGAGGCATACAGGTCTTCCTGCAAGATACACCTGGCTGGATGATCTTAGCTCCAGTTGTAGGGGAGACTAATTAGACCCTCTAGGCCTCAGTTTCTCCATCTGCAAAATGGATCGATGTGACTGCCCTGCCATATTCACACACTACTGGGGAATTCAATACCCTCTCTTTCCCCTTGCCTCCCTTCTCTGCACCTTGTTTGTTCTTCCCTCTGCTCCTTTCTGGGGCTTTCGGCAATGATAGCAGCCAAAAAGGAAGGAGCCATTCAGAACATTTCTGGGCCCTCATCAAAATGACCCTGGCAATGGCCTTCACTGCCCAACACTAGGCAAGAGTGCACTTTGCATTCCTCTTTAAGTGTTTGGAGTGTGTCCCTAACATTTTCACAACTGGATTGTAAATCTTAGGCCTTGTTTTTCACCCCTGTTGTGAAAATCACAACTGCTGTCTACGTGACCACAAAGGGCACCTAGCGAAAGTCTGTTGGAGGAAACAGGATTGCGCCGTCCTCCGCAGAGCCAGACCTCCTGACTCTAGGGCCCCTTTCCTCTCTGCTGTGACCCTCTTGACCTCCTACACATGTCTCGGCATCCCCAGGGCTTCAGTTTCGCACACTCTGCAAGCAGGGGATGAAAAATTCTCCCCTTCAGTGGGCCCGCCAAGCTCGCTTCCTCCTGGACCCCTTCCTGCCGGCCCCCCGGGGATCCCGGGACCCAGGCGAGGAGGAGCTGCTGCTTCTGCGCTCTCACCCACCCCTGCAGGCCCCGGGTGTCATCTCTTGCAACAGCTGACGGTGACGCCTCCACCACTCTGGTGTCACTTTTAACACCGCGCGTTCACACCACCGGCTGACTGACTGCGCAAGGAGGCCCCAGCAGAGCCGCGTGCAGCCGCACCCCACATGTGGAGTTGTGAACCCGGCAGTTGTTCAGCAGGTTCTCTTGGCCTCACCTCCAAACGTGTTACTTCTGGAGGGAACGACACCACGCAACGGCACCAGCTTTCCCAAGAAGGAATGCCAGGCCCTGCCTGGCCTGCGTCGACCAGGAGGGGTAGGGGAGGCATTTCAGCGTGGTGGCTGCAAAGATCTGGGACCCAGACCCCTGCCACCTACACACAGTGCCCCGAGTTAGGAAAAGAAGAGGAAGAAGAGAAAAAGAAAAAGGGAACTCGTGTCGCCCTACCGCTGAAAATGGTTCATTCAATCTGCACTTTTCCCGCATGTTTTCAAGGATGGGTTCATGAGATAACGGGGAGCGGCAAAACATGTCGGGTAGAAATCACCACTATTCACCCGTGGCCGACTCATGTCCATTTCCGGGCGTGAGGAATGATTTCAAGTCCTTGACCTCTGCGGACAGGAACGGCCACGTGACATGCTTTGGCCAAGGAGATGTGAGGGAAGTAACTCATCACTTCCGGGTGAGATCACGGGGTTTAATCTCCGGCGGTCCACTCCGCGGCAACCCTGGCGTGGTGGCCGCGGAGGGTCCAGAAGATCACAGGGGTCACCATAGGGGGGACAGCGCCCCTACAAGTCACCCAGACTCTTGTGATCTGGGTATGAGCAGAAATAAACTTCCCTGCTGTTAAACCACTGAGATTTCTGTATGGTTTTCCCCATAGGCATGATCTAGCCTATGTTTAAGGATCTGATAATATGAAATAGATGTGAAAAATATCATCAGGAAACATTGCAGTTACTGGTGACTTTTGCTTTTAAACTTATCTGAGTTTTCTGAATTTTGTATAGTCAGCATGTATTACTTTTGTGATTTTACTCTTTCGGTTTTATTGAGATATAATTGACTTCCATCACTGTTTAAGTTTAAGGTATACTTACTTTTATCATTTAAAAAAGTTGCTTCTCTTAAGCAGCTAAGTTTTTAAAGTAAATAAATGTGTCCTCGGTACCTTGCTAGAGACTTTAGCTAGGTCATTTCCTTTCATTCCTACGAAACCCTAAAAGGATTTTCCCATTTTAAAAAGGGGAAATCTGAGGTTTAGATAGGTAAGCTGTCAAGTACACTACATCCATTATCCTATTTACCTCCTCAGAGGCTCAAAGCATTTTATTCCAGTTTTAAAGACAAGGCTTAGAGAAGTTATGCACGTTGCTCACTGTTAAGTCATTTAAGAATTGAAGAAGTAGGGGCACTTGGGTGGCTCAGTGGGTTAAAGCTTCTGCCTTTGGCTCAGGTGTCGTGATCCGAGGGTCCTGGGATGGAGCCCCACATCGGGCTCTCTACTCAGTGAGGAGCCTGCTTCCTCCTCTCTCTCTCTCTGCCTGCCTCTCTGCCTGCTTGTGATCTTTGTCTGTCAAATAAATAAATTTTTTAAAAAAGAAAAAGGAAAAAAAAAGAATTGAAGAAGTAACATTGAAACAATAACCATAAAAGCAGATACCTTTTATTGGATGCTTCTATGTGCCAGGCCCAGAAGTGGTCTCATTTTATCCTCTCAGTAACTCTACGATGTAGGTACAAAAATTACCTCAATTTTCCAATGCAAAAAATGGAGGCTCAGAGAGACTTAGCTACTTGCTCAGGGTCACACAGCTAGCAATCTCCAGAGCAGGGACTGGCATCTTGGTCTGTCCAAATTTTGGACAGCTAATGTTACTGAAAGCAGAAGTGGTTAAAAAAAAAAAAGTGCCTTTCAGTAATACACACACGAATATTTAAAAATTAATTTTCCATTTTTATCAAAATATTTATACAAAAAATTTCAAAAGTCAAATTGTATCATGAAGTTGATAACGAGAAGCAGAAGGCCTGCCCCTTCACTCACCACCACCTAGCCCCCTCCACAGAGGCAAATACTTTTCAACTTTTTTAGCCATTCCTTCTGACATTAACTTCCATATTTCTAAATATTATTCTTGACCATTATTTTTTAAGATATTACTTATTGGCTTCCTCCTGTAGAGGGCCACCTTTGCTCCACTAGACACCACCTATACACCCACATTTTTCCTTTCTAGATAGTTCTATCACAGTTGCTAAATCAATACTCAGTTTTACGTGGTCATAGCTAATGTATGTTATTCACAACTAAACAAAATACTATATAATGCTGTCTTCTACATGTTTTTCCTGGAGTTTGTAATTATCTGTTTTCATTTAATTAGTTTTTGACTAGTTAAGTCAGTAACATCACTAATATCATTAAATTAGTAACATCACTAATTCTTCCCGCAAATATGTCTAAATTTCTAGCAATACATTTGGTAACCTATCAGTTTTATTTTTCTCTTCAGGCTCTCAGTCCTCCTGCTTCTACCTGGACCAGCTGGTCTTTAGCCATGTAGTAGTCCTGAAATTTCCTTCCATCATCATCCTAGAAATTCCCTTCACTTCCTCTGTCAGTTCCTCATTTCTTAGCTCTTAAGCCATCTTCTTGGTTTTCTCCCTTCGTTTTGTTGTAATATGTATGCCAGTAGCTTCCTTGGAAACTGCATATGGAAGTTCAGTTTTTGGATAATTGATTGACAGTTTGGCTGGATGCATAAATCTTGGTTGGAAATAATCTTCCTCCAGAATTCTGAAGTTCTCTATCGGCATGTGGTGTTCTGGGTTGAAGTTAACAAGTCTAGCGCCATTCTGGTTCTCGATCATTATTATGTGATGATCTAAAAACTTATTTAATAAAATTCAATATTTATTCTAATTTTTTAAAAAAGCTTGTAATAAGTTAGACTAGATGGATAATGCCATAAATTGACAGTTATGTATTTTAATCCCAAACCAGGGTTAGCCAGCTAGAAACACTGCCCTATGATCACCACTCTTCTGGAGACCAGTCAGTACAATAGGAAAGAAGTATCAAATTGGAGGAAGAGGTATCCTATCACTGTTTGGAGCTGATGTGACCCATTTACCTGGAAAACACATATGAATCAACTGGAAAAAATATTGAAAATGAGAAAATAATTGAGTGAAGTAACAACATACAGAAATAGCATTCTACTATTGATGGCCTTCAGATAGACATATAACAACTGGTCCTAAAATAGAATGGGTAAAAAACTCCATTTGCAAATACAGCCTAGAAATAAGCTTTTTAAAAAATGTGCAAAATCTATGTAAAGAGCACTTTCTGAATGCTACCGAAGGATATGAATGTGACGTTACACCACATTCTTGGATAAAAAGATTCAACATTATAAGGATGTCAATTCTCGCTACGTTAATGTACACATCAACACAATCACAACAAAAACACCAACAGGGTTCCTCGTGGAACTAGAGAAGTCGCTTCTATAGTTGAAATGGAAAAATCCACAAGCACGATTATCCAGGAAAAATTTGAAAAGGAAAGGCAAGCAGCAGAGATAACCCTATCAGATATTTACATGTATTTTAAATCTATTACACAGCTAAGACAATTAAACTATGGTCTGAGTCCATGAATAGACATATAATTCAATAATTATAGGAAATCACTGGATTATATAGAGTAAGTTACTGTGTGATCAAGTTGGCATTTTAAAAAACAGGATTTATCCGTATTACTGGGACAATTGGCTACCCATCTGTAAAAGAAATTAATTTAGATCTTCACTTCGCATGTTCCACCAAAATAAATTCCACATGAGTCAAAGAAAAATTTAAATGAAATCATGAAATCCTTAAAGTGCCAGAAGAAAACAGGGGATACGGGAACAATCATCTATTGAACCTCTAGCTCTACGGCAGGCGAGAGAGAGCTGTCCCAACTTATGGACAGTTGACTGAATAAGGGATCGATTTTCAGATCCGATACTAGGTACTAGATGCTGTACTACTGGCCACCAGCAGGAAAGCCTGGGTTAGATTTGCTGCATGTAATTTGTTTGGTTCTACCTGTGTGCAAACATTTTTAGTTTTGATCTACTGTTTTTCAACCTGGAGGTTTCACCAAAAACTCTGGATTTCAGACTTCCCCTGAAATGTCTAAATGTCTAAAGGCAGTGGGCCCTCATTCCTCCATGGAACAGTCCATTGAGCCACTGTCCTTTGCTCTGAGGATGGAGCACAGGGGCTGCAATGGTACCAGTGACCAGAGAAAGTGAAGGGGAGTAGTGGCTGGTGAGGCCACAGTCCAGGGGTAGGGGGAAGGTTGTGAGGCTGCCGCTGGTGGGGGCAGGGAACATGGTGGTAGGAGCAGTTCCTAGCCTGTTGTGATCACTCAGGCAAGAAGTCATGGCAAGGGGTTAACAGAAAGGAGAGGCTTGGCCAGAAGGAGTTTGGGGATTGAATCCACAGGACTTGAGGACAAATTGGATGTGTGGCTGTGTGTGTGTGTGTGTGTGTGTGTGTGTGTGTGTGTGAAAGAGAGAGAGAGAAAGAGAGAGAGAGAGTTCCTACTGGAGGAGGAACGGTGCCCCAAGATTCTCACTCAGGGGGAAAATGCTCGACCATTTAAACCAGACTAGGTCACACTCCTGCTTAATATCCCAACTCCTTACCTGAGGGAGTTGGCCACGGTCCACCTCTGATCTGTTCCTGCTGGCTTGCACACCAAGCCAGAGGCCTTGGGCTATCCCATAAGTGGCCAAGGCCTTCTTTGCCCCAGGGCCCCTGCACTTAACTGTTCCCTCTGCCTGAGACTGTTCCCCTGACTCTTAGGCTGGCTGGTTCTCCCTCACCCCTTCCGTCAGATTTCCCCTTAAATATTGTCTCTCAGAAGAGGTTTGGAATATGCTTGTAGAGTCTGAAGGACCGCAAGGAGGCTGATTCCAAGCAGGAAATGAAAAGCCATGTAGATTTGTGACTGCAGAGGGAAGGTTTCTGGGGGGCTGCGGATAGGGGAGGGAGTGGTGCAGTAACTGGATCTCATTCACCTCTTGAAAGGCTGCCCCTAGCACCAGTGTGGGAAGGAGACCACAGGGCTGGAGTGGCAGCAAGGGCAAGAAAGTTCCCGGTACCTGTTCCGGTGGGACATGGCGGACGCCGTGAAGGCAGATTCCGCCAGTCAGCCCCTGACTCAGTCAACCCCATCGGAAAAACAAGGGTCTTAAAGACAACCCATTGGCAAAGCTAAATATAAATGTCTGTCATCTGCGAAGGTGCGGGGTGGTGCGCCCCAGTCCTCCACCTCACCCTGAGCAGCTTCGGGGCCTCTGCGGCATAGTGGGAGAGTAGGGCGCGCACGCGGGCTTTGTCTGTACGGACCTGCCCGGGGCCCTCACAAAGGCCGGTTTGGGCCCGCGTGCAGCTTTGGTGAGGGCCCGCGACCCCCGCGCCATCGCCCCCACCCCCCACCTGTGTCTCCTGCCCGGCCGCGGCTCCGCGTCCCCTGCGCCCCCTGCCCGCAGCCCCCCAACCCCCGAGTCCCCTGCCTGCCCACAGTCCCCAAACTCCGGAGTCCCGAGCTCCCCCGCACCTCCTGCCCAGCCCGCGCTCCTGCATGGTTCGCTGCTCTGCCCGCGGCCCCGGAGCCCGGAGCCCCCTGCCCGGCCCGTAGCCCCCAAACCCTCGCGTCCCGTGGTCTCTGTACCTCCTGCCCCGCCCGCGCCCCCGCCTGATCCGCGGCCCGGCGTCTCCTGCGCCCCCTGTCCTGCCTGCGATCCCCAAACCCCCGCGCCCCCCGCCCGCCCCGCGGCCCCGAGGGGGCGCCCGCCACTTCGCCGCCGCCGCGGCCCCGGGCGCCAGAGGGCCTCTTAATTGTTCCCAGAACGGGTGGCGTTTAGATCAATTAATATGCAAAATAGAAGTAAATCAGCTCATTCTCGGGCCCCACGCGGGGCGGGGAGCCGAGGCATTTGCTATGCAGCGAGGTCGCGGCCCCCGCCGCGTGTTTATCTGGGGAAATGGAAATCAGGCGGCGCACAAAGCCGCCCCGCGGGCAGGGTCTTGCCCTCGGCCGCCCTCGGGCGGGGTCGTCGGCGCCTGTCGCTTTGACCTGAGGCGCTGGCGAGGCGGACCCGCACTGGGGGCCTGGGGTTGGCTCTTGCCCTGGAGCCCGGAGGCTGTGCACCTTCGGGCTATGCACTGCCCTACTCTGGGCAGCCGTTCCTAGTAGGTAATAATTAGAGTTCATTGTTACAGAAATCAGGTAATCAGAGAATAGTTAACTCTTAAGTACTCCAGATTGGAGTTTACAGGCTCCTGACCCATAATGAAGCTACTGAGCTTTGAAGGGAGCCAAAACCACCTCTGTTACTGCATTTAATCTTCGAGATCACACTAAGAAGCAAATACAATTATTCCCATTACGCAGCTGGAGAAAGGGAGGCAGAGATGAAGACTTTCACACAAGTAAGCAGAGTGGTCCTGACCATGCACTTGACCACTGGGGTATAATTCCTAGCCCTTTGTTATTTGATTAGACAGCTCCCTTCTACTGGGGAAAATTGCTTCTAAGGCAAAGTCCTCTTAATCTAGGTAGGGTTATAATCCTTACTTACTCTTCCTGCACGCAAGAAACTTAATTGAGTGTCTACTATGTGCCTGCCCTCTTCTAGACTCTGGGCTCTGGAACACAAAAGGAGACGCCTAGCCCTCCTGTAGTGAGAGCACATTTTGGGAAAAGGATCAGGATGAAAAGGTGGTGGACTGGCCTCTCTGAGGAGGTGACATTGGAGCAGACACCTGAAGGAAGTGAGGGAGCCGTCCTGGCAGAGACAGGGGTTTTGAGGCAGAGCGTAAGGAGTGGGGGTTGAGGGTGGTGTGTGGGAGTCAAGGGAGAACGAAGGACACAAGGCAGAGTAGCTGGGATGGGCACTGGGTGTGCTGGCTCTAGTCCTGGCTGTACCCAGGAGTCACTGAGTCTGGGGGACAGCCTGGGTATTGGAAGTTGTGGCGCTTCTAGGTGATTGTAACGGCAGCCGGAATTGAGAAGGTCCCCACAGACCATACATGTTTCAAAGTTTGAACTTGGCTCTGCTGAGTTTTTTTTTTTTTTAAGATTTTATTTATTTATTTGACTGAGATCACAAGTAGGCAGAGAGGCAGGTAGTGGGGGAGGGGGGAAGCAAGCTCCCTACTGAGCAGAGAGCCCGATGCGGGCTCAAACCCAGGATCCTGAGATCATGACCTGAGTGGAAGGCAGAGGCTTAACCCACTGAGCCACCCAGGCGCCCCTCTGCTGAGTTATTAAGCCTGCAGAGCGTTTTGAGCAGGTGAATGACTCCTCATACAGGGTTTTCTTAACAGTTGCTCTGATTGTGTGCTCAGACCACGTCATAGAGGGACAAAGATAGAACCTGGGAGGTCGGGTAGAGGTCCATGACAATCACCTGGCCATAGATGGGTCTGGTCTCTCTGAAGCCATGTACAAATGTCGGACTCTGGATTGATCCAGAAAGACAGGAGTGAAGGACAACACTTAAGTTTCCAACCTGGGCAGTTTGATCAATGGAAGGACCCTCAGTGGAGAAGGGCAACTCACCAAGACTTCTGAGTGCCGGTCCCTCCCTCTAGGACAGCAGGTGTCAAAGGGGAAAGAAGGAGGGTTCTCAGGCAACACAGGCTGCTGGACCTCACTTCCTGGCCTCTCTGGCCTCCAATAAGCCAAGCATAGGGTTACCCCAGGTCTTCCACAGAAATCCCAGGCAGCTCCGATTCCATGTGTAGCCCAGACATGAACCATCCCGGCACAGTAGGGAGAACCCTTTGACGACATTACCGCTTAGGCTCCGCCCCAGATTAGGCAATGCTCATCCAATGTGTCCATTTTCAAAATCTCACCTTTTGCCTCCAGACGTGTTCCAGAAACATCAAAAAACTACAGCTCAGTTCTTTCAGCTGCCGCTGTGGGGGGATTGATGTTTAGCGATGCTAAACATCGCTGGCCTGTGGAGGTCTGATCTGGGATTCGCCACTCTGAGGACCTAGTGGGAGCACACATGGAGCCGCAGGTTCCTGGCTCTGTCGAGGAAAGTTCCCTAGTTTGGTGACAGCTCCATGTCTGAGGCATCTGCTTGCTCTTCGAGAGACTTGCTGGGAGCTCTTTATTCTATTATGGCGGCCTCCATGTGGAAACTGCTTCTTCAAGAAACAAGCAGCTCTCCTTTAGACAAACTCAGAGCCCTCAGGGGGACAAAATGGCTACTTTCCTAAAAAGAAGTCATTTCTCCAAATGTCCGTGGGCTCTCGTCACACGTGTAGAAGTCCAGAGGCTAAGGCACAGAGATGCAAACCGGTAACCATCCTGCTGATATTCAAATGCAGCTTTCTTATGGGAAGTCAGACCCACACAGAAGCAGATACATTTTGGTTCTCAAGGGATTTCTGAGATAAATGTAAACCCATGTAGTTAAGTAGCCAGCTTCTTTTTTTTTCCCTTTTTAAAAAATAAAGTTGCCAAACTTTGTGCTGAGTTGTGCGGGTAACACCTGCTCAAGGTGAGGTTGCCAAGGGGCAGGGGAGTGAAGCCAGGCCCTGCTCTGCTGGCCAAGTTGCATCCAGGCACGGGGCCCAGGAGTCTAGAGGAAGGGGTGCTTTCCCTAATTCACACAGACAGTGGATGGGCTGCTGGTTGATCTCTAATATCCATTCTCTCCTTTTTTCTTACTATTAGAAATGTTACCTGGACTCACATTTATTTGGAACAAAGACTACATTTCCCAACCTCCCTTGCGACTGGAGATGGCATGTCACTAAGTTCAGGCCAATAGCACGAAAGCAGACATGTCAGGTGGCAGCTTCTGGGAAGCTTCTTAAAGGACAGCTGGTATAAGACTTCTGCCACTTATTTTTTTCCCCAACATTGTATCATAACAATTTTTGAATATACAGAAAAAGTGGAAGAATTATTCAGTGAACACCTACATATCCATCTCTTACATTCTATGTGATGCTCGATTTATTATTTATCCATCCATCCTTCTATCTCTTAACAATCCTATTTTTATTCATTTGACAGTAAATTGCAGACCCTAGTATACTTCCTCCAAATATTTTAATGTGTATTTGTTTATGATACTTTGATGTGCAATCCACCTATAATGAAATGAACAAACTTTAAGTGCACTTAGGGAGTATTAACAAATGCATCAAGATAAGAATCACCACTCCAGAAAAGTTTCCCCATACCCCATCCCAGGAGCTCCTTGACTTTCTCCCCATTCCTAGGCAGACATTGTTCAGATTTTTTCCCCCAACGATTAGCTTTTCCTGTTCTAGAATTTCATTTATGATGGATCATAGAGTATGTACTCTTTTGTGTCCGAGGTGTTTTGGTCAGCATAGTGTTTTTGAGGATGAACCCTGTTATTGCAATGATCAGTAGTTTCTTTTTATTGGTGAGCGGTGGTCTACCACATGAATGTGTATCTTTCCCTGTTGATTGACCCTGGGCTGTCTCCACTTTGGGGCTGTCATAATTAAAGCTGCCATGTATTGGGAGACAGTTTCCCCACGGGTTGCTCACATTTCCCACATCTTGTGACTGAGGGATAGACTGCCCTTTGTTTGGGACTATCTTTTCCAGGATATTTATTGAGAATAATCTTGGAAGGTGGCCTCTGGCAGAGCAAAGTGTGGGTATGGGCTTACTACCCATTATAAAAGATCTGGGTTCCCTGAGCTTGGCATTCCCTTCGTGTAATACATCTCACTGCACATGCTATATCCATCTGGGCCCATCCACATTGCCTCCCCACCTGCCTCCTGGGGACTTAGGGACAAGAGGAGCTGGTGCAAATATGCTGATGCTCACACCACTTGTTGTGCTGTGAGTAATAAAGTCCTTTGTCTCTGACCCGTGATTCCGTGATTCCAGCATCTTCTCCCAACCTTCGTAAGACAGTGGCAGGCTTATTTGTTAGCTTTCTTGTTGGGTAAAATCTCAGCTCTTCCTTGTCCTTGACACTGAACTTTCTTGTAACAAGTGTTTTTATGAACATATGTTTGCCTCCTTCTTCCTTGTCCTTCCATCCTGCTGCCTGGAGTGCAGATGTGGTGACTGGAGCTCTAGTCACCATCTTGGCCCGTGAGGACCAGGGCTTTTTCTTGAGGGATGGTGATGTAGGGGGTGCAAGGAGCCTGGGGTCCCTGAGATCTTTACAGATCAAAATCACCACAGTAGCCATAGAAATTTAAAAGGGAGAGAATGCCTTGCTTATGTTATTGTTACTGTGGAGTTTTCCAACTGCATCTAATGCAACACACATGATGGCTCATCCTGTCTGAGTTATCTTCCCTGCCACAACTCCTCCCCTTTCCCTGTTCACTAATGTATATTGTACTAACCTCAGTGAGTGCCTCTGTTCATGCTTCTAGTCCTTTCCACATGATCGCTTCCTGCACCCCAGTGCCTAGCACAGTATCTGGTGCTCAGAAGGTGTTTAGGAGGTGGTTGCTGACAAGGCGAGCACATAAAAGAGAGAATCAGATTGGCAATGATGGTGGAAAAGGAACATCCTCAATGTAGTATAACAGGAAAAGGATTAGACTGACAAGGAGGCAGTCAGAGTTCTAGCCCCATGCTGTGTGTGACTTTGGGCATAGCTCCTACCTCTCTGAACTCAGTACAGTTCCACTGTACAGTGGGGGCTTTGGCTCAGATGATGAATGCCCGTGACCCCACTGATTTTCAAGATCTGTGCTAACCCTGAAATCTTGAGCACTCCCTTCTCAGCCATGCTACTCTGTGTCCTCTGCAGTACCTAATGCCAAACGTGTGGCATCTCTTCGTGGCTGAATGAAGACCTACCCAGGGCTGGACGCAGGACTGTTCTCTTTCCCAGGGTTGGAGAAATGTGCGTGTCTGGGCACTTTAGCAGCTGGGGGAGACTGACGGCTTTAGTGAGCCCAGCAGGTGGCATCACATTGCTGGGTGCCTGGGCACCATGTTAATCTGCTGGTAGTGTCACTCATGCAAATCAGGAGCAGACAACCAGGATTAGAACGGCTGGTTGTCAGACACCTGTGGGCAGCTCAGTGTGTGGTTTGATCTTATGGCTTAGGGCTGGCATTAGAAGTTAATTCACAGATTTAAATTTCTGGTGCTGTTTCTGACAGGTAGTCCACAGGGGCTAGGTGACATTCGTTCTACTCGGTGACCCCAGCCCAACCAGCCTCCCTCGGCCCTGCCACCAGGAGTAAGTTCTGGCTGCAGCTTTGCCACCACTGGGTAACCTGACTGAGCCCCTTTCCCTCTCTGTGCTCAGCCTCCTTGCTTAGACGGCAGAGGATCTGGGCTGATGCTCTCTCCATTTTCTCAAATCCAGCCTTTGCGATTCTACTTTGGCACCAGACACCTCACGCATTGTAGCACCCAGCAAGCCTCCCTGTCTGAGCCCTCTCTCCACTGCCAGTGGGACTGCTTTCCCCCCTGCTCCCCTGTAACCTCTGCTGAGCTCCAGGATCCCCACTTCCAGAGACACCAGGCAATCTAGTGGAATGACCAGAAGCTGCAGGGCCACGGTGTCACTCCACCACCAAACGTTCCAGAGGCTTCCCACTGCCCTGGGAAGAAAGTCGCCAAACACCCCGCCTGGGTTACAAGGCCCCGCCTGTCTGCATGACACCCACCCCCCAACCTTATCCCCATTGCTCACGGGACTCCAGACACAGCAGCCCTCTTGATAGTACTCCTAAGTGCCACCTACCTTCCTGCCGCAGGTTGCCAGCACTGACAGTTCCCTCTGCCTGGTGGATCGTCCTTACTGCTTCCAAGCTTCTCCCCCTTTCCTGTGCTGGTCATCCTTCAGGTCTGTGTCTGGTGTCCCTTCCTCAGAGGAGCCTGACCTGATGATCCCCTGTTAGAGCACCCTGTGCGTTCCTTAGTACTCCTCACCAGAGTGGGCACCGTTAACTCTTAGGGTCGTTTGTCGTTTAATATCCATCTCAACTCCCGTTATGAGTTCCCTTGGGGCAGGATTATGTCTGTTTTATCAGCCAGCTTTGTCAGATCCTACTCATTGTCTCCTGAGATTTATTCTCTTTTTATCTCTCAAAGTGACAGACCACCAATATCTGGCTGACCTATGTTCGCCCAAAATAAAAACCACATTTCCCAGCTTCCCTTGCAGCTGGGTGTGGCCCTGAGCCCAGTTCTGGCCAATGGGATACGAGCGGTCCCGATGAGCCAACTCTGGCTATGCCCTTCCTCCTACACCTCCTCCCCACCTTGGAGTACAGGTGTGAGGTGGGCGGCCATTTTGGACCATGCAAACAGGGGCTTCACTCCAGAAACGCCCAGCATCAGGGGGAGGGGCCTGAGCACCATGCCTGCTGGAGCTTTGACAAGGGAGAATGTATTTGTCAGGGTCCTCTGGAGAAACAGAACAAATCGGACATATATATGAGGAAATTGATTCTAGGAATTGGCTCACGTGATGCTGGAGGCCAGGAAGTACCACAATCTCCTGCCCACAGGCTGGAGATCCAAGGTAGCTGGTGGTGTAGTTCTTGTCCAGGCCCAAAGGTGGGAGAACCAGGGAAGCGGATGGGGTAAGTCCTAATCCGAGTCTGAAGCCCTAAGAACCAGCAACACTCCTGACCGAGGATGGTCAAAGATGGGCGTCCCAGTTCACACCGGAAGCAAATTCGCCCTTCCTCCACCTTTTTGTTCTGTCCTCCGTGGATTAGGTGATGCCTGCTCACGTGGGGGAGGGCAGTCTTCTTCACTGAGTCTACTGAGTCAAATACCCACCTCTTCTGGAAATACCCTCACAGACACACCCAGAACTCATGTTTTACCGGCTCTGTGGGCATCCCTTAGCCCAATCAAGTTGACACATACAATTAACCTTGACAGGGAGCTAATCCTCTGTCTTATCTGAGCCACTGTCATTCTGGGTTTATGACCTACTAACGGTACCCCAAACCTAATTTAATACACCACTATATATGATGGGCGCTTCATAAGTATTTGAGTAAATGAGTGAGTGAGTGAATGAGCACAGTATTGTAGAACCAACGCTGTGGGATTCAAAGAGCTTTTATCGTTTGACCTGGGACCTAATCAACATCTTTCTCTCGAAACAACACAGTCCAGGCCCTCTGCAGGTGGGCTTCCATATCCCCAGGGAGTGGAAAGACTCATTGGGTCAGAAACAGGGCTGCTTGATCCCCCGGCTCCTGACACCACTGTCAGACTCTAGGAGATTCCTCCTGTGGCTAACTGCACCTCACCAAGAACAGGGTGTCCCTTTTACCCAGAGTCCTGCCAATCAGAAGCCCTGTGAGTGACGGCTAGGACATGCCGACCCCACTAAATAATGAAAGCAAGACAGTTAAACTTCATCCAAAGTTGTGGTTAGGGTAAGTTGTTTTTTAAGTGAATTCGGAGGCTTCAAAAACTGGTGATATATGAAAAAGGATAAATAGTAATTTGCCAAGTGGGCCTGTCGGTATAGACACTGCAAAAATCTGGGGTAGGGCTTGAAAAGGTCTCAGGGGATATCCCAAAGTCCTAGTTGCTGATGACTGAGACATCACGCTTTTGGGCAGTGACCAGGGCATTTTTTGCAATGCAAAGGACTCTGGGAAGGGCAGCCTCTAAGCCATTGTGAGTGGTTTGGACCTCAATGGGTGTGAGTTTAGGAGATCCCTGCAGCTGATCCAGAGGGAGCTTGAGTGGAGACAGGGAGAGGGAAGGGGACTGGAGAAAGAAATTAGGGAGGCTCGGACTGCAGGGAGCGGAGCCTTCTTTCCAAGTTGGAGTCCATGCCTACTTTAGAAGAGAAAAAAGGCACACAGCAGTCCTCCCACCCCAGCAGGGACTTCAAGGTCTATCCCGTTTTCGGGGCTGCAGGGCGAGGACTCCAAGACCCCCCGGGGCACCATGGTGTCCATTGGGAAGGGTTACCTGAGGCCTCTGAGGCTAGCCCCCAGCCTCAAGACAAGGATTGTCCCCAGGCCACGCTGGGCAGATGTGCGCTGGCTGAAATCCCCCAGCTGTAGGCGTCATTAGTTACATCTGCAGAAGATAGGGAGAGCCTGCATCGGGGAGATTCCCATGACGCAGGTCCTTCACAGCCTGCTGGAAATGCAGTGCAGGTGGGCCCGGCTGCAGAACCTGGGGGGGGACCAAAGTTCATGTTTAGCCAGAAGATAAATTAGCAGGCAATTATGTGCTTCATGAAAGTCTTGATGTAAGTGGCAGTGGTGCTGGGAGCCCTGGGGGATGGGAGAAGGCCCTGAGGGGGTAGTGCACGGTGGAGGGACAAGGACTGGTGTGCAGGGCCTCAGCAACCCGGGAAAGGAAACGAGCGTCCACAGCGGAGAGCCTGGTCCCCACTGCTGCCTCGCTCTTGGGTAACTTGAGGGCAATCACTGCTCTGATCTCTGCTTCCCTCCCCAAAAAGGGTCTGGTCTCCACCCCTAAGGCTCAGCATGGCCTCGAGGGGCTGCTTATGAGCTGTATGACCCTGCACAGGGACTACACCTCTCTGAGCGCAGCCTTTGCAGCTGTTGTCTCTGTGACCTCCTGGAAGAATTAATGAGGAGCAGTGACAAGCACTTAGAACAGAGAAGCCGGCCTATTCAGTATAACGACTCAGCCCCTCAGTCACATACTGGGCTCCTGAAACTTCCAGCCCCTGGGGTCACCGCTGGCTGAATCATATCATTTCATCCCCGGGGCTGTCGGGGGTGTAGAGGGTGCCCGGAGGTAGTGGGGAGGCCCCAGGCCTCAGTCTTGCCTGTGGCAAAGCTTCCTCAGCCTCCAGTTGGTGTCTGAAATGCTCAACCCCTCCCTCCCCCTCTCTCAGTTTCTCTTGCACGCACAGACGCAGACACACACCCCGCATTTCTGGCTTCTCTAGACAGATCAGAAGTCTGGGCCACGGCGGGTGCCAAGTCCTGCCAGGTGCCGAGCAGCTGTTGCCGAGTAGTGAGCATGGACTCTCTGTCCCTCCACAGCACCCCCACGCTCCCAGGCCCTCGAGGTGACCTCTCACCTGGCCACCTGCCCTGCCCCTCTCCACCTCTGTAATCACAGCGTCCTTCTTGCTGCTCTATGTTTCTTAGGCTCATCTTTCTGGCATCTTCTCTCTGCACCAGATTCCCCGAGCCCTGCCCAGGGCGGAGCCGGAGTTGGCCACTTATCCACTGATTCTTTGTGCGTTCCCCCACAGCGCCCCCTGTGACTACCCCATAGGGCTGGCACAGGCTTCAGGACAAAACAGGTGCTCATGATGGACTGCCTCCTTGGGCTGAATGAAACTGGACCCAAGCCCACTTAAGGAAGATTACAACAAAATTCTGTGCTTCCAGAGGGTGCGGGGCAGCAAATGGAAGCTGACCTGGCAGGAGAGGGGCTCTCCTCTCCTCTGCAGGTTGGCACAGGCACGGGCGGGGAGGCTGGAGCCCTGCCTCTTTTCCCCATAGCAGTGTATTTGGTGAAGGTCTGGGGCTTCCCTCACGTCACTCCACCCGCTGCAGAGACACGGAAGCAAACCTTCCTCTCTGTCCCCTTCCCCTGTACACATCTGTCCTCCCCTTCACCCATAGCACCAGGGCCGTCAGCACAAGGCTACCTGCCAGGCCCCTTTCCCAGCCCCCTTGCACTTGGATGTGGCCAGGTGCCCGAGTTCTTGGCAAAGGAATGCAAACAGAAGAGAGCTGCCCCAGTCCCAGTCCTGGGCCCTGAACACTCCCCACGGACACCCCTCCATGCTCTGCCTTCTTCCCACTGAGCAGGGTCAATGGCCAAGGTGGCCTTTGAGGCACCTGGTTGAAGATCGGCGAACTGCAGTCAGCCGGGATCCCTGAAGGACCCTGGAGAACCAAGCCCCTGCCAGCCTGTCACCTCCATCCTTAACTGTGGGATGGGAGCTGACACATGGCTCTTGGGTTCAAACTGTATCTTTTGGGGGATCTCTGTACTACAGCAGTCCAGCCTACCCTGACACCATCTGCAAGGGTAGACTTCAAGTCTTGGGACGTATGGTTGGCCAGGGCCATCAAGAATTCAGTTGTGCATCTAGGCAGGGCACAGGGAGTGGGGCAAAGTCTGGGGCACATATAGGTGGTGGGCCTGCTGGCCCGTCCCCATGCTGCCGCTGACAGAAGATCCTCACCAGGGGCAACTGGGTGGCTCAGTCATTAAGGGTCTTCCTTGGGCTCAGGTCATGATCCTGGGGCCCTGGGATTGAGCCCCATGTCAGGCTCAATGCTCTGTGGGGAGCCTCCTTCTCTCTCTCCCTCTACCCCTGCTTGTGCTCTCTGTCTCTCTCTGTGTGTCAAATAAATAAATAAAATCTTTTAAAAAAAGAAGAAAAAGAAAAGATAGAAGATCCTCACCAGACGGTGGGAGGCTGCCATGAGGGCCCGTTGGCCAAGTGTGGCGGCCTACAGCCCCATTGTGGGACCCCACCTTCCAATCCCATCACTCCCTGGCTCTGGTACCTCCTCCTCCCAACTTGTAGAGGCCTGGGCACTTGGCCTGTGGCCCGCTGCAGCGTAGGGCCCTCCCCGAGCAGCCTGCTCATTCTCCCCATCTCTCTCTCATGCATAGAACCCGAGAACCCCTTATCTGCTCTCTGGCATGGACACACACTCACTCTGGTACCCCCTAGATCTTCTGTTAATGACGGGTAGTGAGCCTGGGTCCAGGGACTCAGAGGGGCCCGAAGCCTGAATTCAGAAGGCTTCATCTCTCAGAGTCACTGGCAGCACTCGGGCCTTTGAAAGCCAAGCTTCTGCGCCCTAGTCTTTCCTGCCGTGAAAGTCCCCGTGTGTGGATAGTGGTGGCTGGGATCACGGCCAAGGGGGACAATCAAGGATTGCACATGGGTCTGTAGGGGGGCATGGCCCCAACTCTGGCCGCAGCTTTCCACAGGCGAAGAGCCATCACTGTCATCCCATGAAGCCCAGAGAGGGAGGTGTCTCAGGGCCAGCCTCAGCATGCCCTGGGTCCCCACATCTAGTCCTCTGTCACATGGGGGGCTGCTGCATCCTTAGTGACGGGCCTGGGGAGCTGGCATGATGTCAGGCCAGATGCCAAGGGGTCTAGCAACACGACACGCTGGGGCCAGCTCCTTATGGCCGGAGGGCATCCCCTGCACCTGCCACTGGGGCTTTGCAATCACTTGAGTTTGTAGGTTTCATTCCTTTCCCTCAAGTGAAGAAAACAAAAATTTCAAAGGATGCTGACTCTTCATCCTGGGGGGCCTGACTTGAAGGGGACCTCTGGGAGGAACTGGCAAGTCCCTTCAGCTAGATGGTGTTTGAGCGAATTAGTCTGAGGGCCCTGTTGCCTCTCCTAAGCAAGGTGAGGAGGATGGCTGGCCTTAGGTGCTCACCAGCCCCACCCCTACGTCCTACCTGAGGCTGTGGCCAGAAGGGGCTAGGGGTGGGGGGAAGAGCCTATGCTTTGGAATCTGAGCTCCCTGATCTGAATCCACCCCTCCACACTCACCAGTGTCTAAGCTCCAGCAAGTCTGATGACTCCTCTGGGCCTCAGTTTCCTTATCTGAAAAAGGAGACTAGGAATCCTCACCAAATGAGCTTGCTGAGAGACTTGGGAGCTACAAGTTTTTGAACATCTACTAGGGACTGTACATGTGACGATTAAAAATACCAAAACCTGGGGACACCTGGATGGCTCAGTCAGTTGAACATCCAACTCTTGATTTCAGCTCAGGTCATGATCTCAGTGTCGTGAGATTGATCCCAGGGTCAGGCTCCCCACTTCTCTCTCTCTGCCCTTCCTTCCATGCTCTTGCTTACTCTAGCTCTCTCTCTCTCTCTCAAATAAATAAATAAATCTTTAAAAAAATAATCAAAGCCTGCCTTTCCAATCAGTCCTCTCACTAGCTGCTTAATTCCAGTGATATCCTTTGTGGTGCCCGAGGCCAGGTCTCACCTCCCCTCCTTAGTTGAAGCCTAGTGATGGTTTCTTTTTTTGCAGACCAGCCTTGGAGGGCGACTGCATCCTCGGAGCTCCCACCACCCTGGAGTCAGCTCCTCCTGGGGTGCTGACCAAGCCCCTCTATCAGTGTCTGCAGGGTCCCTTGTCCAGCCCAGCACCCCTCCCAACTCCATTCTGCCCCTTCCCGGTCCCAGAAGATCAGTGTTCTCGCCTTGGTATCCCGTCTCTGTCTTCCACCCAGCAAACCTCATCTCCACCATGCTGGTGCTGGCTGCTGGGGACACTGAGAAACAGCACTTGGTGCTGCTTGCCCCAGGGAGCTCACCGCCTCCAAGGGAGGTGGAGGGGTGCACCAGACAGTGGAACAAAGCAGGGCATGGGGAGAGGGCTGGGGCTGGGCTGCCGTGAAGGCATGGTGCTTCTCCTCTCCCCAGCTGAGGTCTTCCCCTCCACTGTGTTAAGCTCTCCCCAGGGCCTTTTCTTGCAGAAGCTGTCCTAGCTAATGGCCAAGGGGCAGGTAGGACCAACTGAGCTCTGAGAAGTGAGAAAAGTTGCCCACCTTTCCAAGTTGGTCCAGTCTTGAGCCCTGGCCTATGCGTCTGGCTCTCTCCAGAACACCAGCAGACTCACCAGTTGGGTTCTGCCACCTGTCCCGTCCTAAGGCCAGGGCTGATACCACTCCCCTGGTTCTGCCAAGGGCAAAGGCCTCAAGAGCACTTATCTCTGTCCTAGGAAGCCATAAGGGCCAGTGTTTCCTGTCTGGGCACACAGGTGGGACTCTCTGCAGATATGGCCCCATCATGGGCTGTGCGGGCAAAACCCCCAGGCCACCTCCTAGTGCACACTGAGCCTGAGCCACACTCCAGGCCTCAAGCTCAGCATTATGGGGATTTACAGATGTCCAAAGCAGTCCCTGCTTTTGGGGAGCTTGGGGCAGGGGTGGGAGATAGAACATGTTTGGTGAAGAGCTAGGCTCTAACAGGACACTGGGAACCTTCAGACAAGTTCTGTGAACACCCCAAAGAGGGAGAGGACTGAGGACTATGGATGGAGAGGTAGTCAGGGAGGGCTTCCTGGAGGAGGTAGAAAAAGGACTATGACTCTGAGAAAAATGAGCTGTTCTTTGTGCACATACCTGCTACTTCCAAGTGCTGAAAAACGTCCCCTGAAACACATTTGAATGTCACACCTGAGCAGGTATCTCAGCTCCTGGGGGTCAGCCTATCCCAGGGAGCAGGAGCTATTCTCCATAGAGTGGTGGCTCTGGCAATCTGGCACTGGCTCTGGACATCACCGCACCCAAGCCTCAGCTGCTGTACCTCAGCTCTTGCTCTTCCCACTCCCCTATCCTCTGTACCCTCTACCCTGAGGATCACCGCTGTCCCTCCCATTGTCCGTGCCTCCTGGTGGCCTCCACTGCACGGCCTCTGTGCACCGCCTGCTCTCCGCGTGTCTCTCTCTGCTCTCTGGATACCTCTCTGTGTGTTTTTATCCAAAGACCCCAAGTGAGAGCATCTGTTTGGCGGGACAGACACTGGGCTCCGGGCCACGCTCTCGAGCCAGGCTACTGACAGCTGCCCTGGGTCAAGGTTCCAAGTCTGCTCTCCCCAGCTGTGGCCAGAGATCAGGGTGGCATGGAGGTGCCGCCCTCGGTGGGATGGCAGGGGCTCTGCACGTGTGGGGGGGTGCATGGCAGGCAGGGTCATCTCCGCAATGTTGGGCCCTCGTGGTGCCCCCAGGGGAGTACAGCAGCCAGGCAGGAGACCAGGCTGACCCAAGTTGTAGACGTCTGTCTGGATGCTTTGTACCAGGGCCTCGGAAGGACCCAGGGGGCAACTTTGCAGCCTTCGACAAGCCATGAGCCCAGTCCTGGGAAGACAGGCGCCGCAAACAGCCTGGCATTCCCCAAACCTCAAGCTTTTTTGGGCAAAGGAGTTTGTCCTTTTCTGCCCCACCAAACACTTGTCCCCTTTGATTTTGCCATTGTTCTTTCCAGGGAAATCTAATTTTAAAACAAAACAACAACAACAACAAAAAAACATGTTTTCTAACCAACAGGACACATTCGTGTGCCAACAAATATTTGATCTGAAAGTAATTCTTTGCTCAGTTTAAGCTTTGTTTTGAAGGCACAGGACAAAACATCATACCAGCTGTCTAGAGTGTGTCTTTGGCCCCCGTGCAGCCCCACGTTCCTTTCAGCTCAGAAATCTGGCCCGCGGTGTCCCACGGAAACCCCATCGTGAGGGTCACAGAGTTTCCAATCTGGAGGGTGAGACCGGGCGGGTGGCAAAAGATCTTCCCTTTAAAGAAGGAAGAACCAAAATATCCCCATCTACAACATTTTCAACCCCGAATGTATCGGCACACACAAGGCAGCTTGCAAAATAAAGCCACTTTTGAGTTCTGGCCAAGGGTGATGTGGAAAACAATGGAGCTAATAAGTAAGTGGTTGCTGGGTAAAATCAAACTGTTTTTGTTTGGGGAGGGGGATGGTTCCTCTGCCTGGAGAGCAGCTCTTACCCACCCCTGGGGGGGACCCCTTTCTTACCTCTCCCTCCCCTCTCCTCCTTCTCTCCAGAGATACTGTCCCCATCGGCCTGGACTTCCCAGGTCGACCTCAGGGTCCCATAGTTGCACTCTGCCACCGTAGGTGGGCCGAAACCTTCCTTGCCCCCAACCCCTGAATAAGAAGAAAAAATGCCAGGGCCATCCAGTAGCAAGAAACTCAAAGGTGGAGAGTGACCGGGCTTCTGGCCTTCTTGGAGAACAGTGCAGTAGGAAGACACCTGGGTAGAGCAAAGCACAGAGGCGTGAAGCAGGGTCACGTGTGGGCTCCAAGTATGACATGGATACTTGGCCACTGGCAGGCAAAGCTTGGCACATGTCTGTGGAGCCTCTGTGGCTACAGTTTCCCCCTCTGAACCGAGGGGTCGATGTTCCCATGAGGCATAGATGAGATAAGTACATAGCCCAGCCCAGACCCATTCTCCCACCTTTCTTGGTAACCAAAGCCTGGCATTCTGTAGGACCCAGGGCGGCCCAGAATAAGTGCTGTGTGGGAGTTTCTGGAAATTTCCTTAAAAGACAGAACTTTGCCCACTTCTTTGGGGAAAGTAGGTAAAAGACTTTACCCACTTGTTTGTCTTCTTGCTACTTGCTTGGCATGTGGAGAGCATTCCTGGTGCTCCAGGGCCCTTCAAACCCCAAAGACCTGGGCTCATTCAGAGGACAGCCGAGCTCAGGTCCTCCATAACTGTGAAGAGCCACCATGCTGGTCAGAGGCCTGTCTCCCTCTGGACTTCTTTCCATGAAAGAGAAGTGTGTTTCTCTCTATTTCGGGGTTCTCTGCCCTAACTACTGACCCTCCTCCTGGGCACACGGTCAGGCACAGAGTACGTGGCCACAGTGAATGGAACATCTCTCCTCCAGGGACGGATACGGCCTGCTACGCCTGCGGTGACCCAATGGAGCCTCTCGGTGGTATGGAGAAGGTCACCCACTCCTGTTTCTGCCTGGACAGGCAGAGGGAGGAGATGAGGGAAGGAGTGATGGGGCACTAGTGAGCCGGAACCCACGCCTCTGGGCCTGCCTAGTGTTTCTTCAAAGGTTCAGACGAGCTTGGCCCGAGCCACTGATGTTTCAAGGGAAACTGGAAAACTCGTCATTTTGTAAATGCTGGTAGTTTATTCAGACTTGCTGGCAACAACTGTGTGGCTCCCATGGTGGGGCTTAGCTGGAACACACCTGCTGTCCTCCAGGGACTGTGAGCCTGCCCATTCCCCCCATTCCCCCCACCCTGTCCTGTGTGTGTGTGTATATGGCCTAGAACCCAGCCACACAGGGCGGATGGCTGGCTGGGGTCATTGCCTCTTTGTCCATTTCTCTGTGCCTCTCAGAGGCTCTTGGGCTGCCGACTCTACCCCTGAGACACCCCCACACACCACTGAACCCCTCAGTAAATCCATCTCCATCTCCCCTACTCTTTTCCTCACCCCAATTCACACTCTGACCCTCACCCCACCACACATGACCGATGAACAGGCCATTGCGTTTTTCCAAAATGACGTGAGCACAGCAAACAAGTTGCTCCAACATCCATCTCCCCTTCTTATTCTAGTAAATGACCCTCCAATTTTAAGTTCAGCAATGACCTACTGGCTAAAGACCTTTTTTCCCAGCTCCTTTTGCAGCCAGATGTGGCCCTGGGACTAAGTTCTAGCCACTCAGATGCGATGGGAGCCACTTCCGGGCCAGGCTCTTAAAGGAAAAAGGAGTTCCTTGCACTTCCCCTTCCTACTTTCTGCCTGCAGGAATGTGGGTGTGATGGCAGGAGCTGGAGTAGCTACCTTAGACCTCAAGGTGAAAGCTGTTTCTTAAGATTAACAGAGTCCAGGTCCCCTGATACCATGGAGCTGCCATAACAGGGCTTCATGTGGGGTGCCTAAGTGGCTCAGTTGGTTAAGAGTCTGCCTTTGGCTCAAGTTATGATCCCAAGGTCCTGGATTGAGCCGCAGGACAGGCTCCCTGCTCAGTGGGAAGCCTGCTTCCTCCTCTCCCACTGCATTTGCCCCCGCACCCCAACTTGTGCTTTCTCTCTGTCACTCTTGCGAATAAAAATAAATAAAATCTTTTTTTAAAAAAAGGTACTTCATGCTTATAATCAGCCCATTATGCAAGGAGAAAAAGACTTGGATCTTGTGACTTCCATTTCTTTACAGCAGGACCCAGCCTGTGCTCTAACTAGCTCTCGTGGTTCCCTGTCATCATCTCTTGTGGACTTTGTTCATATCAATTACCCCTAGTCAGGTTCATTCTTTCGTCCAAGTAGTGATTCTTGAAGATTCTCGAAGCACTAGAAGATTTAACGTCTGTGCTGATTGTTGGAGCAAATGCAAAGAGAGGAAACCCTGAAGTCCCCACATTCAAGCAGGACTTTATGGCTGGCTATGGGGAAGCAGATGACATGAAAAGCCTCAGACGTGCCAAAAGATTCCAGCCAGCCAAGTGAGCCCATGTGCTTGTGTGTGCCTGTATGTGCTTACACTTGTACACCCATGTACAAGGGGGTTCCGCTGTCATGGAAAACGATTCATTTATCCATCAAGAAGTGTGTTGAGCCCCTGCTGAACACCAAGAGGTACTCAAGACAAGAGGTGAACTAGCCTAGGCCCCGCCCTGGAGGAGCCCCTGTCCAGAGTCATGTAGATGCCTGCTGGTACTCGTGCTGAGGACATCCCTGGGACGAGGACAAGAACTGTGCCGATTCCATCATGCCCAGAGCAAAGGAGAAGCCCCCATGCCCAGCTGCAGGACAGCTGTGACAATTGTCCTTGCACTGAGGATGGGTCTACACTGATCCATTCATGCTTTTCTCCCACTCCCATTGTGATCAAGAGTCGAGATTTGGGTTCCACCAGGAGCCAGTGCACAAAAAAATCATGATCACCGATAATACTCCTCTGAAGTATTCCCAGCCATTCCCATCAGTTGTCGCCTGGCACTATGTATATCTCGTTCATGTTCCAATAACTCTATTATGGAGACATCTTATCCACATTTTACAGATGAGAAAAAGGAGACCCTCTCTGAGGCTCAGAGAAATGGCAGATGCATGACTTGAGCCTGTGTCATGGCGACCCCAAGGCAGGTGCAATTTTCAGTCAGTTGGCAAACACCAGATTGGATGCGTGCTGAGCACGGGGATCTGAGTGAGCTGGAGGAAC
The DNA here is from genome assembly GCF_902655055.1 of Lutra lutra. Taxonomy (NCBI): domain Eukaryota; kingdom Metazoa; phylum Chordata; class Mammalia; order Carnivora; family Mustelidae; genus Lutra; species Lutra lutra. Next base: position 105,787,474 of record NC_062280.1, read on the forward strand.
AGAGCAGGGAGCCATACCCGTGGAGGGCTATGCGTACCAGGTCAGCAGAGTGCCTCTGGGTTCCCCACCTTCAGTCTCCCCTCTGCTCTGGCTCAGAGTCAGGTGGTACCAATCAACAGCCCAAGAGACCATCACACCCACCATCCAACTCCCCTACTTTGTAGCAGTGGGCACCCGGGTGGGCAAGAGGGCCTCTTTCCCCACCTCCTTGGGGATAAAACAGAGACACCTGCAAAGGCAAGTTTGCACACTGGCCATGTGGCCTTTTGGGTGTGTCTCCACCATTACACAGGTGGTAGGGGGTAGCTGTGAGTATGCACATCGCTCCCTGAGCTATAAATGGGGACACTCTTGATCAGAGAGCCCTAGAAATGCTTGGTGTTTGGGATCCGACTCTTCAGAATCTCTTATGACTCAAGAGCTGTTGAAATTGGGGTTTTCTATCTGGTCTTGTCCTCTGCACCAGCAGAAGCACAAAAGCACACAGGTCAGCTCCTGTTCCTAAGAATTTTCCACCACTGGCTCCAGGATTTTCTTCCAAGTCACTGACATCCTGCAAATTTTGATGTGCATGCCCGGAAAAGACAACAAAGTCACAACAGCTACCTGGCCTGCACCCAGATTGCAAAGATGCCAAAATATTAAAAAAAAAAAAAAAAAGTCATCCTAGAGTCCATCAAATATGGTAAACCAAGGAAAGCCGGTTGGCGCCATCTTAAGGGGACACCCACATTCTGTGCTTGGTTCTTAGCCTTCTCCCTAGGGAGGCTGGGAGGTATGCCAAGAGAGACAGCAGCTTGAGGGGCGACTGGAGTCTGAGTGCAGAATCTGGAGCTGACTGGCTGGGTGAGCTGTACTGACCTTTATTGCCTCTGTGTCCTTGTCTGTGAAATGGAGCCAATCATACCCAACTCATAGGGTGAGGCCTGAGTGAAAACACGTAGAAAAAAATCTAAGTATGAATGCTTAGCCAAAGGCAGGAACCTTCTAACTGCCTGGTGGTCATAAGATGAAGACTGGCATCAGACAGAACTGCCCTGACTTCTGGCTCTCCCCTTCCTGGCAGTCCTTGTCCTTGATCCCTCTGCCACTAACAGGAGAGCTGGGCTCTGAGTGTAAAATGATGGAACTGACCCAGAGAAAGAGAACCTTCCCTGTACAGTTGCCATTGACGTTCCTGCTAGCTCAAGGGCATGTGCCTCCTTTCCCTGTACCAGAGCCTCCTCCACGGCTGGGCGAGCGGGCACCACCATCCCCAGCTCCATGCCCCAGTCAACATGCACCACCGGTTCAGCCGTGGCCCCCAGCAGGACCCCTCGGCTTCTGGCTTTCTGCCGTTGTTCCCGGTTCCTTCCAACCTCCCACACCTCCAGCCAACTAGCTCTGTGAGCTCAAGGACCAAGGTCAGAGGCAGAAATCAAGACAAAGGAGCTTAGCTATCTTAAATTGCCACATTTGCTATTGTGGAGGAGAGCAGTAAAACCAGGATGAGCTATTAGGTCTGACACAGAAACACTGAGTAGGGTGACCAGTGGGGAGGAGGCAGTCTGAGTCAGGCAGACCTCCGGTGCCTGGTGTCTGGACACCCTGGGCAAGCCCCGCCCTCCCCGCTGTGGGCTCAGTGCATCCGTACCTATGATGATCGCTATTACTGTTCTTGGAGCCTCTTAGGTATGGAAGCCCAGAGCTGCACCCCGGTCCATGCTCGTCTCTACACCCACTCCCAAGCCTTCACCAGCTCATGGCTCTAGGTCCCCTTCGACCGTCTGCCTGCTACAGCGGGCTTCTCCCCAGAACTGCAGACACATATCTCCACCTTTGGGCTGGACCTCTGCCCCGATGTCTCATGCCCATCTCTATATCAACATGTCCAGAACTGAGCTTCTGCAGATGGGCCGGATGCCGGGGAGGCTTCTATGAGAAGAAGGGGGCCCTGGCGTCCCAGGAAGGGGAGCCCAAAGTCACTGGGAAAAGGAGGAGCCTGTGTGAGAACTGCTCACCTCACCCTTGAACACTGAGTTGAAGCTCAATTTCCACAACATTGTATCACCCGAGCACCCAAGCCCATGATTGGGCCAAGGGGGGGGGTCCCCCTTCCCTGGTGGGGTCAGCTGTCTCTGTGCCTCCCACCATGAGAGATGCTGGATTTCATCTCTCTACACAACAGAAAAGCAGGGAGATGGGAACCACACTGTGTTCTGGGGGAGGCCTGCAGGGGGACCGGCCCCCACCCTGTGACTTCTATTTCTGGGCTCCAGGGCAAGCCAGGTTGCCTCCACCCGGCCACAGTCCTCAGGCCTCCCCATCTCACCCCAACAGCACCCCCACACCCCAGCTGCACCCCCCTTTAATGATGTTATTTGTTCCTTATTAAAAATTACAATAGTACTGGGGCACCTTGGTGGCTCAGTTGGTTAAACTCCTGACTTTGGCTCAGGTCATGATCTCAGGGTCCTGGGATCGAGCCCCCCATCTGGCTCCCTGCTCAGCAGGGATCCTGCTTCTCCCTCTGCTGCTCCCCCTACTCGTGCTTTCTCTATCCCCCCTTTGTCAAATAAATAAACAAAATCTTTGAAAGAATGAATAAAAAATAAATACATGATTTTAAAAAGTTCTTTAGAAAAACTACAATAGTACTATATTTAGTTGTTTCAATGTCTACAATAAAGAAACAAGTAAGAAATGGAGAGTTAGTCCTCAAGCTCTACCCCTCCTTTGCCCCAAGGTGCTTGCTGGTGACTGTTGTATATCTCGCTGGCCGCGTGTCTACCTCTGCGAGAATGCACATACAGCATTCAAAAATGCACAAAGAGGACCCCACCACTCCTGTGGTTCTGCATCTTGCTTTTATTTTCACTTAATAAATGGAGAACACTTCTCAATGTCAGAACAGGCTTGCTCTTGTCTACATAGTTCCCTGCCAGCCACCACCTCCCTGCCCTGGGCCAATCCCGAGGCTCTGCGGTCTTCCAGTGCTAGGACAGACCACGAAGCATCCAACGACTTTGGCATTTTGCAAGGATGGGTTCCTAAAAGTGGGATTTATGGGTCACAAGGAGAATGCATTTTGAATGTCCTCCCAGCTGCCCGCCCACTGCCTTCAGGAACCACACCCGTCCCACGTATAAGGCACCGGGAGCCATCCACCCTTGCCAGTGGGGCATCACCCCACCTTTAGTGTGCCCCCGACGGGTTCTGGAGCGAGGCTAAGCATTTATTCAGCTGTTTACCGGCCATGTGTATTTATTCTCCTGTGAATTCCCCGTTCCTCTACTCTTACCTTTTTTTCTGCTGGGCTGTCTGTGTCTTACTTATTGGCACATGGAATCTCATTATACGTTATGATAGTAATCTGTTGTACATGTTTTAAATATTTTCTCCCAGTCTAATACTCTTAACTTTGTTTATCATGTATTCAGACATGCACAAACTTTTTATTTTTATGTAGTCAAATCCATCAGGCTTTTCTTTTATAGCTTCTGGATTTTGTGCCTCGCTCGAGAAGCCTATCCCTCCTCCCAGATCATGAAAATATCCTGCTGTCTTTTCATCCAGTGGTTTTATAGCTTTGTTTTCCCTTTTATAGCCCTGATCCCTCTGAAATGGATTTTGCAGGGTGACACTCCCTTTCTTGTGGTCCTGCCTTGGTGCCCACAGAGGCTCCCCCTGCTCCTGTCTCCCCATTCGCTCCTTCCTTCATTCGTTCACTGCACAAATATGCTTGGAGCCTTTCCTATGTGCCAAACACGGATGATACCGCAGAGAAGACCACAAGCCTGCCCTCAGAGAGATGGCATCTGGCGGGAGAGACAGACCGCAAAGGAAAAATGTGCAGTTAGGTAATGCAAATTCAGGTCACATGGGGGGAAATGGGATAAGGGGCTGGAAGTTAACACAGGGATGGTATTTAAAGCACCGTGGCCAGGAGAATCTTCTCTCAGAAGACAGCCAAAGCCAGAGATACTAATGAAGTGGGGGAACAAGCCCTGGGCTGCCTGTTGCAGACTGCTCCAGATAGAGGAAATAGCAAAGTGCAAGGCCCTGGGGGTTGGGGGGGTATGCTTTGCCAGGTCAAGGGCAAAGTGAGATGGCCATGCAGCTCCACGTGGGTGCTGGGGGATGAGTGGTGGGCTAGATCTTGGGGTCCTTGGGGGGGTCCCCAGAAAGAGACCACTTTTATTCTGTGTGTGATTGGAAGTCTTTGATGGTGGCTTGGGCACATGGGGAAGAGGTGGGTGGATGGGTGGGTGTGGGAGCGTATCCTTTTTATCTCTGTTGGTGTTTCAGTGGTGGGGGTGGGGCAGCTGGGCGCCTCACTCCGTACCCACATTTTCATTCCTATGGTCTTCCTCACCTCTTGTGCAGTGTGCCTCTTGCTCTGTGCCTGGCACTTGCTGGGCCCTTCGTGATCATCTGGGAGTGACCCATGTTAACTCCAGCCCAAACTCTGTCCTGGTCGCCAGACCTGTGTCTTCAGGGACCCCTGACCTCTGTCCTCCAGGTACCCCAATGGAGCCTCACTCCCAACATGTCCCAGTGTGAACTCGGTCCCTCCCTTCCCAGCCTCTAGAGACAGTGATAAGATTGGGTGCTGGTCACTGGCCAGCCGTGCGGGCCCTGCAGAGGGACAGCAAGCATGCCATTGCCTGCACCAGGGGACACTGGTTCCCTTGACTTGGGAGATTATGACAGTGAGTTGGTCAGATGGGAATGTCACCGATGCCTTCTGTGGTCCCAAAGGGCCTGCAGAGCTGGCCGAGGACAAGAAGGGAGCCCAGGGCCAATGTGAGCAGCCCAGTCCTGCAGCATGCCAGTCACTGAGAGGCAGCAAAAGGTGGGCACAGAGAGACCTCAGAGGGGACCCTTGGCAGGGAGGAAGAGGGGTTGGCCCAGGGAAGAAAGCAGAAGGTAGTGCAGCAAAGGAAACAGTCAATAAAACCAAAAGAAGGAGAAGATATTTGCAAATGATATATCAGATAAAGGGCTAGTGTCCAAAATCTATAAGGAACTTACCAAACTCAACACCTAAAAAACAAATAATCCAATCAAGAAATGGGCAGAAGACATGAACAGACATTTCTGCAAAGAAGACATCCAGATGGCCAACAGACACATGAAAAAGTGCTCTACATCACTTGGCATTAGGGAAATACAAATCAAAACCACAAGGAGATACCACCTCACAGTAGTCAGAATGGCTAAAATTAACAAGTCAGGGAATGACAGATGCTGGTGAGGATGCGGAGAAAGGGGAACCCTCCTACACTGTTGGCGGGAATGCAAGCTGGTGCAGCCACTCTGGAAAACAGTATGGAGGTTCCTCAAAAAGTTGAAAATACAGCTACCCTACGACCCAGTGATCGCACTACTGGGTATTTACCCTAAAGATTCAAATGTAGTGATCTGAAGGGGCACGTGCTCCCGAATGTTTATAAGCAGCAATGTCTACAATAGCCAAACTATGGAAAGAACCTAGATGTCCATCAACAGATGAATGGATAAAGAAGATGTGGTGTATATATACAATGTAATACTATGCAGCCATCAAAATAAATGAAATCTTGACATTTGCAATGACATGGATGGAACTAGAAGGTATTATGCTGAGCGAAATAAGTCAATCAGACAAAGACAACTATCATATGATCTCCCTGATATGAGGAAGTTGAGAGGCAAACTGGGGGACTTGGGGGGTAGGGAAGGAAAAAATGAAACAAGATGGGATCAGGAGGGAGACAAACCATAAGAGACTTTTAAACTCACAAAACAAACTGAGGGTTGCCGGGGGTTGGGGGGTAGGGAGAGGGTGGTTGGGTTATGGACATTGGGGAGGGTATATGCTATGGTGAGTGCTATGAAGTGTACCTGGAGATTCATAGACCTGTACCCCTGGGGCTAATAATACATTTTATGTTTATAAAAAATAAAAAATTAAAATTAAATTAAATTAAATTAAATTTTATAAAAAAAAGAAAGCAGAAGGGATCAGAAGAATGGGGAAACAAGAAGTGAGCCTACAGGATCTCAATTACCTCACACTTGATCAAGGGCTCACAGTTTCCATGGTCAGGAAAGGTCCCACCCTCCCCAGTGATGTGAACATGAGCACACACCACAGATGTGAACACAGGCACACTCCAGACACACGTGCTATACACAGGGACACACATATACTACACAGACCATGAATACACACACACACATCACAGACACAGACACATACACCTCAGAAAGAAACACACACATACCACAGACATATACACACATGGACATCACAAACACACCCCCCCCAGATACACACAGACATGTCATGGATAAAGATATACAGACACACACCACACACACACATATACTACACAGACCCTGCACACACACACACAACACACATATCACAAACCCACATGTACCATCCTACCACAGACACAAACACACCATCCATCCACACACAGACACACACCATAAATCCTACCTGCATAGACACGCCACAGACGCAAACACACTGACCCACAGACCCCTTCAGGACACTCCCAGCCCCCACCCCAGCTCTGGTCCCGTCTCACTGGCTTCTCCAGGGTAGGAGGCCCATGGTTCCCAAGGGGCCAGGCTCAGAGATGAACGGGCTGCCCGCTGGTAGGTGGGCTCTCAGGAGGATGGGAGCACTGCCCCGACTCCACCCCATGAGGTGGTCTGGTCCCAGTTAGCCTTGCTGGGGCTGGAGAGCCGGAAGTCAGATGGTCTGGAGGTTAGGGGCCATGCTGCCTGAAGAGCTGGGACCCTTGCCTTGGTGACAGCCGCTCCCAGGATCTGGGGGCTGGGGGTGGGGGGAGCACTTGGGTCCCTGGCTGAGCTGGTGGGTCTCTGAGTGGGTCCCTAGTAGACCACGCCCTCCCAGCCACAGGATGGCCATGTTGCCTCTCCCCCCATTTGTATGCTTTCAAGCATTTTTCAGCCATGGTTCTCCTTTGGAATGCAAGATGGGACAGACTGGGGTCGTATGTTAAAGGAGGGCAGAGGAAGGTGGGGCAGGCATGCTGTTGAGTGGCCGGCCCCACCGTAGGTATATGTTACAAGTCTAATCTTAGGTCTGTCCTCTAGCTGCCCCATGAGTAAACTGTTGTTGCTCTCACTTTACAGGGGACAAACTGAGGCCCACAGTAGAGGGGGATGGTACAACTGTCAGGCTGAGAGATGCCAGGACAAGGAGCTGGCTGCCCCGAGCCCTCCCTGTCTCCCACCCTGCATGGACGCACTGTGGCCCTGCCCCAGCGTGAGCTCCCAAGGGAGGGTGCCCAGTTCTCCGGGCCAGCATGCTGAGATCCCAGCCAGGCCTCTGCCCTCCCCTCTGTGCCCCTTTTCCTTTCTTTATTAAGCCTCCTCTAACTCATCTTTAGTGGTCTTGGGCCAGGGAGGGGAGGACAGAAGTAGTAGCAGAAGCAAACCAGTCAGGCCGTTCCTGGGGAACCTGGGCGGGGAGGTCAGAGGGCAGGCATGCAGGAGCCTGGAAGGTGCTGAGTGTGTGGGGAGAGAGCATGGGAACAGGAAAGGCCCAGGGTCAGGCCTCCTCGTCATGTCATGCTTCCCATGGAAGGGCCGGCATCCACCATCTTCCTCTGCCAGAAGGGCTGTTTGGAGGGGGGCACTCTGGTGTGAGGTGGGTCAACAGGGCCAAACAGGGCCAACAGGGCCAAACAGGGCCAAACCCTCCAAGCTCTGGCCAGCCAGACAAGGGGAAGGGGGTGGGTGGGAGAGGGAAGGAGGGTGAGGCAGGAAGGGCCCCAGCCCTGCCTGTCACATCACAATGGCAGACCCCTCAAAATGATGGTTGTCACCTGGCTCTCTGACGCCTCAGTGCTCCTCTCTGATGGGGGCGTCCTTTCGTCCCCAAATGTAGACACACTTCCGCTTCAGTGTCTAGGACTCATTATTTGGGCAGTAAAGGAGACAGGTGCCCTGTCCTAACATCAACCTCAGAACCCTTCAACCATCATTCCAGACCCTGACCATGGTGCGTGGGGCTGGGGAGACTGACTCCCCTCATCACCCATCAACGTCAGCTCCGCCTCAGAGATACCTGGCTGCGAACGCGTCCTGTTCTGTCCTCAGGGCCTTGGTCTGGCTTCCTCCCATGCATCTGAGGAAGGCCATGACACCCTTCCTCTACCTCCACAGTGCTCCCTCCCCACACTAGACACAGGCTGTCATATTTTGTAGCACATGTAACAAAAGTATTAGCTAGTTAGCTGGTTGCTTAATCTGTTATTCAGCTGGTTTTTGTCCATCCCCCCCGACTTGCTTGTAAAGACCCAGAGGGCAGGGGCCTTCTCTGTCCTACCCAGTACCCATCTTTTTGCTCAGCACAAGGGGGCAAAAGGTCTCTGTTGAATGAGTGCACGCACATACAGAGTCCCCGAGCACACACTGAACCTGCCACGGGCAGGGCAGCTTGGGTGAATAGAATGGGCTTCCCACCCCTGAGGAGCTCCCGGTGCAGGGGTACCCCTGGTCACTATCCCATCCCTGCCCCCAGAAACTCGGCCCTGACAAACAGCCTTCTCCCTTGCTTCCAAGTTGCCCTCTGTGCTCCAGTCCCCTCCCCTCCAAATCTGTCATTGTTCTTGTGGGACCTCCTGGGCTAGAGCCACTGGAGCACCCTTTGCAGACCCCTTACCTGCAAAGCCTCTTAAGGCCATGACCCTGGCACTCCTGGAAGCCCCGCCCTGCTCTGGCTGGAAGAGACCTTGTGTGAAACCAACTTTGGGTGAAACCGACATTGGGATGAATGGCAGAGAGAGCTCCAGACTCTCCTGGGACAACAGAGGCTGGGGAGCCCTGGCCCCTCAGGAGGGGGAGTACCAGGTGCAAGGCCCCCCAAGAGGGAAGGAAGACCTTGGAGGGGGAGGTCATGATCGGAGCCAGCTGTAGACGGATGACCCCCACGCGGGCAGGGGATTAGCATGAGGACCTCCAGCCTTCATCCCTGGGGTGGCCATGGGTGGAGGAGGATCCTGGGCCCACCCGACTTCTGGAGAAGTCCGTGAGGATGCTGGAGCTCAGTGTTACCAGTACCCTAATCACCAAACCACACAGCTTTGGGGTAGCTTTAGCTTATCTTGTTCATGGAGTCGGAGGTCTCCTGACTCCAATCTCTGTGGGTCGCAGAGAAGTCAAAGGGGCAACAAGTACCTGGAGACAGGAACTCAATCAGTGAAGATAATTCTTCATCTGCAAGGAGCAGAAAACCCAACCTAAAATGGCATCGAAGAAAATTTCACGTAACAAGAACACTTAAGAACAGCGTGGAGGTTGATTAATGTCCTGATTCTGTGACATCATCACAGGCACATATAGATTCCTTCCGTGTTTCAACGTTCTTCCTCAGTATGTTAGCTCTGTCTTCAAACTAGCTCCTCTCATGGCCTTAAGATGGCTGCCAGTGTTCCAGGCATCACACACAGACACAACACCAAGAGAGACAGAGGCCATCTCTTCCTATGTGTCAATTTTAGTCAGTGTGAAGCCTTTCCCAAAAGCTCCTCCCCCAGCTTATTTCCCCTCACATCCTGTTGGCCAGAATTGCCCCACATACCTGCCTCTCAACCAGTCACTGACAAGGAGCATGGAAGGAACCGTGTTTGGCTCAGAAGAGTTAGGATTTACCTTTGAATCCAGGATGGAAGCACATGAACACCAGCAAATCCATCTTACCAGTGAGGAACAGGGCTGTTGGGGAAATCCAGGACAGAAATCACAAAGAGGAGCCTTTAAAACCACAGTGTCCCCTAAAGATACAGATGTAATGATCCAAAGAGACATGTACGTCCAAATGTTTAGAGCAGCAATGTCCACAATAGCCAAACTATGGAAAGAACCTAGATGTCCATCAGCAGATGAATGGATAAAGAAGATGTGGTATATATACGCAATGGAATACTATGCAGCCATCAAAAGAAATGAAATCCTGCCATTTGCGACGACGTGGATGGAACTAGAGGGTATCATGCTTAGCGAAATAAGTCAATCGGAGAAAGACAACTATCATATGATCTCCCTGATATGAGGAAGTTGAGAGGCAAATCGGGGGATTTGGGGGTAGGGAAGGAAAAAATGAAACAAGATGGGATCAGGAGAAAGACAAACTGTAAGAGACTCTTAATCTCAGGAAACAAACTGAGGTTTGCTGGGGGGGTGGGAGGAGGGAGAGGGTGGCTGGGTGATGGACACTGCGGAGGGTATGTGCTATGCTGAGTGCTGTGAAGTGTAAGCCTGAAGATTCACAGACCTGTATCCCTGAAGCAAATAATACATTGTATGTTAATAAATTTTTAAAAAATAAATAAAATAAATAAAACCACAGTGTCCCTGGGCCTACAGGCCCCAGCAGGACTGGGTTCAAGGAAGACTGGAAATCCAGCTCTTGTCTGGCAAGGCCCTGGGCTTACACAGGAACACACACCTGTGACATCATGGGGCTACAGAATCCTGCTGAGTGGGGACACTTTCAGGGGCAAGGGCTCCAAAAAGGTGGCCCAAGGAACTTTTGGGTCTGGAGTCAGACAGACTAGATACCTCATCCTCCAGGCTGAGGCTATCCGACATAGAGCACGGGCCCCTTCTGTCTGGGCTCCATAATCATTTGTCAAAGGAGCACCGACAGGAAGGAATAGAAATTGGCTGGGGGGTTTGGCTCCAGCTCAGAAGCTGGAGCCTCTGCCTTTCTAGAAGGGCCCAGCCCCCACAGCTGTGGGTCTCTCCCATGCTCCCCATAAAGACAAGCTTTCCTGGATAGTCAGTGAGGGGAAAAGCTCCACCCTCTGGGATGGCATCCATTTCCTGCCAAAGAATCATCTAGGTGTTTTACAGGCCAGCAGCTTCCCTGAGACTCCCGAGGCCTTCAACCCTGCCATGAGACTCAGCTTCATGGGAAGAGGCAGGAATAGGTTCCTCCCAGGGTTGTATCTCCCCACATCATTAGCCACCGTTGATGGAAAGTCAAATGACCCTGAGTGGGAGGTGGTGTGTGGAGGAATTTATATGCTTTTAGAGCCAGTTTCCCCCATCTCGTTGTCTGCTCCTGGCTCAGGGCTGCAACAGGGCTGCTCTCTCCCATAGGCACCTGGCTGCAGTGTCATTTAATTTTTAAGAGGAGCCGGAAGGAAGTAGAACAGGCCCCTAGACAGTCAACAAATGTTGCAACCTTCCGAGATTCCATGGCCAACTTGGGCGGAAAAATTAAGGAAAGCAGGAAGCCAAAACTTGTTTTAATTGTCAAATTCGGTTTTTACCTATAAGCTCCTGTGATTCCCCTCACAGCCCTGTAAGAGAGTCGACCCAGGGATTTCTAAGCCCATTGGACAGATGAAAAAACTGAGCGACTTGCCCAAGGTCCCTCTTTGGGTGAGTGGTAGAACAGATCAGAAGCCTCCAAGCCCTGGGCTGTTCAACCGCACCTGTCACGATGTTTCTGTGGGTGAGCTGGCCCTGCACTGGGAGGGGCCTGAGTTTGTCCCCTCCGATCCCCAGATGAGTGACCCACTGTAATGAGACTCTGTCCCAAGACAGCAAGCTGTCCTCTCTCTTGGCTGAAGCTGGCTGGTGCGCTGTTGGTTGCCGTGTAACACTTTGACTTTTGCTGCCAATGTCATGTTGGAAATGTGAGATTGGGGCTGGTTTTTAACAATCTGTGCAGGGGAGTAGCAGAAGTGGGAGATAGCTTGTGTCCGGCCAAGTGCCCTGACCTTCTCTGCCCCAAAGTGAGCTGGAACAAGGCCTGATTGATGGCATCAACAGAAGGGCCCAGATTTTTATCTCTCTGGGACACCCAGCGCCCATGAGACACCCAGCCTGCCCACATGGCTCATGTTGGGTAGCTGAAGCCCCTGAAGGACAGGTGTTGCCCTTGGCTAGGTAAGGCAAGAACGAATTCCAGGCATCCTTCCTTGGTCCCTGATTCTAACTGCTGTCCCAGGCCTTACTGGGGCCTGAGCCACCAGAACGCTCCCCGGCGTGGTGTCCACCATCAGCCCACCTGTCTGGACTGGCTAGAAGGGCCAGTCCTTGGCTCCTCTCTTGTTCAGGTGCCCCTGCCTTCCCCACTGGGTCCCCGGGGCCGGGAAGTGGCATTAAAGCTGGCCTGAGCTTTACTCCTTTTACTTCCCTTGCCCTTGACTTTGGGCAAAAGCTCTGCATTCCAAAGGGATAAAATCTGCTTCTAGTTCCATCTTGAAACTAAAGATTGAATGTCCCATTGGCAGTGGTAGAGCCAGCCGCTGGGAGTGTCTCTGTCCCAGCTCCCTCCTTCCTCAAGGCATCAGCAGTTACGGGGTGTGGCTTGCAAGCCCAGGAGACCTCCCAAAAACTTGCCAGGAAGAGTTATATAGGATCAAGCTCGTCATAGCCTCATAGCAGGTGCCTTACTGGGAAGGATTGGTGGGTGCTGAGTTAGCCTCCCTCTCCCTCCTTGTTTCAGCAAATGTTCATTCAGCTGTGCTGTGCTTGGGCTGGGCTGGCAGGGGAGACACCGTCAAGGGCCCCAGTCTCTCTCGGGGACAATTCCTTACATTTAAGGTCCAGTCAAAACCCATTCCCACCCCATCCTGAGTTTCCTCTGATGACCACCACCCTCTCTTCCAGACCATAGTGGGTCAGCTCAGGATTTTAACTCACACCCATAGGCAGAGGAGCTCTGAGTATGACTCTCCAGATGGGGTGTCTCTCCTCCATACTGGTGTCCACGGGAAATCTCCCTGGCCTAAGCCACAAAACCATGACCATGGTTGCCTACCCAGCCAATTTCTTCATCTGTGTCTCCATCTGGGAGTCATCCATGACCCCCCCCACCCCCTAATTACCACATCCTGTCCCCACTGTGGCCCTCACCTCTGGTGGGAGGTGGGGAGTGTTACTCCTGCAGCATCCTTGCTGGCCTCCTGCCTCAGCCTTTCCCACTTCCCAGTCTGCTTTTCTCCCAGGAGGAAAGATCATTCTAGATGCAAACCCTGCCATGTTGAAACAAATCTCCAAGACAAAGTCCAGACCCTAGAAGAGAGGAGGCTCCTCTTCCCAGGGAAGAAACTGTCCTGTCTCCCCAGCTTCCTGGTTCATGGTTGCTCACTCCCCTGCCCTTGCACTTCACCTTTACTGCACGACCTGCTCATACCTGTAATCTCCCACGTGGTGCTCTTTCCACCTCCCGCCTTGGCTCTGCTGTCCCTCTGGCTCCTCTCCCTACTCCCCTCTGCTCTTTAATCCAGCCAAGTCCACTCCTCCTGCAGGAAGCATTCCCAGACTACCCTCCCCCATTCTTTCTGCCCAGCCTGGGTTCAGGGCCCCTGCTGTGTGCTCACCTCTCCCCTTCTACCCATCCTTCTTGTTCTCTGTCTCTATTCCCAGGCCTGTCCACAGGAGCCATGAGATTGGTCATAATATTGCCAAGCGTCTGGCTGAGTGCCTCACTCTGTGTGCGGATTTGTCCAACACAGCCAGTCCTGAAACAGAGCCAACAAAAATTCTGGGGTGGTAATGAGAAGGCCCACTCAGGAAGTGGGTTGCAGCACCAAGCCCCGACACAGGAGCTTTGAGTCTCAATTCTGCCTCTGGCTCACTGTGGAACCGCAGGCAAGTTATACAACATCTCTGAGCCTCCATTTCTCAATCTGCCATATGAGCAGAAGGATGAGCAAGGCTTTCTGTCTCCTGTCCCCCTTTCCAGGAGAGGCTGTGATGAAATGAAATGGTGGGGATGCACGGAGTCACAGACCTGTTCACATTCCAGAACATTCTGAACAAGATGTAGCCCCAAGACACAGAGCAGGGTGTATTTGCCACTGGAAAACACAACTCAGGTGGAAATGAGGTTAACAACTCCAGCCTCCCATCTTCTCCCCCATGACAGGTGTCACCTCCCTCGGTTTCAGCAAGGGCACAGTTCTCTTAGCTGAAGCAAAGAACACCTTCTCCACCCCATGAGCACCCCTCCCCACAAAACCTATCACTCATCTCTGGTCTTCTCTCCCCCATCTCTTGTCCTTCACTCTTGTATCCCAAGAGAACCCCTGTGCCTCCTCTGCATTTTGAAGCCCATCTCTCCCTTCTCATGCAAACCCTGCCTGCTTCCTGTTCAAGCTAAACTTGAGTTCTGCCCTCCTGCTCCACGGGGTCCCTGCACTGAATAGCTATCATCCTCCCCAAGATCAAAGTCCTGGTCAGCTGTGGAGAGCAACTTCAGTCCGGGCCCACAGCTCAGGAAACTGCCCTGTCCCCACAATTCACATGCACACACACACACACACACACACACACACACACACACACAGAGGCATGATTTTGGAGACTTGCTTTTTCTTCTAAACACAACCCCTCTAGTTTGCAGGCTCCATCTGCTGCAGTCTGAGTCAGCCGGCACCCCCACTGTGCTCCGGAAACCCCATCCAGACCCCCAGGAACTGAGAGCAAGTCAGGAGTCCCAGAAGCTGTCTTTTAATCTCTAGCACACTATTCTCCAACTGGGACTCCTCTCCTGCCATCTAAGCTTCCCCTCCTGGGTCCCACTCCCTGAGATAGTCTCCCAGGTGAACGCTGAACCCAGGAGTGTGTTTATCACTGCCCAGATTGCAAATAATCGCGATACTACTAAATGTGGAGAGAAAAATGCCTTAACTCAACGGAAGGAGCAAAATAGGCAGTGTGGCTGCTGGCTGAGACCCTGGGGTCCAGGGAGAGCCCAGGCTGGTCCTCCTGTTAGCCCCCACACTCTGTTTCTGCCCAGAGAGAGCCACTCACCCAGCACCAGGACCAAGGACCACAGCCCTGCCCCATTGGTCCTGCCAGCTCTGGCCCATACTCACCCAGGGTCCAGGCACACAAACCAGGCCTCCTGAATGGCATGAACTGCAAGGGCCCCGGCTGGAGGAGAAAGGGGTTGCCAAGGCTGGAGCCCAAGGGAACCCCACGAACTTCGAATTTAGAACTTGAACCTTTCAAAGTCTGACTCCATTTAAACTCCAAAAACACAACTTCCGTTCCTTCAACATAAAGGGGGAGTAGTGGGCGGGGAGAGAGCATAAAACATCTCATAAAAAGGCTCCCAGTCCTGCTGGACATCAAAGGGCTCTTAGGAGCTGCCTGCAGATGAGTTCAGGGTAAAGGAATCATCAGCATATGGATTAAATTCCCCATTCATTATGCATCCGCCAGAGCTCAGGAGAAAACCTCACATAGCAGGGCCCCAGTTCAGCGAGCTGGAAAATGCTCTGAGTCATGGAGGGACCCCAAAGGCAGTCAGCCGCTCTCCACCATCCTGAATCTTCTTTCCACTGTGGAAAAACCTGCACTGGAGGAAACTGGCAGTACTCACTCAGACCACTGGCCCCAAATTCCTGAGGTCAGATGCTCACTCCCCAGCACCCTCCCACTGCCACCCTCTTGCAATCCCTTCCTGCAGCAGCAACTGGGGCTACCCTGAGGGGTCTCAGAAGGCAGGAGGTGTCCCCGTACCACCCTTCCAGCTAGACTCCCTTCATCTTCCCCAGGCACTCCTCATGAGCTAGGCCTCTCCTGCCCCCGTCCCTCTCTCCCCGGGCAGGACTTCCCACTATGGAAGGACCCCCATGAGCCCCCTCACAAGAGTTCCAGGACCCACTGTAGGACAGGACTGAGCAAGTTCCTCCTCTTTCAAACACTGCTGTGTCTGAGGTCCTCAGAAGAGAGGTCCAAAGCACCACAATAGCAAGATAGCCATGCCCAGGTCCCCATGTCAGGAACAAAGGATGCATTCCCCAGTCAGCTCTCCCAGTTCTGCCCCTCCTGCTGGGAGAGAGCCCCTCACCCAAGGCCACACCCCTTTTTTCAGGGCCACCTGTCAGCTGCTGATGGATGACACAGGACACAAAGGCAATGCCCATCTTCAGAGCTCCCTTCAGGGTTGGTGGAGGCCTTTGTGGAGAGGACCTAGCCCTCAGACCCCTCCCTCTGCCCACTCTGTGCCTTCTCTTCCCTTCCATAGGTGTGGATCTCCAGAGCACCCCTCATAAGCTCCCCATAGGCAGATCTCCTCTGGGTCTGCTTCCCAGGGACCCCCACCTGCAACAGAGGCCAAACAGCAAACTATGAAAGAACCACTTTATTAAAAACTGGCCTCTTGTCCAGTGTCTCCATGCAGAGCTCCAGGAGAGCCGAGAGGAGAACAAATTTTGGCCCTCAGCTGGGGGTTGGGGGGGGTGGCTTCCTACCTCCCCCTAGACATGAACCCAGAACTTGCTAGCCACTCATGCCCAAATCCATGCACTTAGCCCTCATGCAGAGGAAATAAGACAGTCCAGGGTGAGCCAGAACCCCCTTCCTGGGTCAGAAGAGACAGAAGCCCGCAAGGGATCGAGCCCCATAGTTCTGGCCTTCTGACTAGAAGAATAACAGCTCTGCCCCTGGAGCAGGGCATGGAAGCGAGCAGGGAGGCCAGTGGGGAAGCGGATGACCTGTGTCCTCCCTCAGCCTCTGATTTGAAGCTGAGCCCACGAGTCACCAACATTAAATTCAGGTCACAACTTCAGAGATGATTATCCAGGGGACGGTCCCTTTATTCTCAAGGGCCTCAGTTTTTCCATGGTAAGATGGCGCCAGTCACGCCATCTTGCTTCCCTCAGGGAGCTGGCATGAGGATGCACTGGGAGAACACCAAGGCCAAGCTTAGCAAGCCCTGAGGAGATGCCCAAAGCAGAAGCCGACTCTCACAGTGACGTCGAACTGTTTCCTCATGAGCTGGTCTAGCTTTCCCTCCAGCCTGTAGTGCCAGCCTGGACACGGGGATGTGCCAAAGCTGGCTGGACCCGTGGATCCCGGATTGCAAGACTCAGGGAGCACCCTTCCATTTTCGCCCAGAGGCCCAAAGGCACCCAGATAGGAGGGTCAGCGTGACATGGAGTCCAGCCCAGCTGTTAGGAGATTTTGCATGGCATTCCTCTTAATAATCATTTCATTCCTTTTGTCCTCACACCCACATCTTGCAAGTTGGTTTTCTGTGCCAGTTGTGGTTGGGCTGAGACTCGAGAAACAAAAGGAAAAGGGAGCTACATTGTTGTTGTACTTTGGGGCTCTGTGTATCTCCCCCGACTGCGGCTTCCCAGCGCCCAGGGCCACCCATCTCTCAATATGGCAGACTGTGTCCTGCACCAAAGCCTTTAGCTGGGGATGGGGGAGAGGCGGACTCAAATCCAGCCCGCAGTCCACCCACCAGGCTCTGTGCCCAGATAGCTATGCTTTTCTCAATCATACGAAGATTCTCTATATGTTGTCCCAGGGCCCAGATAAATTCACCCTGCTGAGGGTTGGTGCCCACTTTACAGAGGGAGAAACTGAGGCTCAAAGAGATTAAGTCCCTTGCTCAAGGTCACACTGCAGTTAGGTGGCAGACCTAGGACACGACTTCAGGTCTAGCTGACCCGACCCCTCACGGAGCGTGGGTGGCACAGACAGGCTGTCATTAGACCACACTGGGTCTTCATAAAGTAGTCTGGAGAGAGGCTTTCTCTACACGCTGGTTTATGCCTGACCCAGCCTTATAATCTGAGTATGCAGATAATCCCTTACATGATGTGTTCATTAGAGTTTTTTTATTTCAAGTAACAGAAAACAAACTAGCAAAAGGGGAAAAAAAAATCATCCGAAGGGTATTGAAAGGCCTGATGGAATCTGAGGAAGGAACAGAAAATTCCAACAGGAAGACCAGAAGGACAGCGTGGACCGGTACAGTTCCGAAGACCCCGGAAGTGGGAGTTCAGGCCTTCCATCCAGAACTCTGTCATTAACTTGATTTGGTTTCCAGGCCCTCAGTGAAGTTTCCTAATTCTTAAGAGAGAGAGAGAACACAACAAAACATTCTTCAGTCATTTCTTAGAAGCAGGGTCTGCATGAGTCTGACTGCTGGCAGCCCATGGGTTAGGGGAGGTCAGGAGCCATAATACCATCCTCGTGCCCAGCAAGAGGGGCCGCCATGTTTCAGAGGGCCTAAACATTATAAACACACACACACACACACACACACACACACACTCACGCACACGCACGCACACACACGGAATCCAGACCTCAGTGCTGGCGGATCACTCCCCCCAGCCCCGTCCCCCTAAACCTCCATCCCCATAGCTGACACCACTCAGGCCCCAAGGAAACACCTCTCTGCCTCCCATCCCATGTCCTCCAAAGGAATGGTGTCCGAACGTGTGAAGGTTTGTCTCTGCACATGTCAGAGACAGAACAGCTTCCAAATGTGAGGAAGGTTTGAGCCCTGGAAACTCTCACCCAAGAGAAAATAAAATCATTGAAACGCCAACAGGAATGCAACGTCTTTTAATGATGGAAGAGGGTTCCTAATGTTGTTGAGCGTCCATTTTCTTTCTTCTCTTCTTGTTTTTTTTTTTTTAAGTTTTTATTTTAGTTCCAGTTAGTTAACATACAGTGCAATATTAGTTTCAGGCCTACACTACGCTTCCTGTTTCAAATCGTGATTCCAAAGGTACTTGATAATTAGCATATTTTTCATAGTTGGAGAGTTGGTATTTTGCAAGAGTGACTGAGAAATATTTTGCCATATTAAACAATTCATTTTGCTCTTCAGTTTGTAGATATGTACATCTATACTAGAAATTATACAATGAAGTATAACACCAATTCTTTATATTGCAACTAGATAATCATGGACTGCCAGAATAATGGGTAATTTTCATTTTATAAAAACATTGAATACATTTTATTTGAATTTTACAAAAACTAAATGAAATTAAAAATTTCATCTTTACTTAATTTTGATTTACGATCTTAATAGTCATTGATTATCACTGTATTTTGTCCCTCCATTGTGATAGATAATTTTGAGTATTTTAGGGAAAAAAGAGTTTTTTGAAAACATATAAAATAAAAAATTTTATTCTTATATTTAACATAATTTAGACTTTTTGATGAAAATATGTTCAAATTTTATGCACTTTAAATACATTTTATTTTTAATCCCTTTGGTCAAGGCTGGCAAACTTTTTCTTAAAGTCCAGATAATAAATATTTAGACTTGCACGCAATAAGGTCTGTCACAACTCGACTCTGCTGTTGCAACATAAAAGTAGCTATAAATAAATTATAAATAAATGTGTGCAGCTGTGTTCCAACAAAGTTGTATTTGCAAAAATTACTTGTCGGTATGTTGTTTCACGTGTAAGACATTTTTTGGAATGGTGAGTAACAAAACGTCTTCTTTGATCAGCTATGAGCAAAGAGAGGTTGTCAAATCTGATTATACTGTCCAGTGAATGTTAATAATCAAGGAAGATCAATTCTGAGGAAGTCATTGGCAAATTGCAGCAGTTAAGGATGCAAATTAGAAACCGAACTTCATTACTGTGACAGAATATATTCTGTATTTTCCCTTTTCAAAAGTATTTTCCCTTTTTCAAAAAATAAAAAATACACAAATGTGACTTAAAAAAACATTCCTTTAGGGGTGCCTGGGTGGCTCAGTCGGTTAAACACCCGACTCTCAATTTTGGATCAGAGCATGATCTCAGGGTCTCCTGTGAGGAGGGCTCCTCTCTCAGCGGAGTCTGCTTGCGATTCTCTCTGCTCCTCCCCCCAACTCAAACACCATCTCTCTCTCTCTCTCTCTAAAATAAATCAATAAAATCTTTTTTAAAAAGTCTCCACCTCATGACTGGGTTTCTCTGGAGTTTTTAACTCCACACGGAGCTTCCAGAAATCCTTCAGTTAACATTTCAGCTTCCGGTACCCTGCGCCTGGTTCCCACAGAGATTTCAACCCACGCGTTCTGTTTCTCTACAGATTTCTACAGATTCTCGGTATCTGCCCGTCAGTTCTGGGACTAGCAGTTTGCCCTACGATCCCACTTTTCTGACAAATTTAAGAAGAGTTATTGATTCTTCAGTGAGTTTAGCTTTTTATTATTTAAGAGAAAGTGGGGACTTCAAAACTCCTTAAATGCTTTGCCCAGAAACCATGTGTCCAGTTCTTTTTTCCTTTTTTTTTCACTGTATATTAATTTGTTTGAGGGGGTGGGGGAGGTACCGAGAGCAGGGGAGAGAGAGACTACAAAGCAGGCTCCACGCTCAGCAGAGCCCGACTCAGGGCTCGATCTCACCACCCTGAGATCACGACCTGAGCTGAAATACAGAGTTGGCTGCTTAACCGACGGAGCCACCCAGGTGCCCCAATTTTATTTATTATGTAAAAAAATCTTTACCGGCATGATTACAAGAAAAGAAAATTTTCACTGCCTATGCTTCTTTTCCGGCCACTAGTCTTTCATCATTTCATTTGATGAATAGTTTCTGAAAATAATCTTGCTGCCTAGAGGAAGGGGATTTGAAAATGATCCACTCTGGGCAGCAGTGTCCTGGAGCTGGCTTGCACTGGCTCCTGTGAGCCAATCGTGAAATTTCTTTCCGATTCTGTGCTCAATGATGTCATGTTGATAGCTTGAAATCAGCCACAGTGGTTGTGTTTACACCGTGGGAATCTGCAAACCGGACAAATGAGGGCTCTCCTGTCCCCTGCCTGAGAGGGTTTGCTGTTAAATATTTACCAGTATGCCTTGACTCTGGGTGTCAAATATGCTGGGTACACCCCTGACCTTCAGGACCTACGTAGACCCAGTGTTGTCTATACACTTTTTACGCAGGGATGGAATGTGGAAGGCCACGTTCAATTTTATGGTTTGGTGGAGCAGATAACACCTGGCTAATACGAGGAAACTCAAGTCAGCATGACCATCTGACATCTTCTGCTTGGGTATACCATTTCTCTAATAGGCCAAGATCTACTTGTCAAAAAAAAAAGGGGGGGGTTGTTTGCTGAATAAATCCTAGCTTTGCTTCGAAATCTTAGGGTTTCTGCTGATTCTTCAATCAATGATCCACTACAGAAACTTAGCGCCATTGGCTCTATTGGCTTATAAAGCCCAAAGAATAGAGCTGAGTACATCATAGCCTGGACCAGCTCACAAGCCTTCTCTTGCTCTGAGTCTCACCCAGGACTGGGAGTCTTCTGGCTTGCTCAATAAATGAATCAGGAAGGCTCGACCAAACATCACGTGTGCTTCATTCCATGTTTCTTCCAAAGCCCAAAGGAGTTCACAAAGCATCATACCTCCTTCTTTGTCATAGGGGATACAGTGAGTCAGTTTCTCCTTCACTTGGGAGCAGATACCCAATATGCCCCAGACACCCCAATCCCGGAAACTTCAGTGAGGTGGCCAAGCCCTTGTATTTTTATGGAATCTATTGCTTATCTTGCAGCACACATAAATCCTACAGAAGCATGTAAGCACCTGCTACTTTCTACTCTCCTTGACCTACCAGCTTGATGTCAGCAATGCAGTAGGCTAGCATTACAGCGTGTGGGGTATGAGACAATTAGAGCTAATTGTGCCATAGAGCCAGAAGACTGATGTAATCAGTCAGAGCAGATCATGAAGATATATGGCTGCCCTTTCCAAGTGAAGTCTAACTGCTGAATTCCTGATGCCTTTCTTTTATGCTCATAAGGGTTTGAAAAAAAAAAAAAAAGATTTGCCAGCTGTGATGCCATGGGCTGTGCAAATTTATAAAGATCCCTCACTTAAAATAACATCTGAACCCAGGGGGCCTGGGTGGCTTGGTTGTTAAGCGTCTGCCTTCGGCTCAGGTCATGATCCCGGGATCCTGGGATCGAGCCCCACATCAGACTCCCTGCTGGATGGAAACCCTTCTTCTCCCTCTCCCACTCCCCCTTGTTTGTGTTCCCTCTGTCACTGTGTCTCTCTCTGTCAAATAAATAAATAAAATCTTTAAAAAAATAACAGCTGAACTTGAAGTTCTCGCTTAAATAAACTTGCAGTTATCTATGGTTATTCTCCAAGATTGATCTGTCTTCTGTACCAACTAAACAGCCAAGCTCTGTAAGAATGTGACAGAAATCACTATTGCTGCATTGCTTTCAAATGTACGATGTTGGCAGTATCTGAAATTCTCCAAGGATGTAGAACTATATGGGCTAATAACTTTGACAAGGTGGTAGAATTCCAGAGCCTTCCATTTGGTCCTTCATTTCTTTAATAACCATAATTGCACAAACCAAGGAATCAGTGGGGAGATTTGGTCAAGTGCTAAGAATGTCCTTTCAAACTATTTACTCAAAACCTTGGCAAATAAACATGGGATGGGTTCTGGGTTCCCATTGCCTCCACTGAGGTGGATGTGAGTCAGAACTATCACTTTAGCCTCAAAATCCTCTAACTGGTAGACCACAGTGATGCTTGGGGTTTTCAGGCATAAGGCTTAGCTTAGTGCCAATGTTCCATAGTTCTTTCTCTAATGCAGGATAACCTGCTAAGTGGTCCAGATCACTGTGGTAGGCCAGAGGAAGATTCACTTACTGTAAGGCCCTGCTTTAAGGGTAATGTGTTCTTTTTATGGATTCTGGGTTTACGAATCGAGTCATGTCTAGGGATTGGTGAAGAAGTCATGACTATCATGATAAGTCTGAACCAAGAGCATCTTAGTATACTACCTCTGTTTCAGTCCGAAGGTCCCTAAAATCCAAGAAGCATAACTAGATCCCCATGGGTCAGAGCACCCTCACTCCAGCCTAGCCCTCTCTAACATCACCACAGCCATTGTCTCTGGTGTTCAGGAACCTTGCCTGGACTGTGCCCCTAGGCACCTTCCATCCTGGAAGCCATATCATCCCTGACCTGCACCTCTGGCCTTCAGAGAACAGCCATTACAGCTCTTTCCAAAGATGCTAGTACTCCTCTCACCAGGAGATTCGTGGTGAAAGGAGTGTCCTCTCTGGGGAGGAAATTACGAGAAGATTCATGTGTAATAAATTCACTCCAGAACTGTCAATTTTCAAGGCATGTCTGGCCTTTCAACGTAGAACAATTTCCCATTGGCAACCCACAGGAAGAGGAGAACTGTCTCCATTTGCCATTAAATTTGCATGCACATTAAATTTGCATATCCAGTATGGAAAGGACCCCCATACTGCTAAACCCCACCTGCTCCAAAGCCAGTTGTTTTGAAAGATGCTTAGAAATAAGATCGATGAGAACGTGCTCATAGACCAAGGTGGAGAGTGAAGAAGAGAAGGAGATTTCAGAGATGACTCCCAGGATTTGTCAGGAGCAACTGTTGGACGGCAGTGTCCTTGAGTGACACAGGTCAAACCGAAGGGGACATGGGTTTGGGGGAAGTGCTCCCATTACACCCACTGGGCAGAAGTAGTTAAGGAAGTTAAGTGACTCTCCTAAGATCACAGCTAATAAGTGACCGAGGGCATCCTGAATCTAGAGCCTGTGCTCAACCACCTCACCTCCCTTCCCACTCCCCTGCTCTTTCCTTCCATCTCCTGTTCAGGGCTGCCTGGAGCTTCCATCATGAATTTGGAGAATTCCATGTTGAGCGCTTTGCACACCTTTTACAACTTAATTCTCTCAACACCTCTGTGAAGTAGATTCTACTATCCCTGATATTACAAATGAGGGAACTGAAGCTCAGACAAGCTCCTTAGCTGCTTCCTGATGCCCAAGTTGACTGAAGGACTGACAACAACGCTTACACTTGATCTTACCAGCCGATTAAGTAGATCAAAAGGGAAAGTACCTTGGAAAAGTTATCGTCCCCAGGCATTTATGCAAAACCCAGTTTTGCTCTTCCCACATGGAGGAAAACTTAGCTCTTCCCTGTTCTAGGTCTCTTTTCCCTGTGTTTCTGCTTTCCTACTCACACA
This sequence comes from Lutra lutra, assembly GCF_902655055.1. Taxonomy (NCBI): domain Eukaryota; kingdom Metazoa; phylum Chordata; class Mammalia; order Carnivora; family Mustelidae; genus Lutra; species Lutra lutra. Next base: position 105,811,237 of record NC_062280.1, read on the forward strand.
GCACACTTCAGTTCTCTGAGACTCGGTCTGGGTGTGCAGCCTTGTAATTTACTTCGATTCTGCCCGCAGAGACAGGGTTCAGCACTTGGTCCTACAAGACTGCCCCCCACCCCCCATACATACTTCAAATGCCAAGTGCAAGGCCAGCTTCTCACATGTGCTTCTGATCTCCGGGCTATAGATTTGGGGTCCTAGTGACCCCTCCTTGGGTTTGATTCATTTGCTGGAGCAGCTCACAGGAATCAGAAACACTTAAATACTTTTACCAGTGTATTATGAAAGGATCTGATAAGGGATAGAGGAACATCCCATTGCAAGACATAGGTAGGGCAGGGCATGTGGGAACCCTCTTTGGGCACACCAGCCTCCCACAACTTCGTGTGTTCACCAACCCAGAAGCTCTCCAAACCTTCCACTTCGGGGATCTTATAAAAGTGTCATCACATAGACATTATCAATCATTAATTCCATTTTCAGCCCTTCTCCCTTATCCAGAGATCCAGAGAATGGAGGGGCAGAGGTGGAGGGTACTGAAAGTTTCTAATCATGGTTTGTTCTTTCTCGTAACCAGCACTGATCCATGAGCTCACCCAGCGTCCCCCTCGTTAGAACAGAGACGCTCCTATCACCCAGGAATTTGCAAGGGTTTCAGGAGCTCTGTGCCAGGCACCAGGGATAGAGGCCAATCTATATTTTCTATGATCTCCTATCTGGTATAATATAAAGGTAACTGACTCTGGTACTTTCTGTTGCCACTCTGCCTGGTGGCTCAGCCTGCCTTGGTGAATTACTACATTGAAGGAGACTTTTCCTGTCACTCAGGAATTGGTGACCAGACTCCACTATATGTACACGGAAAGGTGTTAGGGACCTCACCCCTTAGCGAGAGCCACCAGTAACCGTGGCCGGACTCCCGCTGCCCGGGTTGACCCAGGAGGGGAAGTTCTGGGCCAGCTGTGATCACACACCATCCTCTGCTGAGCCTGGTCATCTGAGGAGAAGGCCAGACAGGGGGGAGGGGGGCAGAATCCAGGAAGGGTTCACAGTGAAATATTTTTCCCTGTTCCCCTCTCCATGGAAAAAAATGTTGCCCCTTGTGGTGGTTTATTTTACATGGCATGCCCACAGAGCCGTCGAAAAGTTATTTCTGGGTGTGTCTGTGAGGGTGTTTCTGGAAGAGATGGACACTTGAATGAGTAGACCGAGGAAAAAGAGCCCTGTTCCCAGTGCAGGTGTGGATCACCCGGTTCTTGAGGACCTGAACAGAACAAGGCAGAAGAAGGACAAATTTGCTTTTTCTACTTGAGCTGAGACATCGGAGCTCCTGGTTTTCAGGCTTTCAACCTTGAACTGAACTATACCGGCAGCTTCCCCAGGTCTCTGACTTGCAGTTGGCAGATCCTGGGACTTCCTGGCTTCCATAATTCTGTGAGCCAAATCTTGTAGTAGGGAAGGAAGTGGGGAGAGAGGAGATCACCTCAGGAGAACACCATGCCTTGGGCTGAAGACTACCATGTCGGCTTGCCGTCGGATAAAGGCTGAAGTGGGGAGGCCTCCATCACCATCATGAAACCTAGGTTCAGATTCTTGGGACATCTTCCCTCTCTCCTTCCATCCTGCCACCATCCTTGGGGAGCCCTATCCTGGAGATGGGGTGGGAGGAGGCAGGAGGAAGCATGCATCTGGAAGAGGCCATATCCTCTCCCTACTTCGGGTCCTCCCCGCTCTAAGGTCAAATCTCAGATGCATGGAAGGTTTAAACTGGGCTAGGATCCTTTCTTTTTTTTTTTTTTTCCTTCTTTTTCTTTTTCTTTTTTTGAGAGAGAGAGAGAGAGCATGAGCAAGGGAAGGGGCAGAGGGAGAGAGAGAAGACTCCCTGCTGAGCAGGATACCCGCTGCAGGGCTCTATCCCAGGACCCCAGGATCATGATCTGAGCCCAAGGCAGACTCTTAATCAGCTGAGCCACCCAGGTGCCCCATAGACCGGGATTCTTTAATAACCAACAGTTATTTGATCCGCTTGCCATGTTGTTCAGGATTCAACAAAACTTGCAGGCACTCAGCCGTGGGTTAGAGAGTTTAACCCCTGCGAATCGCCACCTCCTCCATGAAACTTCCCCTCAGATCATCTAGAACACAGCCCGCCCAGGTGGACACTGCTTCCCATGGCCCTCTGCAGAAGGGGACACTACAGGGAGTGAGTGTCAGGGTCCTGACCCCTCCCCACCCTGCCCCGCAGAAATGCCTCTGAGCCGGGTCCTGCAGCCAGCGCTGAGAGGAAAGGCTATGCTGACTCATAGCCTTGATGACAGTCCTCCCACCCCTGGTGACAGCGACCAGATGGCAAAGCCCTGTCCTGAGACCACCCGGCGCTCACAGCCCGAACGCGCCTGTCCATCAGCAATGAGCAAATTAGCTGGGCGAGGCTGTTGTTTTCAGGCCTGCTTATTTAAATCAGGGCTCTTGTCCTCTCTTTGGGCCACTAGTCCATCAGAGATGGGTTTGGGGAGTAAAACAAACCACCTTACCCAGGCAGCACAGGACTAGGTCAGGGTCGATGCGTTTGGGAGGGATCTGCAGGCTCCTGTGGGCATGTGCCCAGGCCGTATGGCCATTGTCGCAGATGTCATCACCAGCACTATGACCCCCACCACCTGTAGTCAGTGCCTGAGGACAGAAACAAGGCTTCCTGCCTTTAAGCCCGAGGACATTGGTCTGCATGTTGATCTGCTGGGAAAGTTAAAGGCTGTCCTCGGCAGGTTTTCTATCCCTTCTGTCTTTAAGCTTGAGCGGGGGGACTTGGGAGTACGCAGACAGGCTTTCCCCCAGCTCTGCCCCATCCTCAGGCCCAGCCCTCCACTCCCCATGGGACCCACACAAGGAAGGGCTCCAAGCCCAGGCTCAGAGTGGGTATAGTGCAGGAGGTCAGAGAGAGCCTGGTGTGGTTTTGGAAAGCTCCATATGGAGGGCACTGAGTCCCGAAGAATGCTAAGGGTTGGGGCAACTTGGGGATAAGCAGGGCACTGCGGGTACAGGAAGGAGCTCGCTGGGACTAAAGATTCACCCTTTTGGTTGACAGAACTTCGAGGAGGTTTCCTGCATAAAGGTTCCATGCTATAGCTGGAGACCGGAGCATGGAAAGTCAGCACGACTGTGCTCTCCAGGGCTTTCTGTCTAAGAAAATACACAGGACAGAGCAGTCTGGACCATCGGAGTGGTCCCAAGCAAGCACCCATGCAGGGCGGAGTGGCCTGGACCTGCATGCCTGGAAGGTTCTGGCCTCCTTCTCTAGCATTGCCTCTGCTCCGGCCCCACCCTTTCCCTTCTAGCCAGGAATTAATTCTTCCCACTCCAAAGTTTCGTTCTTTGGTGCCTTGGCCAGTACCCGTCCCCTGAGCCTAATATGCTCTCCCTCATCTCTGCCTGGCCAACTCCTGCTTATCCTCAGCCTCTCTGTGAACCATCCCCTTCCCTGGGCTCCTCGCCAGACTGCATGGAGGGCCCCCCTTCTGGTTTCTCCAGGACGCCAACCTGATTGTAACAAGGATATTAGATACTGACTCATGTTATCTTCATAATAACTCTATTAGGAGACATTATCATCTTCATCTTACAGATGAGGACACTGAAGCACAGAGAGGTTAAGTAAGTTGCCCAAGGTCACACAGCTGCTTCCTCTATGACAGAAAACTACTGTACTTGTTTACGAGTCTGACTCCCTTCCTGCTCAGGGTGGGTCTCCAGATGCAAGCAGGCCTTCTCTCTCTTCACGGTGCTCTTCTGCTCCAGAGTCCAAGGGATGTTTGCCCACCAAAGAGTGTGTACTGGCTTGAGAAACAAACAAGCATCCCAGCACCACCACCCCACCCCACCCCCGGGTCAGCTGCCATGCCAGTCACGCAGGTCACGTGCCATTGCTTCTCCTTCCCTCCCTTCCTAGAGAGAGGGGGAGGTGACGCAGGGTAGAGCCTCCAGCAGCAAGAAAACAAACAGCATCAACCTCACCACCTCCCACCCATTCTCCTCCGACATGGATACCCTTCTGACTATCAGGCGTGAAGGAATTCTTCCAAGACCAGGGAGAGGCAAGAACGAGGCAGACAACAAGGGGTGACAATAGAAACATTCACCAATCTTCATAAACTGTGCTCTGGATCTGTGCCCAGATGTCAGCCACCTTCACCCATGGTCTGTGCAGGCAGATGGCCAACCCCACACTCAGGAACCAGGGAGGCTGGGGTGCCAGCACCTCCCCCCACCCAGTCCCCATGGTTTCCATCCTCAGAATAAACCAGCTTCTTCTCTTTCTTAAGTCCCAAGGTCCATTTCTCACCATGGCCCCTTCCCAGATGCCGGACTTCCCAGAATTCCTGCAATCAGGCAAATGTCACAGAGCCATTCTCACTGTCAGCATAGTTCCCCACGGGCCAGGTGCCTCGGCGCTCCTGTCTTCCTCTCTTCTGCTTACAGAGGCATCAGCAGCTCGTGGGTGAACACACTCCACTTTCTCCTCCAGCCTCTCTACAAACACATGCAAGCACACACAGAGCTTACTCACAAGTACAAACACACATATGCACAGCTAGGCACACACGGGCTCTGATTCTCCCAATACTTTTGATGGGTGCATTCTTCACATGGCGCTCAGCACAGCAAGACTGGGACGAGAACTTTCTGGAGCAGGGCTCTCCATTGGCCGTGGATGAATTCCCCAGAAGCCGCTGCCTCCCTGTTCTACCAATGGAAGCTCCACGTGCTGGCAACAGTAAGGCCCATCACAGCTGCCATCAGTCAGTATCAGGTTCAGCCAAGAAAAGTATTTCTCAAACTTTCACAGGCATATAAACCATACGGGGATCTAACTAAACTGAAGGTGTCCACTGAGTAGGGCTGGATGTGGTGCAAAATTGTACATTTCTAACAAACTCCCAGGAGATGCCAATGCTGCTGGTTCTTGGAACACACTTTGAGGAGCAAGAGGTTCAATGAGATAGTTTATTTCTCCCTCATGTTCTTGAAATCCAGAAGGAGTCAGTCCAGGGCTGGTGTGGCACTTCATGGTCTCAGAGAGCTCCTTTCCTCCTATGTTGTTGTTCTACCATTTGTGATTTCCATTTCCAAGGTGATTCTCATGACCCAAGAAGGCTGCTGGAGTGCCAGCTATTACACTGCATTTCAACCAGCCCCTCCCCTCCCCCACAGAGCAAGAATAGACAGAAAAAAAGCTTGCCCCTTCCCTATAAGAATATATCAGGGTTTGCACACTTCTAGTAATATTCCACTAGCCACAAAGGAGCCACATGGCCTCACCTTTGTCCACCTGTACAGGAGGCTGGGAAACCATCTTGTCTGTCAACCTTCCATGCGCCCTGCTACAAATTGGGAGTTCTATTACTAAGGACTCAGGTAAGGAGCACTGGGAGTCAGTTAGCAATCTCCGACAGACAGCAAGCTGAGATGAAAACATAGACATTTTTGAGCCTTTGTCAGCGGAGCCAAACATGAACATGGAGCACATTTCTGGCCCCTTGGTCTTCTGCCTGCAACTTCTCAGTCCTCTGAAAATATGACAAGCAGTGCTCGGGCAGCCCCAGAGGCAAAGGAGGCCCAGTCAGGTCTCAGGCACTGGCGGGAGACTGCCCAGGTTCAAACTTTGGCTCTCTTCCTTATTGGCTGTATCATCTTGGGTAAGTTACTTTCACTCTCTGTGCCTCGGTTTCCCCGTATCTGAAATGGGCATAATTCGAATATCTCTCTCCAAGCGTGGACGTGAGGGTGAGATGAGCAGAGCTTGCAGGCCGTCCTAGCTCTCCCTGCGGGCCCATCTTGGATCACACATTGTGTGACGCCATGTACACAGAAGTAAAGAGTAGGAGGAGACCCAAGGCTGTCCCAGAGGGGCTGACAATCTGCAAGCTGAGTTAATGACCTTGGACCTGTGCATTGGAAGGTCAGTCATTTATTTGCAGATCTCCGTTTGCTAAGAAAATTACACGATGATTTTCTTCCAAAATGTGTGTGTGTGTGTGTGTGTGTGTGTTTAAGTTAATTTGTTTATTTAAGTCCTCTCTACACCCAACGTGGGGTTCGAACTCCACGCTGAACTCCAGCTCGAACTCCACGAGTTCATGCTCTTCCAACAGAGCCAGCCAGGCGCCCCTCTTCCAAACTGTCTTTTAATGAGTTTTCAACAGAACAACTGAATTATAATCATGCTGTGTGGTGCATCACCTCCACCAGGTTTCTGAACTCCCTGCCCCAGAATTCCTTCCCTGTGTGTTTCTGCTGGCGGTGGCCACGGGAGAGGTTGTCCCAGTAGAGGGCGATGGAGGAAGGGACTAGGCAGCAGTCATTCTGGGGCATGCACAACAAATCCTTGCAGTTCTCCTCTGCTGACTTTGCCTCCCCAGCCACTGGGCCAGAGGTCCACATTAGATAGAGGCCCCCAGTTGCTGCTGGATTCCTCTGCCTCCGAGGTCAGAGGCCGCTAGAACAGGCGCGGGTTTCAGTCCCATCCTTCAGGGGCGGTGTTCCAGCAGGTGCCCTTGGGGTTCCAGCCTGCTCTAGGCTTCCCTTCTGACTGCTGTCCTGTGGACTTCGAACTCCAGTATCAAATCTGGAGGTGGTTAACCAGCTCCCGGGGTGGGTGTAAGCCAATTTTCTGGAATACATTTTCTATGTATCTATCTATCCCTTGTCTATTTCTCTAAAACTTCACACTATTCCGCTTGTCTCACTCCAGGGGTCCTGTGGCTGAACCCCTGACTCACTCACATACTGTGAGAAATGCAGAGGAACTTTCCTGTCCCTCAGCCCCCTATTTTGCAGCTGGGAGAAGGGAGGCCCAGAAAGGTGAAATGCTGTATTTGAGGCCATCCGTCAAGCCAATGACCAAGGAAGGACCAGAACCTGTTCTCCTGACCGCCTGTTCCTGTGCCCTTGGCACAGACGTCTTCAACCATGTTCATGTGTTCACAGAGCAGAACATTCTGGGCTCCTCCTGCCTCAGGTCTGAGGGGAGGGTTGGAGCCGTATCATATTCCTGGCATCCCCGGGCTCTCCCTGCCCGTGCCACCTGCTCTCAGCCCAGACCCCATCCACCTGAGCACCCCCTCCGGTGCTGAAGGCTCTGTCTTGGACCAAGACGAGAATCCGGGAGGAGTTCCCGAAGGGCCCCACCTTCTCCACTTCTGCCCCAGGCAGCACTCAGCGTGAGGCACCTTCAAGGAACTTTTTTCCACAAACCTTTCTAGAGGCTGCCACGGGCTCACCATTGCCCTAGTGAGATTGGGGAGCAATCCAGAAACTCACGAAGCCCCAGGCCTTGCCTGCCCCCACCCACTGTGGCCAGCAGAGCCCTCAAGTGTGACAAACACCATAATAGGCATTTCTAAATCCTGCAGTCCTTCCTGGCCTCCAGGAAACACAAAGACCCCAGGGAGGAGGCAGCCCTCCCCAACTCATGGGTCACATCAAAAAACTCTGGAGAACAAACACTGTGCTTCTTTGCTCCTTTGGTGACTGATGTGGGCAAGACAGAAGGGGGTGGCAGTGGGGAGGGACCGGAGCGAAGTCACTTGTCCTTGTTTACTCACTACGGAGCCAGAAACTCTCTGAACTTACTGGAAAGCTTCTGGGACTTTGTTTTCCTGAAACGATACAAAAACAGGTTGGACTTCTCTAGTGTTTACTCGACGACTTAATGACCTAATTATGAGCCGGGTTGCCTGGCAGGCTAGCAAAGGTAAAGGTGGGGCAAATGTATCTGCTTCTCACCTGGGCTCTGAGAAGTCCTAGGAGGTGGGCAGCTCCACCCAAGACAAAAGCAACCCAGAGGAGGGGGGCAACGTGAACCCAAAAGAGCCCCAGCTAGAGTGGGAAAGGGTTGGTAGAATGCTGTGTGGCTTTGAGCAGCTTACTTAACCTCTCTGAACCACTGTCTTCATCTACTGAGTAGAAATAGCAAGACTTCTCTTGCTGGGTATTGGAAGACTAGCAGAGGTTGCCTGACCCCCAGTACTCAGGCAAGGGGGACTGCTGTTTGTAACAAAGTCCTCATTTGGTCAGGCTGTTGGGGATTCAAATGTTCTGGAGACTCAGCTACGACCCTCAGTCCCCCTCACAAACAGATTCTCTCCAAGCATGCATCCTCACTGCCCACCCAGGGTCTCCTCCCAGCCTCACTGCTCCTGGACACGGATGGTACCCCCTCAAGATGGCAGGTGATGAGATGGCGGATAGGACATTGCCACTGACAATGTAGAACCCCTTGTAGCTGCTGAAAGAAGGTTCTCCCTGCTCAGCTCTGTCATGTCTTGGCTCAGTTTCCCTCTTCTCAGGTCTTCTGAACCCTCAAGGAGCTGTGTTCATTGCCCTGTGGCCTGAGAGCAGCTGGCTGCCTCTTTATTCAATCACCCATGACCATCAACATTTTGCTGCCGGGCCTGGCACCATGGGTTAGAAGAAACACACACCTGAGTTGAAATCTCCAGTGGGGAAGGGAGCTATGCAGACATGAAGCTCCGCAGAACGCATTTAAATGCATTTTTAAATGTTTCAAAATGAAATTCTTCAAAAATTCTCAAGAAGCTGCTGACTGCAGCTTGAGAAAGTTTCTGGTGTGGGGTCAAGAGACCCTGATGCAATCCCACCGGACCCTCTTCCCGGACGTTAACACCTCTTGCCTCCCGCCTCCCGCCTCCCGGGCACGCAGGAGGAACAGTGGGTGTTGGCCCAGAGCCCTCCGCGGTGTCCGAGGTAGACTGCAAACAGCAGCGGAAACATTTACTCTTCCCTGTCTCCGAGTCCTTGCTGTGACTTTGCAGCTCTTTCCTCGGGGGAGGGAGGGTGGGGGGGGTGCCTGTTTCCCTGCCCTTGAATCCAGGCTGGCCTGATGCTTGCTCTGACCAGAGAACACAGCAGAAATGTTCTCAGAAGTGATACTGAGCCAGGCCCTCAAGACGGGTGGGCTTCCCCTCTCCTAGTCACGCCTGCTAAGCAGACTCAGAAATCAGAGTTGCTTCCCTCTGTGGGAGACAGCACCTTGGTCCTGCCTCTCGCAGAGAGAGGCTGTGGTGAGAAGGGGGAAAGGGAAATGTGGTGGCATGCTGTGACTCCTTCCTCGTTGGAGTAGAAACTCTAGCATGCTGGGAAGCTCGTACTAACCTCCTGGCTGCAAGGAAGCCCAGGACAAAGACAGTGTGCCTTGTCCTCCTGCATTATGGCTGATCCCCTGCCCCCAGCTCAGGTGCCCTCACTATTCTGGTGGCAGGTGCTGTTAAACCGTGTCATTCCGCAAGAGGGAGATGCCAAGCCCAGAGACACTGCGTCCTTTTACCAAGCCACAGAGCGAGCGAAGGGCAGGCAGAGACATTCTCCTGGTGGACCCATTCTTGACCTCTCCCCAGGGAAGGCAGACCCTGCTGTTTGTCCTGCCACTAGCCATGCCTCCTGCTCCTAGCCAACCCAGAGCAGAGATTCTCTTAAAGATGAGAGCTCCTTGAAGGCGGAAGTCCTGTTGGCTTCTTGTCTCCATCTTCCCGGTGTCAGGTGCTAAATCGGGCCAGGTGGGAGAGCCAGGACAGGGTTGGGAAAGGAGCTTGTCTGACTCCCCATCTCTGGTTGCAAGTTCAAAGTCTCATGGCACAGCACACACATTTCTCTCTGGCAGTCCCTGAAGCCTATATGTGATTATCTACATATGTGCATGCACATTCATGTGTGTGTGTGCGCTTGTGCCTACTATCTTTGTCCATTGGATTGAGAGCTCCTTTTTTAAGATTTTATTTATTTATTTGAGAGAGAGTGAGAGAGGGAAAGAGAGCACAGAAGGAGAGTGAGAAGGAGAAGGAGGATTCCCGCTGAGCCGAGAGCCTGATGCGGGACTTGATCTCAGAACCCTGAGATCATGATCCCAGCCAAAGGCAGATGCTTAGCCATCTGAGCCACCCAGGCGCCCCTGAATTGAGAGCTCCTTGATGGCATCAGCTCTGAGATGATAGACAGATGATAGATACCGGGTAGGTGGATGGATAAGTAGACGGATGGATAGATGGATTTGTTCATTATGGACTCGGATAACACAGAAGGAAGAAAGGCAGGCAGAATGCAGGGCAATGCTTGACCCCAGAAAAGCAGGGAGGTTTGAAACTAGAGGGCCCAGTGCTGTCTTAGCCATTCAATTTCTCTGATCTTCAGTTTTTGTCTGTAAAAAGGGAACGGTAACAACAAGGTCTGCCCCTCAGGAACAAATGAGAGGATGAGCCTGAAAGAACATAACTTCAGATGTCCACAGAGCAGACAGGCCCACGGCCTTGAACTTGAGCAAGAACCGGGTCTAGTTCCAGCTGCCACATAGGCACTGCTGGACCTTGGGGAAATGGCTTGACAACCACGCCCCCAACCACCACCATGCCCCAACCACCAACCACCACCACCGTCACCACCAAGCTTCATCTGCAAAACCAGGGCAGGAAGTTGCTCCTTGGCAGAGGTCTGAGAATATGAAACAAGTTCTGTGTTGGAAGCTGGTGCTCAGCAATGATCACTGGCTGCCGCTGTCAGTTTCCTTCTTAGAAGGCCCGGGTCCAACCCACCCCTCCCCGCAGGGTTTGGAGGATCAGAGGGATGCAGGTAAGAGCTCAGCAGCACTGCAGTAGCCCCGCGGGCTGCAGAGCAGGGTGAGTGGTGAAGGCTCCCCCAGATGGGTAGGGAGGAGGTGGGCAGGTTTTGTAAGGAAAACCCATTGCTCCCCAGCTGACTCCCAGGGAAGGGGAGATGTTGGCAAAGCAAGAAGAAGAGAAATATTTTAAAAACAACTTAATGACAGTTTCTGGGGAGATGCCAACATCAGCTAACCTGTGGATGTCCTCCCTCAGGAAGGGTCAGGGGCTGCAGGAGACAGCTGCCACCACCTACGGGGGGAGGGACCTGGCTTTCTTTGCTGATGTGCAGCCCAGGAGGCAGGTCTCCATGATGGTGGGGATACAACAGGGTCTGAGGGCTCCACAGTCCCTGGCAGCCCAAAGCAGGCAAATGGAGCCGGGGCAGCTGGCCTCATGGCTTCTTCTGGTCTAGTTCTAGGTTTTTCTCATTCCTGCTGAGGCCTGAGATCATTTAATTCCCTTTGCCCACCTGTCCATCTACTATCAGGCCAGCTGCACACCATCCTCTCTCTGTGTGGGGAGGCACTGTCCTGTCCTCTTGGCCCTCTCTGAGAAATGGGTTGCCCTTTGCCCCTCCACCAGAGCTATCCGAGTTTGAGCACAGGCTGCCCTTCCTTGACCCCTTCCCTGGACTGTGCATCAGAAATGATGGCATCAGGGAGGGCCTGACCCAGGGCGGCTGATCATCAAGGGACTGGTGCCCAGCAGTGATCAAGTAGATGTTCTTTTCCCTGGATCTGAATTTGGAAAGAATTTCTCAGCTCTCGGAAGAGACAAAAGGCGAGGAGTAGAGGGGCTGCTCATACTTAGGAAAGGGGTGATGACTGGGGGGTGGGGAGGGACACATGGGCTTTCCATGGTAGAGAAAGGAAAGTGGAAGAGAAAAAGGAGCTGGAGGGGGGGGGGTGAGGAGGAGAAAGATAAAGATCCAACCCCCCCAAAATACCCTCCACAGGACCCCAGCCTCAGTCCCCAGAAATCCTTCATTAAATTCTATCATTGGGGCACCTGGATGGCAAAGTCAGTTAAGCATCTGACTCTTGATTTCAGCTTAGGTCATGATCTCAGGGTCATGAGGTCGAGCCCTGCATCAGGCTCTGTGCTGGGCATGGAGCCTGCTTAAAATTCTCTCTCTGGCCCTCTCCATCTGCCCCTCCTCCCTGCTCAAAATGCTATCCTTTTTAAAAAATTTAAAGACTTAATTTTTTCAGGTTTTTATATTTTATTTGATTTTATTTTTTGATATCCTAACTTATTTTTTTAAGTTTTTATTTAAATTCCAGTTAGTTAACAGTGTAAAATTAGTTTTGTGCATACATTATAGGGATAAGCCTTTTGTATTTTAAAATATAATATATAGAGAGAAATATGTGTTAAAAAAATAATCATACAGAGGCACCTGGGTAGCTCAGTCGGTTAGGTGTCCAGCTCTTGGTTTCAGCTCAGATTGTGATCTCAGGATTGTGGGATCCACCCACATCAGGGTTGGCATAGCAGAACTCTGCCTGAGATCCATTCTCTCCCTTTCCCTTCTTCTACTAGCATGTGTGCATGTGCTCTCTCTCTCAAATAAATAAATAAACCTTAAAAAAAAAACCCATATAACGTAACAAACTATTAGTGACTAAATTATAGGTTAGTCTGAGAGTCAGGATTGCAGCTCCCCAAAGAATTTCCCATTCACCGCCTCCCTTCCCTACAAAGTTGGCCAGTATGAGAATTTGGGGCTTTGCTTTATATCTTCCCAGCCAACTAAGCATGTGACCTTAACCACCATAATTTAATTTTGTCAGCTTTTAAACTTTGTGTAAATGGAATCATACCAACGTGTTCTTCTGAGTTCAGCTTCTTTCATTTACTGTAATCATTTTTAAGATTACATCGTGTTTTGGCTGTCCTATAGGTCATTCATTATCAGTGCCGCCTATCACTCCGCTATGGGGCCACAGTTCAGTGCGAGCGTCCGTTCTATGGTCATGGACATTCAGGTTGTTTCCAGGGGGACACTAGTATGCATAACCCTTCATGTCCTACCACCCAATTTTCTTTAAGTGTCCTAAGTACATCTCGGATTTTTTACCACCAATGAGTGACATGAACACGGGGACAGAGCACCCAGTCTAAAAATGGGAAAATCCAGAGAAATCTGAGTCCTTATGAAAGGTAGCATCCAGGACTTCTCAGAGAATGAAAGAACAGAATCCTTTCACAGTCTGGGTCAGGAAATCAATGAAGAGTTTTTTGAGTGGGTAGAGTCTGAAAGGAGGGGAGGACAGCCCTGACGAATACACAGGAAGGAAGACAGCGCCTCAGGCTCTGAGGTCAAGGGATTCTTCTAGAAGGTATCAGTCTTTGAGAGGCTAGAAGGAAGGATTCATTTAGAGTAACCTGGGAATTATTTAGTTCAGCCCTTTTTACAGAAACCTCGAAATGTCTGAGTCTCCTGGCTTCCTTGTCTCCCCAGACCAGGTGGGAACAGGGACCTCCTCCATCTCTGTCCACAGAAGCACATGGCTCACGCTAGTCTGAAGTCGAAGCCCACTGTCAACACCTGGAGAGCAATGGGGTAACAGTAGGGGGGACGGCGCAAGATCAGAGCTTGTCACAGAGCAGCCTCCTGGTGAAGGCGGTGGACAAAACAAGCAGGCTCGCTTCACAGAACAACACTTTCCAATGGGAGTCCTTGTAAAGGAGCACTCAGGTTCTGAAGATGGGAATGGGATTGTATTCCTGGGCTGGGCTCTACGGCTGCTGTGTGAGCCTGCATGAGATGTGGTCCACACCTCTACAGAACGAGGACCTGGAAAAACCACATACACCCACATGAAATCCACAGGTGTTCCAGCAGGGCAGAGGAAGACATTCAAGAGATTATCTGGATTCAGACCCCATGGCTGACACTGGCTCACTGTGATCATTCTCGTGTCTGGGCCTCTGCTCCTCCATCTGTAAAATAGGGAACTAGACATGGAGACCTCTAGAGGCCACTCATCCCCCAACATTCTGTGGTTCTCCACCTGCCCTGGGGAGGAGAGAGCGTCATCAATGAGATATGCAACATTAAAGGACTTTCAGGACCAGCACTGGGCGTTACCACCAGAGCCCTTCAGGGAGACCCACTGTTAGCAAGGGTTTGGTTGAGAGAACCCAAGTCAACTCCAGGCCTGCCTCTCCCCGCTGTGCACAGATTGCATTCAAGCAGCCCAGGGGACTTTTGCTGCTTTAAGAAGAAACACACACACACACACAAACACACACACACACACACACACACACATACACAGAGAGATAACTCCTTACCTTTTCACTTCGTCAAGAACATATCTGCCGGTGAACATGGATAGCTCCAACTCATAATCCATGAATGGACATGACATAGTTCGCTCATCCAGTTCCCTGTGAATGCACACACAGATGACGTCCAGCGTCTTGCACAGGGTGCTGTGTTAAACATCCTGGTCCATACTTCCTCACATACTGCAATTTTTAACAACCAGCTCAGATCCCGTCACTCACCTCCTCCAAGATAAAATGCAAACTCCTTTCCCTGAGCTTCCAAGGCCTGCGTGATCTGGCCCCGTGCCTTCTCTGAGCTCACCTTGAACACCCTCCCATGCCCACTGGCGCCAGCTCCCCTCACCAGCTCCCGTCACCGGGTCGTCAACTGGCCAAGCCCAATCCTGCCTTGAGGCCATTATGCCAGCTGTTCCCTCTCCTAGAACACTCTTCCTTGATCTTCAGTGACTTCTTCCTCACCACTCAGAGCTCAGGTTCAATGTCACCTCCTCTGGGAGGCCTTCCTGCTCATCCAAATGCAAGTAGCCACCCTCACTCTCTTATTATCATCTTATATCAATTCTCTGCATAGCCTCCAGAGGTTGAATTGTGTCCTCTAAAAGACACATGGAAATAACTCCCAGGACCTAAGAATGTGACCTTATTTGGAAATAGCCTTTGCAGGGGCAGTCAAGTTAAGAAGAGGTCCTACTGGGCTAAGATGAGCCCTAATCCAATTACGAGTGCCCATATAAAAAGAGAGAAATTTGGACAAAGAGACGCACAGAAAGAAAAGAATGCCCAGGGATGGCAGACTGCAGGGAGATGTCTAGAAGCCAAGGGACACCGGGGATTTCTGGCAGCCACCAGAAGCCAGGAGAGAAGCAAGGAACAGATTCTCAAACCTCAGAGCCTCTAGGAGAAACCAAGCCTGCCAACACCTTGATTTTGAACTTCTGGCTTCCAGAACTATGGGAAATATTTTATTCTGCTATTTTAAGCCACTCATCTTGTGGTAATTTGTTACGGCAGCCCTAGAAACGGAATACACAGCCCTAATCTCCATCTAGTACATTTCTCATTTCTTTGGTTTTTTTGGTGGCCTGCCTCTCCCATCAATATATCAGTTCCACGAGAACAGGTGTCTCCTCCATCCTATTTCTGGCTACACCCCTAATGCCTGACACAGTGACATTTTTTTGAATACAGGGGCAGTGTGTTATTCCTGAAGGAAATAAATTCCTGGAAGTAGGATTGCAAAATTAACATGTAAATGTATTTTAATTTTGATAGCCCATCAGATTAGTTCTTCCAAATGTTGTCGCTACTGCCCTCCTCCCAGCAGACCATAAGAGTGCCCATTTCCCATGTCCTAGTCAGCCCTAGAGAGTGTTAACCCTGTTCACACATGCCATCTGGAGAGTGAACATGGGATCTCATTGCTGTTCTACTATTTTCTTGATTATTGGGAAAAGTAGCCATCTTTTCAGAGATTTGTGTGCTATTTGCACTTGCGAATTTCTTTCTTTTCTGTTGGTATGTGTGGTGGGCAGAATAATGCCCCCTCCCAATTTTCCAGTCCTAATCCCCAAAACTGTGACTGTATTAGGTCTCATGGAAAAGGGGAATTAAAGTGGTGGGTGGAATTAAGGTTGTTAATCAGCTGACCTTCAGACGGGAAGATCACCCCAGATTATCTGGGTGGCCCTACTGTAATCACAGGGGTTCTCCTAAGTGTTAAAGGGAGAAGAAGAGAGAGAGAGAGCTGGAGAGGACAGCACGTTAAGGACTCAGCCTGACATTCCCGACTCTGAAGATGGATGATGGGACCAAAAGCCAAAGGAACACAGACAACTTCTGGAAGCTGGAAAAGACCAGGAAAAGGATTTTCCCAAGAGTCTCTAGAAGGAATGCAGACTTGCCAACACTAATTTTAGCTCAGTGAGACTCATTTTGGACTTCTGACCTTCAGAACTGTAGGAACAAATTTGTGTTGTTTTAAGCCATTAGCTTTGTGATAATTTGTTAGAAGAGCAATAAGCAATCAGTACACTATATCTGAATTTTCTTATCAGTTCATGAAACCACCACCCAGCAGGTGAACCAAAAATGAAGAGTGAGTGAAAGAACAGATGAGCTCCAGGAATCTCTTTGCATTCTATTATTCCTGCACCCAACCATCCCTGTGCCCTACAAACACCAAGGTTTCGGACAGTGGGGAGGCCCAGGTATTGTCCCATTTCTTGGCTCTGTCCTCTGGGCTTCACTGGAATGTGAGGTTCATCATAAATTCCCAGTGCCTCACTTCCTGAGTGAGTCGGGATAGGGAGCAGGACTGGAAGGGACGTCTGCACACAGTAAAATGCGAGGCTGCCAAGGCTGCCGAGTTGAAGAGGCTGTGAGAGGTGGCCACCGACAAAATGAGAAGGCTTCCCATTTCCTCCACTACTCTCCAGCATGTCATAGGCTGCAGCAGGACATGCTCCCGTGAGGACCAGAATGTGACTCTATTGTGTCGTTCAGCAGAACTGGAGTGGTCAGAGTCTGGAAGGGAGGTAACATCACTTCCCAGATAAGATTATAACCAACTATTGTGCTCGCTTCGGCAGCACATATACTAAAATTGGAACGATACAGAGAAGATTAGCATGGCCCCTGCGCAAAGATTATAACCAACTATCTTGGGCTCTCCCAATCTGTTGGATTTGGGAGAATCACAACATGAGCACTGCACGGAGCAGTCTCTGTAGCAAGGACCTTCCGCCCAGAGTCAACAACCACATCACCGAGCTTGGAAGGAAATTCTTTTGCTCTAGCTGAACCCTGAGATGTCTGTGACTCTGTCCTGCAACTGGACACAAACTGAAGAATGATCCTGAGCCAGAACGACCCAGCTAAGTACCTCCTGAATTCCTGACCCTCAGAAACTGTGAAAGAATAACGTGCATTGTTTTAAGCCATTAAGTTTTGTCATGTAGCAATAGTAACAAATACTGTTGGAAATCCTTTTCCTTCGAAGTTTTGAAAGCCATACTCTAAGGCTAAGGCTCTAGCTTTCCAGTGTTTCTGTTGGGAAATCCAAAACAGCTCTGATTCCCAATTCCACGTGCCCGAGCCACTTCCGCCCAGACGTTCTGACGTTCTGATTTCGGGGCGGAAGTGGCTTCCCTTTATCTTTATCCCGTGTGTCTGCCTTGCTGGGTGTGCATTTCCCATCGTGCCCCGTCCTTGACAGGGCGTGTCGGGCTGCAGATTCCTTTCTTTCCATTCAGGGGAATTTTCTTGAATTATTTGATTGGCAGTTTCCTCCCGTCCATTTTCTCTATCCTCTATTCCTGAAATTCTTTTTATTCATATTTTGGGGCCCCTGGACTAGTCCTTATGTTCTTCCTCTATATCCTCTCTCCTCCCATGTAGTCAAGCTTTTTATTTTCTTTTTTAAATTCTGTGTTCTCTTTCTTTTGTTGTCTTTACTGAGGGCTCCCTTTTCAGAGCATGTCATTCTTACAGCATGGATGCAATATCTTCTTTTATCTCTCCAAAGTATCAACAGTAGAGCTTTGGGGGAATTTTTTTGGTTTGTTTCTTTAAAAGTTTTCCTCTCCATGCGCCTGGGTGGCTCAGTCGGTTACACATTGGACACTTGCTTTCAGCTCAGCTCATGTCAGGGTCGTGAGACTGAGCCTGGAGTCAGGCTCCCCGCTGGGTGTGGAGTCCGCTTAAGATTCTCTCTCCCGCTCCCTCTGACCCTCCCAACACACACACTCTCTCTCTCCCTTCTTTAAAAAACAAACAAGCAAGCAAACAAACAAAAAACCAACAACTTTTCTTCTGTCTGCATAGTCTCTGTTCTGCCAGATTGCTGATTGTTTTCTTTAGTTTATTTAATTTAACTTCATTTTGTTTTATTTTACTTCAATCTTTTTCCTCTTGAGTGTTTCCTCAGATGTCTGGCAATCTTCTTTTGCCTGTTGATGTTAGGAAGTGAACACTGAAGAATTGACTCGAAGGTCTAAAGCTTTATTGGGTTGAATCTGTTCCCTGGGCCTCACCTACATAGGTCGGATTGAAGACAAGTCCCACCTGTGTTTAAATTATCTTCCATGAGGGCACTTGTGATGAGCACTGGGTGTTGTATAAGGGATGGATTGTTATATTCTACACCTGACACTGGTATTATGCTGTATGTTAACTAACTGGAATTTAAATTAAAACTTGGAAAGAAAAAAATTTAATAAAAATAAATTCACTTCTGTGAATGGGCTTCTGATGGACAAGTAGAGAGTTAATAGGAGATCAAATGGAAGGCAGCAGGACAGGTGAGAGCCTTCTAAGAGGGGACATCTCAGCCAGCACCCAGTGGATCTCACACCCCCACACTCAGCCCCACCCTGACTGTGCAGTCCTGACCACCACTTCCCACCCTTCCACCTCTCTCCCACATGCTTAGTCTACTCTTCCAGCCTGTATAGGACACTCTTGATGTCTCTTTTGCCTACAATGAGAAATTTCAAACTACAGAAAAGTGTAGAGAGCAAAATAGCACCCATCCATTTACCACATTATCAGCAGTGACAATTTTTTTTTAATTTGTTTCCTGTTACCCTTTAAAGACATAAAACACTATTGAAGTCCCATGTGTATCCTCCCCCTTAGTCTCTTTACTCTCCCTAGACTTAACCCTTCCACCCCTAGAGGAAAAGCCACTATCTCTACTTCAGTGTGTCCAGGATTCTATTCCTCTGACTTATGTGTGCATCTGTAACTAACAGATAACACTAGTCTGTGTATCAAGGATTACTGGCATGATCCAAAGCTATTTATAAATTCACTGCAATCCCTATCAAAATATCAACAACCTCTTTCACAGAAATGGAAAAGCTGACCCTTGGATTCATATCCATATGAATTCCAAAGGGCCTTGGATAGTCAAAACAATCTTGAAAAGAAGGTTAGAGGTTTCACACTTCTGGGTTTCAAAACTTGCTACAAAACTACAGTAATTAAAATGGTATGATTATATCCATCAACAGTATAGACAGCCCAGAAACAAACCCTCCCATACACAGTCAGTTGAGGTTTGACAAAGTTGCCAAGACCATTCAATGAGGAAAGGACAGTCCTTTCAACAAATGGTGCTGGAAAAAAACAGGTATTTTCATGCAAAAGAGGCTGGACCCTTACCTGAATTCAGGCTCAAAAACTAACTGAATATAGATCAAAGACCTACACTTAAGAGCTAAAACTTTAAGTCACCCAAAAAAACACAGGGGGACATCTTGACATTGAAGTTGGCAACAATTTCAGAGGTTCCATACCCAAAGTACAGACAACAAAAGGAAAAATAGATAAATTGGATTTCATCAAAATTTAGCCTAAGTTTTTACACTTGCTGGCATAAAGGTTTTATAATCTTTGTGTGTGATTTCTTCTTTGACCCATAGGTTATTTATAAGTGTTCTGCTTAACGTCTGAACATTTGAGGTCTAATAATCTTTCTTTCGTTCATTTCCAGTTTCATTCCACTTTGGTCAGAGATCATACCCAGCATGATTTCACCTTTTGAAATTTGTTATAACTTGCTTTATGGTTCAATACATGTTCTATTTTGGTAAATATGCACTTGAAGAGGAGAACGTGTATTCTCCAGTTGCTGGGTGCAGTGTTCTGTAACTGCCTATTTAAGTCAAGGTGATTAACTCTGTTGTTCTATTTTCTACATACTTATTGATTTTTTTATCTGTTTTTTCTATCAGTTGCTGAAAGAGACTTATTAAAATCTCAACTACGATTACAGATTTGCCGATTTGTCCTTTTAGTTCTGTCAACTTTCTGCTTCGTGTATTCTGCAGCTCTGTTATTAGGTGCTTACAAATTTATGATCGCTGTGTCTTCCCGTTGAGTGGGCCCTTTTATCATTATGAAATGTCGCTCTTTACCTTCCTCACTACTTCTGACTCGGAAGTCTACTTTGATATTAATAGAGCCACACTTTTCATTTGGTAAATCTTTGCATGATATAATTTTTACCATCATTTTGTTTTCTGCTTTTCTCTGTCCTATATTTAAGAAGTCTCATAGTATTCCTTAATTGGTAGAGCATGTGACTCTTGATCTCAAGGTCATGAGTTCAAGCCCCATGTTGGGCAGAGAACTTAAAAAAATTTTAAATCTAAAGTGTGTCTCATAAACAGCACATGATTATTTTCTTTTTAATCCAACCTAAAAATATTTGTCTTTTAATAGGAGTGGTGAGTGGAGTTTACATCTACCATCTTGTTTCTTTTTAAAAATTTATCACACCACTTCTTTAAACCTTTATTTCTCCTTTGGTGTGTGTCTATTTTGTTTTATGTCTTCCATTAAACTTTTAGTTATATTTCTTTTAATTTTTAGTGGTTAATTCAGATGCATCATTGACATTTGGAGTCTACCTTAAATTGGTACCTTTACCATTTTACAAATAATAAAGAAATTTGTGCCAGTGTATGCCCATCCTCCATTTGGTACCAATGTTGTTAAATTTTTTACTTCTACATATGCTATCAGACTCATGAGCCATAGTGATTATAGTTGCTTCAGTCAATCCTCTTATATCCCACACATATTTGCCTCCTGGTACTGTCTATTTCATCCTGCAGTTCTATATTTCCATTTGGGATCATTATCCCTGTATTTCTCCCAGCATGAGTCTGCTAGTGGTTAAGTTCTTTCAGCTTTGTTAGTGTGAACATGTCTTTACTTTGCTTCCATTTTTTCATTGTAACCTTTTAAAGCTTTGAAACAATCACAAAGTTATGGAAAAGTACAAAGCATGATACAAAGAAATGTGTTTTTTTCCTGAACCATTTGAGAGTATTTTGCCAACCCAATATCCCTGAATGCTTTAGCATATGTTTCCTATAAAGTATCTTCTGGCATAACCACAGTGCAACCTTCAAAATCAGGCAATTAATAATGATGAATTCCCACCTCAGCCAAGACCTCATTTAAGATTTGCCAATTGTCCCAATAATGTTTTTAGAAAAGGAGTCATGTGTTCAATCAGAAATTTAGTTGTCATGAGTTATCATGCCTTTTTAGTCTCCTCCAGTCTGGACCAGCTCCTCGACCTTTCCTAACTTTGATACTTTTACAGATTACAGGCTAGATATCTTATGGAATGTCCTCCCCACCCCATGTATTTGTCTGATAGCCTGATTTGTGAGCATTGCGTTCAGATTTTGCACGTTTGGCAGGAATGTCACAGAAGAGGTGCTGAATTCTTCACATTGCATCTCATCAGGTGGTGCATATCAATTTGGGCCATTACTGGTGATGCATATTTTGATCATTTGATTATGGTGAGGTCTGCCAGCCTTCTGAACACTGTGAATTATTCTTTTCTCCTTTGTATCTAATAAGTATTTTATGGGGAGAGACTTAAAACTAATAAAAAAATAAATAGACTTGGTCCTTGTTAAACTTTGATACTTCACTATTTCTTTATATAGATTTGTGGTTTCTTCTTTTATTCCAAGGATTATAACCCAATTTATTATTTATTTTGTTTTTCAGGTTGTTCCTGATCAGTTGGATCCACTTCGAGACAGCTTCTGTATCCTTTTGACATGTCCCCATCATTCTTTGAGCATGTCCTTGCATTTAGGAAAAAGATGTTCCAGATCCATGTTATACTTTCTCTACCTCAATCCTAGAATCAGTGATTCTCCTAGAAGTCCTGGCTTCTTTCTTAGAATCTGCTATTTAGTGGGACACCTGGGTGGCGCAGCTGGTTGTGTCTCGCCCTCGGTTTTGGCTTTGGTCATGACCTGCGCTTCATGGGATCAAGCCCCACATTGGGCTCTGCACTCAACACAGAGTCTACTTGAGAATATCTCTCCCTCTCACCCCATCTAAAACAATCTTTAAAAAAAAAAAAAAAAAGAAAAAGAAACTGTTATTTAGAAACTGAAATTTAGGTGTTTGGCATTTTCCTTGATCATGAGGTATATCTTCTCCCTGATTTGTGTGGGCAGAGCTAGCGAATATGTGTGTATATGTGTATAATACATATATAATATTTTAGTACCTATTACATATACACATATATTATATACATGTATATATGGATGAATCCACTCAGATACATTCTATTCCAAACAAGTATCATGGTGTTTGTTCTAGTTTTCTCCTCTATATTTGTAACTCTCTCTCTGACTAAACCTGAACCTCCTGTCCATAAATGGGGATGTCCATTCACTGTGCTCAGGATCTGGCACCCCACATCTGGCTTCCCTTCCATGGGAATGCCCTTATCATTCTGTCTGGGCTTTGACATCCTGCTATGGGCCACCATGGCTTCCTCTGCTATCCACACTTTTTTTTTTTTTTTGATACAAACACCTACACACCACACCTTGTTCTGCTCCACCTAATGGTTTTAGAACTAAAGTGCTTAGAAATGGAAGAGAAGAAAGGAGAAGGAAAAGAGGAACATGAATTGCCTTTATTTTTGAAAAAAAAAAAAAAAGAATTTCACAGTATATAGAACTTTTCTTTCTATAGTTTCAAATATCATTCCATTGTCCCCTAGATTTCATAGTTGCTATTGACAAGTCAGCCAAAACTCACAGTTGCTCTTTGAATGTAATGTGTTCTATTTTTCCTGGCTGCTTTTTTTTTTTTTTTTTTTTAATTTAACACACAGACAGAGATCACAAGTAGGCAGAGAGAGGAGGAAGCAGGCTCCCCGCTGAGCAGAGAGCCCGATGTGGGGCTCGATCCCAGGACCCTGAGATCATGACCTGAGCCGAAGGCAGAGGCTTTAACCCACTGAGCCACTCAGATGCCCCTTCCTGGCTGCTCTTAACATTGTCTCACCGTCTTTGGTTTTCATTTATGTGTAGTTTTCTTTGTATTTCTTTAACTTGGGATTCACTGCACTTTGTGAATCTATGAGATGATGTCTTTCTCTAATTTTGAAAAGATTCTCTTCCTCCCTTTTTCTGAGAACCCAATTATATACATGTTCGATCTGATGACTGTGTCCCTGATAACTCTGATCTGTTAACTCTGATCTGCTATTTTCATTATTTTCTTTCTCTGTGCTTCAGTTTGAGTATCTTCGATATACATGTCTTTGAGCTCATTCATCCTATCATCTACTGTGTTTAGGTTGCTGCCAAATCCATTCAATGAATCCTGAATTTCAAATATTAAGGTTTTTTAGTTCTTGAATGTCTATTTTAATTTTTATAGATTCTAATTCTCTGCATTAATTGTCCATCTTTTCCTTCATTTGTTCATCTTTTTCTATATAGTCTTTTATTCTGTTTATCATAGTTATTTTAAAATTTTCATCTGATAACTCCAAAGGCAAAATTATCCTAATTGTGATGGTAGGATGAACACCTCCAACCAAAATTTGGTTCAAATGTCAAGTCTGATGACATCAAGTACACACCAAGAAGATACAAGGAGATTGATTACTCACATATGAGAATTTCTGGGGAGAACCTGGAAACTTCCCAAGCAGGTCTAAAAATGGCTTGAGGGAGCAGAGAAAGGAAACTGGCTTTGAAGTCATTGGAGGTTGGAGCTAGTGGCCCGTATTTCCAGGCATGGAACAAGGCTTGCATGGTTTAAACTTCCTGCCAAGATTACTGAAGGGAGCACCTCGGCTTTCTTATGAGCTGGTCCAGGTCTAAAACAGAAGGGAAGAGGGAGTGGTGGGGCTTAAGAGCTATCAGCATTTAAATATCAAAAATGGAGTCAGACTTTTTACTATAATCTGTGCTATGGACTGAATATTTGCCCCCTTTGCCTCCAAATCATATGCTAAACCCTCACTGTCATGGTATTTGGAAGTGGAGCCTTTGGGAGGTGATTAGATTTAGATGCAGTCATGAGGGTATAGCCCTCATGATGAGATTAATGCCCTTAAAAGATCTCCCTCTCCCCACTAAGGGAGAACACAGCAAGAAGGTGGCTATTTGCAAACCAAAAAGAGACTTTCACCAGGCACTGAAGGTGCCTTGATCTTCGATTTCCAGCCTCCAGAACTATGAGAAACAATATCTGTTGTTTAAGCCATCCAGTCTGTGGTATTTTGTTATGGCAACCCAAGCTGACTGAGGCATATTGGTCAGCATCCATTACATTTTTTAAATCATGTTTTTTGGTCATGATTTCTTATCTATTCATATGTCTTATAATTTTTTAATACTGAAATTCAGATATTATATATAAAAGAATCATAGAACTTAAAAATCATTATTATTCTTCTCCAGAAAGGATTCTTCTCCTGTCTTCTCTTTGGCAGATAAGGTTTAGGAAAAACCACCTCAATCCAATCAGAAATTGAATTGGGCTGGAGCTGGATTCCAGGGTTAGTGTGTCTATGGTTTCAGACATCTCAAGGATGAGACATAGCATGTGTTTCTTGCAGCTTCTTCCTTCTAGCAACTTTCTCCTTCTAGAAGCTTCCTTCTCATGCATGGGCCCCCTGAGTTTTTTATATTGTGCTACTGACAATTCTTTGTCTCCTTGGCCTTGAAAGCTCTGCTCTTCTGAGACACTGAGCTTGTCTCTTTATCTCCCTTCACATGCAAGCAAAATATCTGGCAAATGTCTTGAGGAGGATACTTTCCATATGTTTCTTGAAAGCTTTTTCCTCTAGTTATATTTTGCTTTTCAATAACTAAAAAACTGTGCCTTGATACCTCATCCTACCAGCACTGAGTGTTCTATGGGGATAGTTTGGAGCTTTGTAATCTCTAGCTATTTAGGCTAGTCCATGCAGCTGTCAAAATCCCTGCTGGTTTCTCCTTCTGCTAGTAGACCTCTTTGCCCAACACTCAGTCTGGACACTGACTCAGCAAATGGACTCATGGAAGAAAAGGTCTAGTAATCCCAACTCACCTAGGGAGAGTTTTTCCTTCCCAGTAGGTTTGCAGCTACCCACTGTGTTCTACCCAAAATTAGAACCCCTCTGGATGTTTCATTTTCACTGCTACCTATCACAAAACTATCCTTACAAAGAAGGTGGAGAAATGCAGAAATGTGATCACAACAATAATACAGTTCAGCAGATATTTTAACTAGTTGAATAGCTCCAGTGGGCTGTCGAAGTATTCTTCTTTCTCTATCATGCTTAGGAATTAATGCCTTCCTTCCATACAGGGAGACTTGAATTTTAAGACTATCATGGCTCAAGCAATGTTTAACTCAACAAAAGAATTGTCAATATTGGTGCTGCAGCCATCAGCATGATGTAGCCAACTTCATGAGTTGAAGTGGGGGGAAGGTATATTTGGGCATGAGATCTTATTGTCATCTTTCAATCTTTCTTACTTAGCAACTACTGTCTCCATCTGTTTTTCAAGTTGGCTCAGGATCTGAAGGAACACTAGAGTAACTGAAAGACAGTGAGTTTGGATCAGGTAAAGACTTCCCTCTAAATTCCTGTGTCACTTTCAGGAAGTTACTTAACCTCTCAAGTTGTCTTATTAAATAAGACATGCCAACCACCTAGGGCTGTTGTAAGAATCATATTACATATAAAGTACTGCAAATGGAGGAATCAATTTACACATTATCCTCATTGGTCTTCACTGATCCCCAGTTTACCCTTATGCAAAATTAGGATGGTGTCAACCTTCCAAAGGTGTTTTGATTCTGCAGTTAAATGAGACCATGAAGAAGGGATTTGTAAATGCAAAATGCTGTACAAGGAGATTTGTGTTAGAGATGGCTCTTTGGGTGGGTGAGCCACCCAGTGACTGGTCTCATAGCAAAGTCCAAAGGTTTCTCTGGTTAATTTTTGTTTCTAGGGTTTCTTCCCTGTCCAAGCATCCTCAATTCCACCTGTCTTCAAAGGGTTGCAGGGAGCCATCTCTGGTGGGAAGCCTGGTGGGAGCTGACCACACTGGGACCTAGTGTGTCCACACCTCAGTGCACCCTCAGAACCCAGGGGCTGCTGCTGTCCACCTAATCGCTAGGATATACCCACCCAGTCCCATTAGGTTGCCACATGGTGCAGTGCTTGGAATCACATAAGACAGCGATCAAATCCCAGCTCTGCATGAGTAGCTGTCTGACCCTGGGCAAGTCCCTTAAACTTTCTGCCATCAGTTTCCTCATCCATGACCCGGGGATACAATAATACCTCCTGCAGAACTGTTGCCGGGACTAAAGGAAAATAACAACAGGGTACACGGGAGATACCCGTGATTGGCAACTGTCACTCTGACCAGGTCCCTGGCACTTCCTGAGTCCATGTACCCAGCTCTGTGCCGGCTCAGCGCCAACATCCCACCTTCCCCCAGCCAAATCCCTTTTGGGGGCCCACACTCCCTAAAGATGGAGCCTTCCTGCTTCCCCACCTCCCAGCAACAGAGGGCGCCGCTCACAGGGGCGCGGGGAGCCGGCGGAGCCAATGGGAGTGCGGGAAGGCGGCGGAGGAGCCAATGGGCACGGCGGCGGGGCGGGGGGCGGGCTGAGCGTTCCTCTCTGAATGCCCCGAGTGTCGGTGCTCCTGGCCCAGCCTGCGCTTTCCCGGCCTGCTGGGCTTGGGCAGGGTGCCAGGGCCGCCAGCGGCCTCCACCCCACTTCGCAGCCCTGGGAGCGTGAATAAATTAGGCTATTCTTAGTAGGCCCTGAAAAGGAGCCCTTTCTGTCTAATAAGAAAGACAAAGTTTTGTCAGTGTCTCTTTCTCAAACCCAAACAGTACAGTTATTTGGGTCTCCGGGTTCCGCGGTGGGGGAACCCGAGCGGCCCGGGGTCCTGGGAGCCGCAAGGGGCCCCTCGGCCAGGAACCAGCGGGTCTCTGCTCTGCCAGTCTTTGGAGAGGAGAACAGATCATCTTTAGGGTTGGGACAAACAGGCATGCTGGCGGCAGGACCACGCGGACTTTGGGATATCTGCCCCGCCCCGCCCAGCCCTGCCCAGGCCCCGGCTGATTTTGGACCCGTGGGACCACCTCTGTGTGCTCCTCACCCACCGCGCCTGCTTCTGGCCTCCTCTCTGCTCCTCACATACACACACCCAGCCCGCACTTGCCCCGTTTTGCCACCTGGCTATTCCTTCTCCTCCCTCAGGCCTCAGCTTCCCTGAGCATCGATCTGCAGGAGAGCTCTCCCTCCCCGTCACTCTCCATCACATCGTCCTGCATGTCTTTACTGTGCTTATCTTATCATGAAATCATTCATTCATCTGGTCATTGCCCACTCCCCAACCGCAGTGTCAGCTTCACAGGGCAGGGAACACATGGTCTCATTCACTAGTGTACCCGCAGCACATCAACAAATTGATGTTGAATGAATAAATCCGAAAGATGGTACTTAAATGCCCAAGACCCTTCGGGAACTATCCTTGTTGCAGACTGCTGAGTCCAACCAACAGCCTTATTCTCCACACCCAGCTGGGGAAATACCCATGGTTGGCAGTAGAGATATTTGGGGATGGGGGTCCCTCTTCTAAATACCAGTGTGAGAGAGGCTGGGGCCCAAACATGTCTGCATGGCTCTCCCTTATACAACAAAAACAAGGGAAAGCTCTGGCCAACATCTCAGAACTTGGGAATTTTCTAGAACAGTTGTGAACTAGATGCTCAGAAATCCCTGAATATTTTGCTGTATTGATATGTTATTGAGTTGAGAGTGTCTACACCCAGCAAAATGTTAAGAAAAATGACAGTGATATATGGAGTTCCTGAACCAGGCATGTTCCCTGTCTCAGCTCAGGCTGCTGAAATGAAATACCACTGGATGGATGGTTTAAATAAAAGACACTTATTTCTTACAGTTCTGGAGGCTGGGAAGTCCCAGATGAAGGTGCTAGAAGATTCGGTTCCTGGTGAGACCCACATCCTGGCTGCCAGATGGCCACTTTCTCTCTGTGTCCTCACATGGCGAAAGGCAGAGAGAAGCAAGGTCTCTGGTGTCGTTTCTTATAAAGGCACTAATTCCATCATGGGGGCCCCATCCTCATGATCTCATTTAAACCTAATTATGTCCCATAGGTCCTACCTCCAAGTACCATCACATGGGGGGTTAGGGTTTCAATCTATGAATTGGTGGTAGGGGAGAGGACAAGCATGCACTTCCTAACACTCCCTACGTCAGCTATAATCTCTACAGAAATACCACATCGTGGATGATTAATGGCATTTAGTAGCACTCTGAGGTGCAGGGAGGCAGTGGTGGAGACTTGCTCAAGGTCACACAGTGAAACCAAAGGTCAGTGACCTCCTTCTATAGTAAGCTGCCCCCCTGCCAAACCTGCTAGCTAACCCCTATCACACAGTGATCATACAAGAGGCCCTGGGGTCTGGTCAGCCTGGCCACTGAGTAATAGAATTTGTTGCTGAAAAAAAACTCAGAAAAATAACATTCTGGATTGGGTGGAAACTTTTGCCTTAAGCATCCCATTTTGGATTTGCTCATGTATTTCTCCATCCTGCCCCTGGCAGGGCTGACACTCAGGAGGGATTAGACAATGAAGAAACAAGCTAATAATTCTGTATGGGGTTAAGCATCAAAAAGGAAATATATAGAGTGGTGAGTGTGGAGGAATGAGGAGGGAAAGCTCCCTGCCTATGGGTGATCAGGAGGGCCCCTCAGAACAGGTGACAGGACAGAGTCTCCTAGAGGGACAGAGCTCAGTGACTCTCGGGCACAACTGCTCCTGAATTTCAGAATCACACCTGTGGAGCCCGAGACCCTCTACTCAGAAGGGGACTCCAGGTGGACCCCACAGCACAGGGTCCAGCAAGACCCCAGTACCTGCCAGTCTGTGCCCACAGCACCTCCCCCACCTCTAATTTCCCCACAAGGACCACCCCCTCCCCCTCACACCTCCCCTTTGTTTTTTTATTTTACCACATCTGAGGGGTTTTTAATAGGAGAAAAGGCCTAGGAATGGGGTTGTTTGAGGACAAGGAATGGTGCCACTTGCTGTGATGAATGTTCTTGAAAAGCAATTTCTTTTTTCACAGGTAGTTCACTGGGCTTGGGAACAAAAGTGCTTTGGCTGCCTATCAAATACTAACAGAGGCTAACTGTTTTCTCGCCACTTCTCTCTCTCTGTACCACACACGCTCACTCGCGCCTCTCCTAACACATGACAGAAACAACATCAAGTTCAAGGACTCTGGGGAGGGGTGGAGGGGGTCTCCTCCCAGGATAAAGTGGTGGCTGTTTTTCTGGTGCCCAAGGACCTTCTTCCTGCCCTCCACCTTCTCCCTTCTGTGCTCATTTGTTTCCAAGCAGCGATCACACTGCAAGGACATTTTCTCTGTTCTGCTGGGAAGGGAAGGAGGGGGTCCTCCGGAAATCAGAGGTCAGGTAGGAATCCCGAAAATGCAGCCAGGAGCTCACATGGGGTCTCCCTGAAGTTTAGCAAGAGGGGAAATAATCCTGTACCTTTTTCCCTGGGCTCCAACCCCATCCATGCCCACGCCAGAGTTGCCATATTCACGTTGTGAGTCTTCATTTCTCAGTTGTCCTCAGTTTACCCAGGCAAGATCTTTTCCCCCTAAGGATGGACTCTCAGGCCTCATAGCACATCTGCGGGGAACACCTCTCCGATGGTGCCCACATAGAGGCCACTGACGTTCCTAAGTCACCGGAACCCTGCTTTGGCCAAGCAACGGTTGTGCCTGGCTATCTGAGAGAGTATTTTAAATCCTTGGGAAATAGCACAGCTAAAGGAAAACAAGGGATTAGGTTTCCAGCTGGGCCCATGCAGAACTAGTGAAAAATTACAGTGTCTGAAACTGAATGTTATAAGAGTCTGAGTTTCAGCAATAATTTCAGGAAGCCGGAAGTCTCCTGCTAGCGCACATCCTGTAAGGAAGACGGGACAAAACTCTACCTCTCTCTCCTTCTCCCCTTTGAGTTGACTCTTGCTTTTAGATTTGCCAGAGGGACAGTCGTCAGAAACAAGAGGCTGGCTTGGGGGTAGGGGGGTGACTCAGCCTGGACAGGCAAATAGACATCACTGTCTAATCATATTACAGAAGTGTCTGGAAACATGACTTCACTTCCACAGCAGAGTGCTGGAATTAAGGATTTGGGTTTGTTCTCCTGAAGAGGGAGTGACATTTCTCATCTCAGTCATAGGGCAGAGAGGCCTGTATCCCCTACAAAAAGAACTTGGGACAAAGAGCAGGGTGTGGTCTTCCTTTTGCCCACTCTGCCAGCCCCAGTTCCAGAACTTGGACAGGTCTCTAGACTAAGGCCCCCAACTCCAAATTCTGACAGTGGCTGCAGAGGGAGGCAAAGCAGGGAAGGGTCAGGTCTGGGTTCTCCTCCTTCCTTCTGGGACAGTGGTAGCCAGCCTCTTCTCCAATGAGCTTCATCTTCTTGCGACTAGCTTTTGCCTAGTGGAATGTAACAGAAGCAATGCTTGTACTTCTGGGTTAAGTCATAAAAAGCCTTGCAGTTTGCCAGGGTCTCCTGGGTCATGCATCTGGAAGTATCCGGGCTCCATGTAAGAAGTCTGACTACCCCGAGACCGCCATGCCGTGAGGAAGTCTACATGGCAGGGACATGTGGAAAGAGAGCTGCCCAGCTTGTCCCCATTCTCACAGCTGCCCAACTGGGGTACACACAGGCCATGCAGGGGACCCATCCAACTGAGCCTCAGCCCTCCAACTCTGCCCACCATCCAACTGCAGCCACAAGAGAGACCCCAGTGGTGGAAAATGGACCAACTGAGCCCAGTCAACTCATGAAAGAAAACAAATGTTATAGTAAGCCAGTAAGTTTCAGAGTGCTTTGTAATGCAACAAGGGAAAGCCAGAACAGAGATCATGGCATGGAAAAAGAAGAGGTTTGCAAAGAATTTCCCAGTCTAGCTGACCAATGGTTTCAAACACTGGTTTTCACACCAGCTCAGCTAAGGAATCTTCTATCCATTGAAATCATAATCAAAACCTATGATATGCAGCAGAATGAAAGCACAGTTGTTCTCTTTTTGAAAAGGAAGGAGGTCCTGACCAATCTCTCCTTGTCCCACATGCCCCTGCAGCTGCCCCTGGGAAATGAATGAGACTGCCACCTAATCCCCCAGGACTCTCACTCTTGTTCTCCTTTCCTTCTTTCCTAAAAACCAAACAAAAACAAAACAAAACACAAAAATAAAGAATAAAAAACAAGCCACAACAGACTCTCTTTATCCACACTCCCCTGGTCCAGAGGGGATCCTGGCCACACCCATGAGCCCACAATGGTCTTGACGGGCCTTCCGTACACCTGAAGGTTACACGCTCTGAGGAACTTCCCTTTCTTAGCAGGTGGGAGATGCCCCCAGTGGCTCCAGCCTCCATGTTCTCCAGGGACACCCTGCCTTCCTTCACCAAAGGGCACCAGGGTCATGGTCTGGCTGGCCCTCCTGAGATGCTAGGACACCGCTTCTGCCAAAAGACATGGTTCTCCAGAGACATTGTTATCAACCTCTGCTTCCAGCCCACCATTTAGGTAGAAAAGAGATAAGTACATACAATCTCTATGGTCCTAATGGAGAAACTGAGGCCCAGAGAGGTTCACACTCAGTGCAAAGCAAGGCTAGAGATCTCTCCAGCCCCATCCCACCCTCTCTTCCTAAGCATTAGCTGTTCCACTATCCTTGTGTGCATGAAGGCAGTGGCCATAGGCCTGAAGGGAGGGTACACTTCTCCTCCAAAGCCAAGCCAAGGGGCACCCTGGCTCTTCCTGCAGACCTCCCCAGTCACAGTGATGGGCATGGGTCCCTCCCCACCTGGGTTGTCCTGGTGAAAGCTGGAGCCTGTGAGTCCTTCCAGGACCAGGCAATCACCCAATAACCATGCCCCCCCCACAAGACGGTATGTACTTCGTAGATCTTGTGCCGTTTTCATCCTTATCGCCAGTCCCCCCAAACTCTGTCTGCTCATCTTCTTGGGGAGAGCCAACCCTTGCCTAATAAGCACTTGACTGGTCTCCAAAGCCAAGGTTTGTTCCAATGGGTTTGACTTTCAACCTTCCCACGTCTCCTTGAAAAGATGAACCGCGCTTTTGTACTACAGGACATGCCAGGAATAGCTCACATAGACTGCTTTCGGGAGGGGGTTTCATGAGGAAGAGGCCACGGAGAAGCCAGACATCTGAAAGGTGCCATTAAGATGATGAACCCCTTTTTCCATGGTGCTTTGGGCAAGCCGTTGAGCTTTATTATTCATCTCTTCCCCCCAGGAGGTCACGAGGGGAGGGTGTCCAGTGCTCCTTTGGCCAGGACACAAGCTCTGGGACCACACTCGCATCCTTGGGAATGTAGAATGCAGAGCACAGCCTCAGAATGCTCTGCCTCTGGTGAGGTCAAGTTCATCTTTGCCTGAAAGCAGGGCTTGAGCAAAACAGACAAGGGTCCCTTCCAGGCAATGTCCGAGCCACCATCCTCCCTCCCCACCATCACATTTCCCCCAAACCAGCAGATCCCCATGCTCCCTTCGGCAGCACATACACTAAAATTGGAGAGATACAGAGATTAGCATGGCCCCTGGGCAAGGGTGACAGGCAACCCAGCAGATTCTCCCCCACGGTCTGCAACTTCCATCAACAGAAAAATCCCAACAGCTAAGGCAGATTTCTGACCAATTTAAAAGGTCTGAACACACTACACTAACAACAATAACTACCAATGACCCATCGACGTGATGACCAAGGGCTGTGTCAGGTGCTCGATACCGCCTGCAGAGCCGTGTTGGCCATCTTGCTTGCCTAGAGGCACAGGGAAGTTAGGAAGCTTCCTGTTTCATGAGTAATAGCAGAGCCAGGATTGGAAACCTTGTCAGTCTGGCTCGAAATCTCACCATGCCCTTTCCATTAGTGACACTGCTCATGTGATCGAGAAGGGGAGACTTTGCTGTGACAGAAACAGGAGGCTGGATTCAAGGCCTGGGAGGAACTGGGTCAGTCTGAACCAAGTAACAGCAGGTGGCAGGCTCCGCCTTCCAACCAGCATTTCCCGGCAGGCCCCAGGCAGGTATGGAGGGAGCGGAGACTGGGCGGTCCTTGGGGAGCCTCCAGTCCCCCCTTTGGGGACCAATGGCGGGCAGGGAATTAGGAGCTGAGGCCCTACACTCTGTGATAGGACCATCGCGGTAGAAACTTGGTGATCCTTAGAAAAAGCCCATGAGCTGGATGTTGCTTCACCCATTTCACAGGCGGGGAAATAGAGGTTCAGCAGGGTCAAAGAACCCAAAAGACTGCCAGAGTCCATGCCTGACCTGTTCACTGCAAGGACTGTGTTTTCCCACTCCTACCCCACGTTCCCTTTACATGGAAAGAGGCTGACTTTGACCCCAGCGGGACCCAACTTGCTGTTAACCAGTGCT
This sequence comes from Lutra lutra, assembly GCF_902655055.1. NCBI lineage: Eukaryota > Metazoa > Chordata > Mammalia > Carnivora > Mustelidae > Lutra > Lutra lutra. Next base: position 105,844,514 of record NC_062280.1, read on the forward strand.
GGGTATCAACCTCTTGAGGCATTGACCAAACGAGACCATGTGATAGTTCCCTTGCACCTGAATCACCTTCAGGATTGTATAGACTCCCATGGGCGTGATTTTATGATTGAAAAGAACAATTTTTAATTCTCTCAGTGTCCAGAGATGAGTTCTTCCACTGTGCTTAGAAATTCCTTTTTCCTCTTTCAGTATGTTAAACCTCTCCTGAAATATTATAATTATCCATGTTTACACTACCGGCTAGCTTCTTAAGGTCTTTCTGTGTAAATATAGCAAAGATAAATTTCAGGCGAACTCCCGTCTGAATTATTCCAAGCCTGAAATGCTGCAGGGTCCATGTGAATGGGCTTCCACAATACCTCGAGTCTCGAGAGGAAGAATACATTACCCCTGACCTTTCCAAAAGGAGCTCCATGGCAAGTCCAATCTGCTGGGAAGCTGTCTGATTGGACGAGGCTCTCCATGTCGCCCACCCGGCCCCGTGACCCCAGGTTCGTTCCCAGAGCCCGGACGTGAGCACGTGTTCCAAAAAGGGCAGGCACATGCCAGAACTTGCCCCCAGATCTGTGCTAGATGTCTTTAGTTTGCAGCATGGGGCCACGCCCCGCCCACCCTGCTCTCTCCCCTGGAACAGAGCCCTGTCTGGTTGGGACCAACGGGTTGGGTTTGGCCATGGGAAGCTCCAGCGGGAGGTGAGAGGGAGGGCATGGAGATGGGGGTATTCTTTCTCGTGGCTTCTCTCCCAGCAGATTCCCCAGGCTAGCAATGCTTTCTACGCCATCTCGTTGACTCCCTCCCCTCACCTTCAGCTTCTGGGTGGTCAAGACCCCACTGACCAGCCTCAGGCTGTAGCACTAATCCTTGTGGTTTCCCTAGACCCTGCCCAGGCCTCTGCGGTGCTTCCGGTAGACCCTCCTTACAGGGCATTTGCCATCTGTTTCCTGACCCAGGAGCCTCTTTGCCAAGGAGCTCTGTTAATAGTAATAAAAGCTACCATCTACAGAGAGATTTCGGTGGGCATTTTCCTGTGTGCCTCAGAATCATTCTTATAGCAACTCTGAGAAGCAGTATCCCCGCTCTTCAGATGAGAAAACCGAAGTGGCAGAGGCTAAGTAACTTACCCATGTGCTGGCTGGTGAGTGAGGAAGCAGAGTCAGAGACAAGCATGGACTTTCTGCTGAGCGGCACGACCTGGTGGAACCATGGTCCCAGGTGGTACATAGCCTCACAGGGTCCAGTCACAGCTGCCACCCCTGTTGTCAGCCATTCTCATCCCAAAGCAACACTCCTTTAGGCACTCCTACTTCAACTCAAGACGCCTGAGCACCTTAATCTTCTCCGAAGACCACGGCCACCCTTGTGCCCCAACAACTCCACAGTCGGGGCCCCTCACTTGACCAAAACTGCTGTCCAACTGGGAAGCAGGACATTCTGAACCAACCGTCTTGGGCTCTTCCCCACTTGTGTTTCTGGGCCTCCCTCTCATTTGATCTTCTGATCTTTTCCTCTCCTCACGAGCCTCACACTTCTCTCTCTTTCCCCATGATTCCTCATATCACAAAACTATTTGTGAATTTCTGCTAGATGAACAAAGAAAAAGATATAACTATTTATACTTTTTAGAGAAGTAATGAAGACTATCAGCCAGTAGAAATAATCAGCACAAAGTACATCAACATAATCAGCACTTGAGGAAAAAGTATAATTGACTAATAACTTATGAAAGAATTAACCTTCCTTATGAAGTTTGGATCTGCATCGTTTCCAAGAGAAATTGGAGTTGGTAGAAATAATGGCTACACACACGCACGACAGCAGAAGAAAAATTATAAATGGACAAAAAACTTATCTGTCAATTAGTTGCAAATTTTGTTATAAAAATTAACCAGAAAAGAACTTATTTTGGGGCACCAAGGTGGCTCAGTTGGTTAAGTGTCTGACTTTTGATTTCGGCTCAAGTCATGATCTCAGGGTCCTGGGATTGGTCCCTGCATGTTGGGCATGGAGCCTGCTTAAGATGCTCTCTCTCCCTCTTCCTCTGCCCATCCCCACCACCACCACACACATGCTCTCTCACTATCTCCCTCAAAAAAACCCCAAAAAAACAAACAAAAAAAAAAATCAGAAAAAAACGTATTTGACCTGATATAATCTCAATAAAATAAGAAAAAATAACAGGAACGATAATTATACTATATAAAAACCTACAATTAAATTGGCATGGTATTTGGTCTGAAAAATAGTTTCACAATAAGATTGCATCAATGTTTTGCATAATCCTATTAAAATGTAAATATCCAAACAGTGTATGGGTCAAAAGATCCTCAGGATTAAAGAGTCAAAATGTCGGAGCCAAAAGGCTAAGGAGGTAATGCCCCATCTCACCCCTAAAGGGTCTCACGTACCCTGCAAGGCACAGCTTCAGCCTGAATCACTACCCCACCCCGTTTCCTGCATCCTAGCCTGTTCCCCAGTTACGCTCCGCCCAGTGTCTGACCTCCAGACCGTTTCCACTTTGCAGCCTCCTCTCATCCTCTCTCTCCCAATATCTCCCAGTTTTCCTGGCCTGGACTGTTCTTCTCCTCTCTAATCCTGATTGGAGCACTTTCTTGGCCTCTTACCACCACCTGCTCAGGCCCAGGCAAGCCCCAGTGACCTCTGAGAGATGTTAGCCCAGAAAGCATGGTTCCCACCAGCTTTCCTCCCAGCCCGGCCACTCGTCACTGCCCCCAGAAGCCTCCTGGATGTCATGCACACAAAATCCCACAGGCGCACCCAGGGCATCAGAGCTGCAACGAGGGACCCATGAAGAGTCTTTGAGAACATCAACAAAACAAAGCTATGTGTCTTGAGTGCCTACCACATGTTGGACATTCTTAAGTACATTACATGGGTTACTTCTAAGCTTCAAAGAAATCCTGCAAGGTGGGTATTAACCCCTCTTTCAGAGAGATAACTGGGGCTCAGAAAGACTGAACAATTGCCTAAGACAACCCAGTTATTAAAAGATGGAGGTGAAGGTGAACCCACACATAACCAGATTCTGAAGTCCCTCATCACCTTCACTCTGGTGATGGCAGACTCCTTGGGAGAGCAACCAGCAAAGTGGAGAAACAGAAAGTAAATATCTGTCAGAAGGCTTGATAGACCTTCCAGGCAGGGAGGGCCTGGGGTGCCAAGACTAAGGATGGAGGGGACCCCGGAGTGGTAACCCCACCGTGGGACCATTCCCCTCTAGGGGCTCCTGAAGACACTGAGAGCATGAGTGAGATGTGGGGTCAGGCCTCAAGAGGATCTGGGACAAATATTGGAATTCTGGGCCCACTAAGGATGTCCTGGTAAACATCCCAGTCATCCCAGGCTTTGCAACCCAAAGGACAACACCCTAAGGATAAGTGTGACCAGCTGTATTTCCCACTCTCACTGAGTCTGAAGCCCAACGTTTGGTTGGGTTAAGGTGATCTGGGATTGTGGGTCCCTAGCCTCAGAGGCTGCCACAACCAAATATAAATCTTTTCCCCCAAATTATAACATTATCCATGATGAATAAGCTCTAGAGATCTGCTCCACAGCATTGCACCTGAGTCAAAAACACTGTATTGTACACTTATAAATTTGTTAAGTGGGTGGATCTGATGTTGTGTGTTGTTACCACAATATAATAATTTTTTTGAAAAAATTGTAATATCATCCTGGGTGGCTCAGTTAAGCAGCTGCCTTCAGCTCAGGTTATGACCCCAGGGTGCTGGGATCGAGCCACACAACAGGCTCCCTGCTCAGTGGGGAGCCTGCTTCTCCCTCTCCAGCTCCCCCTGCTTCTGCTTTTTCTGTCAAATAAAGAAATAAAATATTTAAAAATAAATAAATAAGTATATTAAATAAAATGCCATGTCTGGCATGGAATAAAAAATAATGAGGTATTTGAATAGGTCAGATGACACAATCAAAAGCTAGGAGAAACAATAAAGACAACAGACTCACAGTAGTTCCAGATGGTAGTATGATCAGGCACAAACCTTATATTTCTGTTTAATATGCTTCAGGAAATGAAAGATGACATTTAATTTTCAGCAGAGAATGCAAACTATTAAAAGTTGAAATTCTAAAACTGAAAAAGAAAAGGAAATTAAGAGCACACTGGGTGGATTTCAGAGCTAATTGGGCATAGTTGCAGAGAGGATTAGTGAGCTGGAAAATATAGAAGAAAATATCCAGAGGAAAGGTCAATGAAACAAAAGGATGGAACAAATGGAAAAGAGCATAAGAGATGGGACATGGTAAAGAAATCAGGCCTCTAACTGGAATCTAAGAAGGAGAGAAGAGGGAGAATGGAGCAGAAAGCCATGGGAAGAGAGAAGAGCTGACAATTTTCCCATTTGTATGCTCTTCCCATTTAATCCATTCCAAATAATTCAAGTTTCTGAGTTCTTTTCTTTGCTTTCCCCGTCCTATTTCCCTTTTGTTCCTAACTGGTACTTCTTGAGAATAATTATGGCTCAGATATCGGCCATATGCAACATTAATAAATCAAAAGGCAACATTTTCTGGGAACTTCTGGGAACCTTTGGAAGAGATGATATCTCTTTCCCTGGACAGTAGAGTGTGAGAGCCAGAATGGCAGCAGCTACTTTGTAAGCATTAAAGAGTAGTCTTGGAAGAAAGGTGATGCCATAGACACAGAGAAAGTGGATCTTCTTTCATTAGATCACACAATTAAGGCATGCCTAAAACCAACAGTACGTGTGCGCGCACACACACACACACACACCTCCCTGTGTGATTATTTGAGGCAATAAATTCCCTTTTAAACCAGTTGAATCATGGGGTCCCTGGGTGGCCCAGTTAGTTAAGTCTCTGACTCTTGGTTTCAGCTCAAGTCATGATGTTGGAATCCCAGGACTGAGCCCTGTGTCAGGCTCTACTCTTTGCACGGAGTCTCCTGGAGGTTGTGTCCCTCTCCCTCTGCCCTGTTCCTGCTCTACCTTGCTCTTTAAAATAAATTTTAAAACTTATATAAATAAATACACAGACAAACAAACTAGTTGAATCAGTGTGTAGACACTTGCAACTAGAGCTACCCTAATTGAATTAAAATTTTGGAAGTAAAACTACTTTCCAAAAAGTGTGAAATCATATTTATCCTGATGTGTATGCAAGAGCTTCTGTGCCTGCCCCAACATTTAGTGTTGTCATTTTGAAACCTGCTTCTGATAGGCAAAACATCCAAACTTTATCTTTAGTTTTCATTTGCATATCTCGGATGTCCAGTGCAGTTGAATATGTTTATTAGCATTTTAATTCTTCCTCTTACATATTCTTTCTTTATGGCTATGACTTACTAGACCTTAGGTGTCTGCTTTTCCCCCTTCCTTCCATTGTTCAATTTAATTCAAATAAACAAATGCTTTTTCACAAGCTTCACCAGACTGAGGGCCAAACATTGTGCTGCATGGGGCATGAATCATGAATCAAATGGGATAGGCTTCTGTGCTGGGGAGCTACTCCTCTGGTAATAGTGGAAAGACATGGGTGCAAACATCTGGACCAAAGTCTATTGGCAGGCATGCAGGAAGAGGTATGAGGCTGCATTCACTAGAAGTCTCTTACATTTTATGGTTACTTGGAATTATTTCCACCATGTAATTTTGGTCTTTCTTTGTATTTTCTTTCTTTTTTTTCTTTCCCTTTCTTCTTCTTCTTCTTCTCCTTCTTCTTCTCCTTCTTCTTCTCCTTCTTCTCCTTCTCCTTCTTCTCCTTCTTCTCCTTCTTCTCCTTCTTCTCCTTCTTCTTCTTCTTCTTCTTCTTCTTCTTCTTCTTCTTCTTCTTCTTCTTCTTCTTCTTCTTCTTCTCCTCCTCCTCCTCCTCTTCTTCCTCTTCTTCTCTCTCTCTCTCTTTTTTTTTTTTGCTTATTTTTTTCTCTTTTCCTATCTTCATTGTGTTGACTGACTTCTCTTTGTTCCTCTCTGTTCTACTATCCCACTGGTTTGAAAGTTATACATTCTATATCTATTCTTCCAGCGCCAACCCACTATGGTTAACATGTGTATCTGAGACTGACCAGGGTCTCTATCCTTCAGCCAAATGATGCATAGAGTTCACAATCATTAAACTTCAATCAACCATTTAACATGTATCACAGTATTGCTGTATACTTTTTCATTTCCACCTGATTTTAAACCCTTTCCACAAATTACGGTGTTTTGTTTTTGTTTTTGTTTCAGTAATGAATGCTTTTTTTTTTTTTTTTGACTTACCAACATGCTTACTAATTTCTTTGTTAGTTTGCTACCCCTTCCTCTGGATTCCATTTCTTTGCTCCTCAAAACAATCCTTTATTAATTCTCAAATTGAGGCTGTGAGTAATAAACTCATTCCATCTTTGCTTGAAGACTGTCTCTCTCATCCCTATTCATGAATTATTGTTTAGCTGGACATTGGTGATCGGGTTGACAGAATTTATTTTTCTTCAGTTCTGAGATGATTTTATCCCATTGTCTCCTGGCATCAGGTGTTGCTGCTGAGAAGTCTGTTGTCAGTCTAATTATCATTCTGCTTTTATTACTCTGTCTCTTGACTCGGCTATTGTGTCTGTTGTTTTATAATGATGTGTCTAAGCATTGATTTACTTCTATTTCACCTGTTTGGAACTTGATGTGCTTCTTCAGTCTTTCATAACTATTTCCTCTTTCTGGAGAGAATATGTACCTGGACCACTTCTTTCTGTTCACCAGTCTCTTAAAATCACTGTCACATCTCCTTCTCTCTTTTGTTGAAGTTTTTTCTATCTACCAACACACCACTTCTCTCTGCTTAAATGTTCCATTGAGTTGTTCATGTTAATGACTACATTTATTTTTTCATGAGATGTGTTTGGCTGTTGTTCAAGTCCGTCTCATTTTATTTTGTCATTTTTTTCTCATTTTCTCTTTTTAAATGTTTTAATCATATTTCTTTTAGTCCATTTTTGTTCAAGTCTAGATTATTTTATTATTTCTCACTCTCAGAATGGGAATCTTCTTTTCATTGATTTTGTTCAGGACAACTTTTAATCGTAAGGACAGAAAATCCCACATAAAACAGACCTGAGCAAAAGTAAGTCCATTGGTTCATATAACTGAAAAGTCTAGGGTTTTATTGGCTTTCATCACAATTTGGTTCAGGACTAAAACCCAAGGCCTAATTTCTCTCTTTTTCTCTCCTTTGGATGCACCTCACCTGGGTTGACTCTATTTTCAGACTTATGACTCCTCATGGTGTCAAACTCTGCCATCCTCTCAGCTTCAAACTGAACCATCAAGAGAAGAACTTCTTCCGCCAAAGCTTCTACAAAACCCTGAGACTGTCTCCTGTTGGTCTAGCTCAGGTCATGTGCCCACCTCTGTGCCAATGATGTGGCCATGGGAATGAGATATGCTGATTGGCTTGGACTAGGATGGAGCCCCACCAACTGACCTCATCCAGAGGAAAAGAGATCACCAAATGGGCCATGAAGGAAGAAAGGACAATGGATGCTGGGAGGCATAGTGTGTGGATAGTAGTAAGTTTCATTAAATGTTGAAAGACTAAATGAATTTAATCTGACTTTTATCTCATTCATTGGCCTCCCTTTTACATGTGTCCCCCTATGCACATAGAATGCTCATACATATACATGTGTACTTACATGAACATATCAAGATAGCTTCCCCCTCCCATGCACACACAGCTCCATCTCTTTTCTGATAGATGAGCAAGCCCAGCTCAGCTCCTTTCCCAGTGGTCCCCCACAGTGCAGGGGAGGATCCTCTGGCTGGATTAGACTCTAGGCCTTTTCTTGGATGCAACATGGTTGGATCCAATGCTGCTTGGATGCAGCATTCTGCCTGGCCACGCCTGAGTCATATCCCTCCCAGGCAGCCAGAGCAGGAGCAACCCCACAGAGACACACAGTCTGAGACTGTAGGAGGGTTGGTCCCTAAGGGAGGTGGGGTGCTCAGATCAGAAAAAGGGGACAGATATGCAGACAGAAATAGCAACTGTCCTCTTCAAAGAAGAGTCCACTAATTCCCCAGGGACAATTCAGACTACCAGGCCCAGATCAGCTTCACTTTGTCCCCCACCCACAATGTCACCATGCTACAGATACTCATGGTTTCTCTGGTATCTCCTATCCATAGATTATTTTAAAACTTTTCTCTGATTTTAACCTATGACATCTTTTAATATGAGCAAAAATGTGACCAAAATGTGTCCCCCACTCTCTAAAGTAGGACTTTGTTAGTTACTGGTGTCATTATTGCTCACTGAGGCCTCTTTGGAGATCCCTGGTCTAGAATATGATGGATTTCATTTTCCCCTGATCTAATGCCTCTATAATTCTGGACCTCAGACATAGGCCTCCTTTCTAGAGATGAGCCATCAGCATTTGAGCCTGTTCTCAGGGTACAGACCATCCTTACTTCGGTGACCTGGCCCTCACTGTTGTCAGACAGACTGCTTCAGATGCAGAAGTGATGAGACTTTTGGTGATTCACTCAACTTCTGTGAGCCTCAGTTCCTCACCTGCAAGATGAGTATAAGGACGTTTTCCTCCCAAGTTTAGGGGAGGAGCCATTGGCAGGCAGCGCACCCACATGGCCAAGCTCAGCATTAGCCCCCTGGATGGGAGTGCTGCCTTCTCTCCTCATTGACCATGGCTCCTTTTTCAAGGCCTTCCTCTTCCTTGACCACAGACTGCTCCGGACACACACTAACTGGTCAGTCCTTGGCCTCTAGGTATTAACAGTCGCATGTCTTTGCCTTGGTACGACTGCCCATCTGACCTTTGATCCCTGACGTATGACACCTGCTCTTCCCTCCCCGCCTCAAGATTTCACCATTGGCCCATCCTTTCCTGTGACCCCTGACCCATGTACTCCAGGTGTGGGTACGGCCCCACTGGAATGGGGTTGGGGGAAGCGGGAGACGGTGGACAGGGGACGGGGAGGAGGTGCTGGAGGTCACAACAAGAGAGGTCCCTGGTAGTTCTTCTCTTTCATCTTGAGAGAACATCTGTGGCTTCCGCGTTGTCACAAAACAAAGAGAAGTGAGTCTTATGTTTCACAATCCATGCAGCTAGTTTCATGGATCTTTGACATTTCTTTCATGTTCTGACAGTGGCAAGCTTTTTCCCCTGGGAAGTCAGGGGGCCTGTACCACACCCCCCGCCCCGGCCCCCGTCGCCCTAGTGATTTCATGCTGGCACTCCCAGGCGATGACACTCTGCAGCCACCTTTCGTGTGTGAGCAGATGTCACTGCATGGGTTTCCGGGTGGCCACAGTGTCCCTGCCTCCTCCCCTGCTGCATCTGGAGGACCCCTATGACTCATGGGTCCTCCACCCACAACCATGGGGGGCTTCCCGCTCTGCCTGTCTTGGGCAATCTTCCCAGTGTTGAACTAACGCCTTTGTGCCTACAGCCTTTCCTAGGGCCGAGGTGGGGTCAGGGCTGTTGGGTGGGGGGTGGGATTGTCACGCTCTTGCTCTGGTTTGAACCACTGCTCACATGTTCCCAGGTCCGCCAGGCAGGTCCTCACACTACCCCTTGATTCAGGGCTTACTTTTGTATCTAATGCTCACTTCTGGCTCTGCACTGCCCCATCCCTTCCCACAGCCCCTCCCCCTGGAGGCACTGCTTCTGGTGACAGTCCCTTTGACAAAGCTGTGACAGCCACATGAGGTGGGGGTACTGTGACAGGAGCTGGGCCCACATCTGTCCCACCTGTCCCCTTGCCCGCTTCAGCGGCATTTCCCACCCTCCTGATTACAAAGTGTAGTGGAATCAGTGATAATTCGGAGCCAGACACAGCCCCTTCGAAGGGGACACAGACCTTAGCTGGGAAGCCCTAGGCAGTTACTCCTCTCTCTGAGCCTTATTTCCCTTATCTGGAGAATAAGGACATTAAGACCCACCTCCAGGTGGCAGTGAGGGTTAAATGAGAAAAGCTGTACAAAGCGATGGCTTACAATACATCCTTACGATACTACAAGATAATGACAGCTAGCATTTATGACACGCCCACAATGTGCCAGGCACACAGCACACCCATGAACTTCATCTTCAGTGTAAGCCACAGGACAATCCCACAAGATGCCCATCCTACACCTGAGGAAACCACTGCACAGAGAGACCAAGTACCTTTCACGAGGTCACACAGCTGGGATTGGGAAGAGCTGGCTGTGAAACCACGAGTCACCTCTTTCCCTCCAGGAAGAGGTCATCCCCATTTCTCTGAGAACATTCCTTTCCTTCTTAAGGGAACAGGAGGTGCTCTGGTCTCCAGGGGCTCATTATCTGCTCCTGACCAGTCTCCCCGGTCCCCGTCACCCTCCCAGTTCGGACAGTCACCCTGACTGGGAGTTGGCCTGGAACAGACACACACTCCCTACTGGCAAGGCGGGTGGCTCAGGTCCTCAGCCCCCCGCGGAACAGATAAGGGACTGAGTTTCTGAGGTGTCCCAGTCAGAAGTGGGACAGAGGCCAAACAGTGGCTCTTGGCTTCCGCCTCCCCCAGACAGGTGGCTTGGGGCTGGGACACTGCCCCGGAGCCATCGGGAGGAGGCTGTGTGGGTCCCTGGGCTGGCCCCCCGCCCACAGGTGCTCTCGGGGGGCCACGTGGGAAGGAGGGGCAGCGAACCGTGCGAGGGGCACCCGCAGGCAGAGCCCGTGAAGAAGGTGTCTGTTGTTTCCTCCTTCATCTCCGGGAACAATTCCCCTTTTGAGCTTCTTGGCTGAGACAGTTAAGAGATTCTTTCTCCAAGGGCTTCTTCTTGACAGATCCATTTATCTGTTTTGGTAACTTGGCCTTCCTGCGAAAAGGAGGCTCTGTGCCAGGCCTGGCTTGGGGACCAACCTGGGGGTGAATGAAGGGCCCCATTCCCCCATCCCCGCAGACAGCTGAAGTGCAGAGCCCAGGACCACAACCATGGGAATGAGGGCAGCCGGCAGCCAGGAAGGCCACGGAACCCACTGACGGGCCATTCCTCCTGCTGCCCTCCCAGCCTTGGCTCCCCACCGTAGGGCTTCTCAGACCCATTTTATGGCTGGCCAAGTAGAGTAACAGATAACCAACTGCCCAAGGGTGCAGCGAGCAAGAGGCTGAGACCAGATGTGAAGGCAGAATTCTACCTCCTTCACAGTGGACCTCTTGCCCCTGAAGGAAGGACCCTGAGCAGCAAAACACTGGGATGCTGGGGGCTGGGAGGCTGAGGCCTCCCCAGACGCAGCAAGGTTCTCCCTCACCAATTCCTGCCTCTGCTGAGATTGTCCCCCACCAGTGCCCACAGCCCCACACTTTGACCTCTGTCCTAGCACAAACCCCTATTCACTTGCCCGGCTCCCCATTAGATTGCCCTTTCCTCCAGGCGGGGACCCCAGGGCCTGGCCCTAAGCAGGATCTCCATAAGTGTTTGAAGAAGGGGAGGGAGGGAGGAGGGCAGGGAAGAGATTAGGATGGGAGGAAGGAAGGGGGAAGGTTCTGGGAGAGAGGGAAGCCTGAACTCCCCATGGGGATGCTGGGGGGTGGGCCCTCGGCCCATCATAAAATCCCTACACTGGCTGTGCCTTCAAAACCCAATTCAAAGAAAGAACAAATTGGGCTGCTGTGAGAAGTTTCTTCCCTGAGCAAGGACACCGGAGCCGGGAGGCTGGTCCTCAGCCAAATGGCACAAGGCTGGTCTGAACCTGTAGCGGGAGAAAGGGCAGCCCCCGAGGCTGAATGGCGGATCCACAGCCTGAGCCCCCCAGGTTTTGTCCAGCAGTGTGCCCTTAGCCTTGTCTTTTCTCCCCACTGAGCCCCATTTCCCATCTGTGCGGGCAGTGTAGGGGGGGAGCACCCCTAGGGCTCCCCCGCTACACTGCCCGCACAGTATCACTTGGGATTACACCTCCTGCCTTGTTTTGCTCGATCGCAAAACAAAATGATTGCAAATCACTGAAGGTCTTTTTGGGAGCGAGACAGGAATGCCTGGGTAGAGAAATAAAATCCTGTTGGATCAGCGGCAGTTGCTGGTCCAGGTTGGGGTTTCCCTTTGGGTACTATTTCAGTTGCTACTTCAGAAACCACCTGCTTTCTTCCTGGGAGAGGCTTCCCACCCACTCCCGTGCCGTCCCGGGCGAGCCAGGCCTGCTGACACGGACTGTGTCCCCCTTCGAGCGGGAGGTTGCTCAGGTGGCCACTGGAGGCTCCACGTTCTGAGCCTTCTGTCCCTGGGCGACGGGTCTCCCAGGCCTGGGCTCCACCCCTGGGGCACTTCTCCCTTGTCCCACCGCAAGGCCCGGGAGCCTCACAGCAGCCTCGTGAAGAAGGTTTGCTGGCTGTTTCGAGCCATGTCACAGAGGGGAAGGCAGACGTCCACAGCGGTGGGGACCTGCCCTTGGTCACACGCCTAGAACCAGCCCCTTGGGGCCCCCATGGATCCTTCTGCTTGGCCCCTTGCCCTGTGCCTTTGGGATTTTCTCTTTGCACTCCTGTGGCTTCCCTCAACACTCTGGTTTTTTGTGGTTGTTCGAACATATTTTTAACTTTTAAAAAAAATTGTGGTAAAATACACAACATGAAATCTACCATTGAGCCGTGTTTAAGTGTCTGTGCAACCATCCCAACCATCTCTCTCCAGAACCTTCTCACCTTCTCCAACTGCAATTGTCCCTAACTCCCCGTGGCCCCCACCCTCAGCCCTGGCCACCGCCATTGCACCCTCTGTGTATGGATTTGTCTGCTCACCAGCAGATGCCTACAGCATTGAATGTCCTGAGACTGGCTCGTTTCTTGTAGAATAAAGTCCTCAGGGGGCTCCCAGGTGGCTCAGTTGGTTGGGCATCTGCCTTCAGCTCAGGGCATGATCCCAGAGTCCCGGAGTCCTGGAGTCAAGCCCCATGTCGGGCTCCCCGCTCAGCAGGGAGTCTGCTTCTTCCTCTACCCCCCACCCTGCTCTTGCTCTCTCTCTCTCTCTCTCAAACAAGCAAAATCTTAAAAAAAAAAAAAAAAAAAAGGAGAAGAAGAAGAAGAAGGTCCTCAAGTTTCATCCATGTTTCCAGCCTATGTTTGAATTCAGTTTCTTATTAAGAATGAATGACATTCCATTGTATGGACGTACCCCACTGGACGTATCCACTCATCTGTCCGTGACCTTCTGTGCTTTAGAGCGGGCTGCGAGCTGGACCCTGCCGGCTACGTGGAGCCCTCCCAGGGGCCAGCCTGCCCAGCCCTGTCCCCGTGCCCCTCCCCACCTGCCAGGCCCCAGCCCAGCACTCCTCCTCCCTGGTCTTTCCCAGAAAAGGGAGACAGCTGGGGCGAGGCCCCTCCTATGCCCTTGGCCCTATAGGAAGTCCCTGCTGGGGGTTACTGTCAAGCCTTCCTCTACCTGTTTTCCTCTTCTCCACTAGGCCCCAGCCCACCCAGGTTCCTCCTGCTACTTTCTCCTCCCAAGAACCCCAAGTAGGATGTTGGTGCTCTGACAATTTTGTCGTCTCAGTAACACATGTGGGAGAAGACACAAGGAAAGGGCCATGCACCCACGGAGGAATTCGAGAACTGGCCAGGCTCTGCACTGAACGGCAGGGCTCCACACCCCAGGGGCCCAAACCAGCATGGCGACCTCCCATTGGGCCTCCCCCTAGTGCTGCTCAGGTGGCCAGAGGCCCAGGGCAGTGTGCTGGGACACACTGACCTTGAGTCCGGCAGAATGTGCTGGAATCCTGGCCTGCCATGTACTGATTGCCAGGCTCTGGTAAGCTCCTGCTCTCAGAACCTCACTCTCCCAGCAGTGGCTTACAGAGCAGATGCGCAGATGAGCCAGCTGGGGCCTGTGTTGGCCAGGGATCAGCCAACATGTGTCTGTTGCAGCCGCCGCCTCGGGCCACACCCAGGACCCAGGACCAGCCAGAGTGGCCTCAGACCAGCAGGGGCCTTTGAGCCTCAGCAGAAAAGAGGGAGAAGGCAGAACAGGACCTACACACCACACCCCTGCAGGAGAAGTTCCCCAGAGCCAGGGACAGAGAGCAGCAGGGGGTGCTCTAACCATCTGCCCACTCAGCTCAAAAAGGCCAGTGTGTGCACAGGGGGGCCCTGGCCAGGCGTGCAGAAGGCACCTGCTGGTGGTGTGCAGGGAAATTCCAATGACCAACTTCCAGGGAGAAAACCCCTGATCTGTGGCATCGGTCATTTCAAGCTACTTCACTTCACAGTCGCACGTGTCAAACAGTCCTTCTGCTGCCCAGTAAACAGGTGTTCAGCTGCTCCTAGAGCCTAGACCTGCAGCACAGTGTGGCTGGGTGACCAGAATGCCTTGAGTCTCGAGTATTGATGGCCTTTGTTTTTCACGTTTATTTCATCTGTTAGTACAATTTAATTTATAAGGACAACTCTCAGCATTCCTGCATATTTAATGACAAGTAGGTACTAGCCACGCCCAGCACACCATTGTCCACCCCCCAGGTTGCCAAACCTCCCAACCAGGGGTTTCCAGCCAGTCCTACTTCCCCTGCAGGCGCAGGAGGAAGCTGCTGTCCAGAGCGGCCCCCCATTCCCAACGTGGGTGGTGAGTCAGGCCCAGGATCTTGAATGGTTCAGACTTGCTCTCACTTCAGCCTCCCACAGCCCTGTCTGCTGGGCACTGCCTCTGTCCCCATTGCCCAGATGGGACCCGGAGAGTCAGCATTCAGCCTCACACACTGGGTACTCTGGAAGGACCATGCTATCCTGGTTGTAATCCCTGGGTTTGACTGGTGTCAGGGAGAGGTCCTGCAGAAATACGTCTCCTAAGAGCGTTCGAGGGGCCTTCCGAGGTCAGCTAGAAGAGAGTCCAGCTGGCTCTAGTTGACAGAGGGCAGCCTAGGCCCCAGAGCCCCACACCCAGGAGAATGGGGGTCTTGGGGCCATGCCACTTTGATCCTTCCACCTGCTAAGACCTGGCTCACCAAACAGTCTTGGAGTGTCACTTTCTCACACTAATTTCCTTACAGGGAGAGACTGGGCCAGCCAAATTCAAATCCAGATCCTTTGCAGAAGCTGTAATTTATTAAGGTGGTGGCTGGGGGAAGGGCATTAAACTAGTAGGTCACAGATACGCCCCAAGCCCTCGCGTTCTAGAAACCCACAGAGCCAGCAGGTGAAATGAGTGCCTCCTTCTGGGGTGCCCTGGACACCCTCACTTTGGTTAATGTTTCCCATTTCGGACCTTCCCAGTGTTGCCCTCATGGAGCTTTGCCTCTGAAGGGGGAAAAAAAAATAAGACTGGAAATGGGGTCCGGAGACTGGGGGGCTGCCAGATCAAATGCATGTGATCAAGGAAAACACACTTATCCACTTAAAAGGGGGAAGCTGATCTTGATGAAACATAAGGCCGTTTAGAAATTTTTGTTCTTATTTATAAATACATTTGACTTTTTTTAAATATAAAAAACCATTGTCTCACAGAGGCATCTGCAAAATAAAAATCTACTCTATTTGGGTTTTTAAAATGTTAGACAACCCACTCATTCTTTATTAGAAGCAATAAGTTGGGGCACCTGGTGACTCCGCCCGTTAAGCGTCTGCCTTTTGCTCAGGTCATGATCTTGGGGTCCCAGGATCGAGCCCCACACCGAGTTCCCTGCTCCACAGGGAGCCGGCTTCTCACGCTCTTTCTGCCCCTCCGCACCCCCACTCCTGCTTTCACGCACTTGCTGATGCTCTCTTTCTCAAATAAATAAAAACTCTTAAAAAGAGGCAATAAGTTTATGCTCCTGACAGAAGCCAGTCCCTTCACATGCCAGGCTCAGTCTGCATCAGTTCAGATTCAGGAAAAACAGGAAAGCACAGGGGAGTGGAGAAAAGGATCGGCTCAGGAATCTGCTGGCCACCTGCATCACTATCCGCTCTCTCCCAGGGCCTTTGTGAGCACTCGCCACAGGTGAGATGCAGGCCCCACTGACGTGCATGCAGGCAGGTCCTTGGAGAACAAGGAGGAAACCCTGTTGCCAGGCCCAGGTAAACAGAGACAAGCACAGGCAGAGCGGAGAGTGGCCTGGCGTAGGACAACCAGGCCAAGAGGGAGTTTTCTTGAGGTAACATCCCCCTCTACTGGCCGTTTGTGATATTGCAGGGACGAATGCTGAACCCGTTGTGATTTCACAGTAACTGAGAGGTAAAAAAAATGCTTTCGCCCTATGGGTTGGGAAGGATAAAAACAAGAAAACAAACTTGAATTGGACCAAATCTCTAGACATAATTATAAACTGAAGAAAAGACGGGGACAGAGGAACCTGTTTAACACCGTGATGGGGATGCAACTGGCAAAATACAGACCATGGGAAACAAGACAAACCTCTCCGACATACACGTAGTGCAGGAAAAGTAAAAAGGTGGAGAGAAGCACTGGATCAAAAAGGGCTTGAAAAAGAAGCCATTTCTAGGCGACAGTGTTGGGTAAAAAGAGCCGTGTTGAAGAGTGTCTGTAGCACACTACCTTCCACGGAGAGAAAATCAACATGGACCTGCTCGTTTGTGCAAAGGAAACTCAGGAAGGATAAACCTGATCCTGGGGCGCCTGGATGGTTCAGTCGGTTAAGAGTCTGCCTTCAGCTCAGGTCATGATGCTGGGGTCCCAGGATCGAGTCCCGCATTAGGCTCCCTGTTCAGTGGAGAAACTGCTTCTCCCTCTCCCTCTACCCCTTTCCCCACCTGTGTTCTCTCTCTCGCTCTATCTCAAATAAATAAATAAAAATTTTGAAAAAGGATAAACCTGACCCTGATGAGATTGGATATGGAGCAGGTGGAGGGGAGCCAGGGTGAAAAGGATGGACAATGGAGACAGGGTAGAGAGAACCAGGGATTGCTGCCTGAGTGTACCTTTTTTTTTTTTTAAGATTTATTTATTTATTTGACAGAGATCACAAATAGGCAGAGAGGCAGGCAGAGAGAAAGAGAAAAAGGAGGAAGTAGGCTCCCTGCTGAGCAGAGAGCCCAATTCGGGACTTGATCCCAGGACCCTGGGATCACGACCTGAGCTGAAGGCAGAAGCTTAACACACTGAGCCACCCAGGTGCCCCGAGTGTACCTATTTGGATAGTTCTTTTAGAATCATGTTAACATTGCATGCAGTCAAAACATTTTTTTAACGGGCAAGGATGGGAGGAAGCCCAAAATGGAATACAGCCAGAAATAAGTGAAACTAAGGCTTTCACACATGAGCTATATACCTATGCTGAATGGGAGGGAGAGGATAAGCTAATCTAAGAAACTTTGGGAAACAGTATTTTTTTGGTCTTTTTTTATGATTTATTTATTTATTTGGGAGAGAGAAAGCACGAATAGTGGGGAGGCAGAGGGAGAAGCAGGCTTCCCACTGAACTGGGAGCCTGTCATGGGACTCAATCCCAGGACCCTGAAATCATGACCTGAGCCAAAACCAAGAGTCAGAAGATCAACTGACTGAGCCACCCAGGCACCTCAACAGTATTTTTATTATGTCCTTTATGGCTGAAGACGGAAAGACCTGCCTACACCTATTACACCCTAGTTAGCAGGTGTCTTTTTCACCAGGATATGGGAGAGCAATTGTGGAACTAGTTTATGTGCATCGTAGAACTGAGCAAACAAGTAAATGAGCACAACCAGCACCCCAAGCTTGCTTTCTACAAACCATTCCCAATAAAAGAAACCAGGGCTCTTTAGAGAAACAGCTCATTCCAGGGCTGGGTCAGCACAAGTACAAGATGAGCCTGGAACAGAGTGTGATGGCAAAGAGCAAGGAAATGCTCAAAAGATACCAAGGACATGTCAGAAAGGACATTGAGGCCAACTTGAAGGTGTTCCCAATGGTCAAATCTGGAACAATCTCAATAACAAAATAAACAATGATGGGAGTGGCTGATAAACCATCATTAAAATAAGAATCCCTGAGCTACACAGATATAGATAAATGAATAAATACATCAGTGGGGGAGAAAAGAAACCTTTCTTCACCAAAGAAATTTCAAGTGTTAAATGTAGAAGAAAGTCACTATTTAGTAAATACTTTAGTAACAATTGTTTCAAACAACAATCAACAATGCATGCTAAAGCCATAGGCAAAAATACGGTGAGAAATAAGACATGGGCAGAGTCTCAAATTATCTCCCCATGGAAACTTAATTACAAAAGGGAGACACAGTAACTTATTGGTAGAGCAATCAGACCTCGTATGCCCCCAGAATGATGCACTGAAAGTTGCAACATCCCCTTGGTGGCCTCCCTGCCTAAAATACGTCACCCAGATTTAATCATGGGGGAACAGCACACAAACCCAAATTCTACAAAATAACCAGCCCGTGCTCTTCCAAAAAAAGATAAAGCAACACTGAGCAAGGCTCTCAGATTAAAGGAGACGAATGAATTGGCAAAATTTAAAGAAGAAATGTGCATTGGATAACAGCACTGTTTGTAAGCAGGTTAATTTCCTGATTTTGATCATCGGCCTGTGGTTATATAAGACGAGGCTGCAAGTGACTCTTAGGGGCTCATTATACTCCTCTGTCTACCTGGCATAGGTTTGAAATTCTCCAAAATAAAATGTGTTTTAAAACACTGCCCAGGGCTGGCTCAAGGGGTTAAGGGTCCAACTCTTGGTTTTGGCTCAAGTTCAGATGAGAGGGTCGTGGGATCGAGACCTGCATCCAGCTCCAAGCTCAAACGGGGAATCGGCTTGAGTTCCTCTCTTCCTCTGCCCCTCCCCACTGCTTGCTTGTACTTGCTCTCACTCGATCTCTCTCTCAAATAAATAAATAAATAGAAATAAAACGCTGCCCAGACACAGTTCTCAACCAGGCCGGGGGCTGGGGGGTGGGGGAGGAGAAAGCACTTTGGGATCATGGGTATTTCCTCCTGTTGAGTCCTCGGATCCTTCCCTTCTCTGTGTCTGCAGGCCAGGCCATTCGGAACCTTTTCAAACACCAGGCTGACCCTGCTGAGCCCACAACCCAATTACTGAGGTTCTCAGTGGGAAGTCCCTGCTCCCAGCAGCCTGACCCCACCCCGCAGGAGAGTCGACTGCAGACCTGGAATCATGCCACATATCCCCAAAGTAGCCCCTTATCCACCCTCTGATCCCCCTGCTTGTCATTTGGAAGCACATAGCATGTTTTAACAATAGTTCACATTGTCCTTTTTGTCATTCCTCTTACTCAAGCTGGGGAGGGATACTGCGGAGTAGAAAGCAAGTGGCTTCTTATCCAGCGGTCCCCCGATGGGGGCCCTATGGACACTGAGCAGAGGCCATCTCTCTCTGTATAGGACCATTGTCTGTATTACAGGATGCTCAGCATCCCTGATCCCACACTCAAAAAACTGCGTATATCCCCAAGTTTGGGACAACCACAGTGTGCCCACACCATCGAGGGCCACCATGTTAGTCTGCCTTGGTCTCTGTCTTCCAGAAGTCTCCTGTTACAGGAGAGCACATTCATGATCAGGTAAGATGCTATAGAAATCAGAGGAGAATATCCTCCCTTTTTCTCTCCCACCAAGACCTAGATATGGTTGCCCAGGCGGGGAAGAGGATGGAGAGTCCCCTTTTGAGGACTCAGGATGGCTGCATCCTGAGTGTCCACGCTTCCTGTGGCTATGAAAAAGCTGCTCTGTTATTTCCCTGTCCACCCTCCCGAGGGTGTCATGGAAACCACAGGGAGGGCTTGGGACCCTAAGGGGCCTGGGCACAGTGACCGGGGGGCATCGCTAAGTGAGCCATAGATGGTATCCAAAACCAGATTCATTCTCTCTTGCACACACGCACATGCGCACACACCCATAACCCCCTCATGCCCAAGTATACCCTCACACTTTTTCTAAACCTAACGCCAGGGCCAGGGACCAGTGGCAAATGAGGTGCATTCAGGTCCAACACCAAAGGAGGAAATAGAAACTCAGCTGGCTTATGGAAAATAAAGCAGGGGACCCACCTTGCATACCTGAGTTTGTGCTTACAAAAGATTAAAGAGCAGGAGATGGTGGCCATGGAATGCCCATCAGGGGAGAACCCTGCCCTACGGGGTCAGCCCAGAGCCTAGAAAACCAGACAAGCAGTCAGCGGTGGGGAAACAGGCTGTCTGAGGGGGTCCACTTCCCGCTCTCGAACACAACCACGCTCTAGGCCACTGGACCATGCTGGTGGGTGTTTGTGAGATGATGCATTGACATGTTGACATGATCGAGAGAAGGTAAAAGTGTGTAACGGAGTTTTTTTTACTATCATGTTTTTTACTATCATGCCTTTTGAGCATCATTTAATGTGTTTGGGGCAGTGAGGGTAGCTAAGAAGTGTTGAATGGTGGGGATCTGGAAATATATGGAACTTTTAAAAAGAATTCTTACTAAAACAATCCCCCCCATTTTAAAGCCTCCCTGCTGCAAATTTCCTGGAAGTGACTGGAACACGTGGGCTCTCCGTACTTCTTATCTACTGCTCATTGCTGGGCTGGGCTGGGATCGTGCTCGCCCAAGTTTCAAATGCACGTAGATCACTGGATAAGGGCTCATGTTAGGTCAGAGGTACCAACCCCGGCTTCCCTGGGCCTCTCCCCTCCCTGACTTCCAGGACGCTCTTGATTTTCTTCTGAATGAAGAACTTCCAGGGGCTCGACGGTCCCAACTGCGACATCCTGGCGCCATCTGGTGGTCAGTAGGCACACTACTGTTTGCCCCAACCCATCTGCTGTGTGTGTGTGTGTGTGTGTGTGTGTGTGTGTGTGTGTGTGTGTGTGTGTGAGAGAGAGAGAGAGAGAGAGAGAGAGAGAGAGAAAGAGAGAGAGACCACAAGGCGTGGGTCAGGAGCAGCTTGGGAAGGGGCAGCCTTTATTGTCTGGAAAACTTAGTTTCACACTTGACCTTAGCCAAAAGGCTGAGAAGTGATAGAAAATCTAGTTTCAAATCCCAGCTCTCTTACTTACGTAGTAATTGACCTTGGACAAGTCCCATAAATGCTATGAGCTTGCCTCTTATCAGGAAGATGGGAATAATATTCCTCCCCTTACAGAGTTGTTGGATGAGCGTACGCGGCTTTTAGGAGGCTGGTTGTAAACTGAAGCTACCCGTCTCTACCCCTAGTCAGCCAAGATGCTTTTGCAGGAAATCAGCCCTTCCACTAGCTGGCCAGCTGAGTGCCTGCTCTCCACACCCAACTCCACCACCCAGAGCAATGCACAGCAGGGGTTCGCAGAACGTCTGTGGGTACCCATGTTCAGCTCAGCACAAGTTGTGGCTCCTGAGCTTGGTCTGATGATTTCTTTATTTATACTTTAACTGAGGGCTGCTGTCTCCACTTGGAGCAGGTTCCATATCAAACAGCTTTAAAGGAAGCTCACCAAGACAGAGGGCAGACCCAGCCCAGGGTGAGGGGCAGGCTTGCCTGACCAGCACCTAGAGCATGCCCTGAAGGGCTGTCTGGGCCTCTGTAGATAGCAGGACAAGGAGAGGAATAGGAAAGAATCAAGCAAGAGCAAAGCCTGGAGGAGTTGGTGGGGCTGGCCTGACGAGTCACCTCCATTTATTGGGGCAGGGGAGTTGGACTGGGGGTTACTGCAAAGGGGTAATCAGTAAAAATGGGCCTTGACTGCAAGTCGGGGGTGGAATCGCTTTCCCTGGCAAGCCCAAAGACCCCCTTTCTCATCCACAATTATTTCTCATTAAAACTGGGGGAGATGGCCAGTTACTTTGGGGGAGTAGAGGGAGGGGTTTTCCCTTGGGAGGTGAGAGTCAGTTTATTCCCCAGAAAGAAGGAAGCAGCCCCAGAGTACTGGTCAACCAGATTCTATGGCTCTGGCGGCCACTACCACCACCCAGCCCTCCACTAACTTCCCAGGAGGGGAAACGGAGTTGCCATGCCCTCCCTGTACAGCTTATCTCGGGGACCTCATACTGTCGTATCCTCCCACACAACAGCTGGTTCCAAGCCCAGCAGCTGGGAAGATGTGGCCCCAGAACAGGTGTCTGCAGCAGAGAAGGTCCCTGCAGACAGAGATGTGGGCTGATGGTCCCGCAGGGCGGGAATCTCAGGGGAACAAGGCTGGACAATGGCACTCTCGAGAGGCTGCGAAACATAAGGGCGCCAGACACCTGCTCGGGATCTCTGTTCTCATCTGCCTGGGGGGGTCATGCAGTGAGACCCTGGAGGTAAATTTGCTTTATGAATTGGAAACACTGATTGGTGCCATGGGACTGCTGGGCTCTGGCTGCCGCAGTTTCAGACCGCATCCGCGAGAGTTACAAGTCAACTTCCCAGTTCCTGACCCTTGGTTCCTGATCCTCAAATCTGAAATCCAAAAAGCTCCCCAAACATTCACTTTTTTAAAAAATCATTTTGAGGGCGCCTGGGTGGCTCAGTGGGTTGGGCCTCTGCCTTCGGCTCAGGTCATGATCTTAGGGTCCTGGGATCGAGTCCCGCATAGGGCTCTCTGCTCGGCGAGGAGCCTGCTTCCTCCTCTCTCTCTCTCTGCCTGCCTCTCTGACTACTTGTGATCTCTCTCTGTCAGGTAAATAAATAAAATCTTTTTAAAAAATCATTTTGGGGGGTGCCTGGATGGCTATGCTTGTTCAGAGTCCAACTCTTGGTTTCGTCTCGGGTCAAAGGCATTTGCCTTTGCCTCAGGTCTGGGATAGAGCCCCACATGGGGCTTCCTGCTCAGCAGGGAGCCTGCTTCTCCCTCTCCTTCTGCTGCTGTCCCTGCTCATGCTCTCTCTCTTTCTCTCTCCTTCTGTCAAATCAATAAATAAAAATCTTTTAAAAATAACACTAAAATGGGGGTGCCTAGGTGGCTCAAGTGGGTTAAGCCTCTGCCTTCGGCTCAGGTCATGATCCCAGGGTCCTGGGATCGAGCCCCACATCAAGCTTTCTGCTCAGCGGGGAGCCTGCTTCCTCCTCTCTCTCTGCCTGCCTCTCTGCCTGCTTGTGATCTCTCTCTCTCTGTCAAATAAATAAATAAAATAAAATCTTTAAAAAAAAACCCACTAAAATGAAAAATAAAGAAATAAATTAAGTCAAATAAATAAGTAAAAATCTTTAAAAAATAACAATAAAATGAAAAATAAAGAAATAAATAAAACTGAAAATTCAAATCCATTTACAGTTGATCCTTGAACAACGTGGGGATTGGGGCACTAAACCTCTGTGTGGTGGAAAATCCACTTATAACCTTTGACACCTCCAAAACTTCTCTGCCCTGCCTCCCCTACTCTTGACAGGAAGCCTTACTGATCCCATAAACAGTCACTTAACATATATCTGTGTGCTATATCTAATACATACTATAATCTTATGATAAAGTAAGCTAGAGAAAGGAAACTATTAAGAAAGGCATAAACAGGGGGACACCTGAGTGGCTCAGTCAGTGAAGTGTCCAACTCTTGATCTCAGCTCAGATCTTGATCTCAGGGTCATGAGTTCAAGCCCTGCGCTGGGCTCCATGGAGCCCACTCAAAAAAAGGAAAGAAAAGAAAAAAAGCATAAGGAAGAGAAAATACATTTATAGTACTATTCTGGATTTATTGGAATGTGGAACCATCCAGTTAAAAGCCATGTTGTTCAAGGGTTCACTGTACTTATCTCCTCTTCTGAAAGTCTTGAGAACATTCTCATTTCTAGTTACATAATTCCACAACTTTTCCCAAGTTTTGGGTCACTGTCAGAGCAGGTTTCTATAGGCCAAAGACTTGAGGTCAGTTTTTGGCCTAAAACAGCTCAGAAGGGTCCTCATTTTCTGTCTCCTTGGCCATCCCAGGCTGGGCCACCAGCTCCTCACAATCCAACCAGCGTCCTCTCTGCCCTCCCCCCAGGAGCCCCAGACCATCCTGGGTCCTGGGCCTTCTTCTGGTCCCCTCTGGGGGCCCATGGAGCCCTCCCTCCCCAGGTCAGGTTTTTTAGATATTGAAATGATAGAGCTTTAAGGGAAACTGTTGATACATGAGAACAGTGGTCCAAAATCTATAAAATCCTGGTGATCTTTGCATATTACAATACCTTTACTTGGAGAAGACAGGGAAGGGGATGGAGATTGACCAACAATGTCAGATGTAGCCAGGAAGGCCGGTACCTAAGGCCGAGGCCAAGCACACAAGCCAACCTCGCAGAAGTTTGCGGAGGCGGTAGGGATAGAGGGGACACCGCCCTGGGCTGGAGGGGGAAACAGAGTCAGCAAGTATGAATCATCTCCCAAGAAGCTCCATGGCCAAGGGAAGACGAGAGAGGGTGGGAGCCAGCAGGGGAGACCCACAACTGAGCAAGGTCTCTGGGGGACAGATGAGCCCCGAGCATGCTGTCTGAGGAGATAAACACATGTCTCAAGTTGCCCTTGGAGGAGGTGAGAGGGGAAGCTACCTGGGGCACAGCCTATAGGATAGGGAGGGACCAGGGCAGAGGCAGAAAGCCCATGACTTGGAGCACATGCAGGTGAGCCATGTCCCACCCCAGGAGGGCCAAACAGGTGTGCCAGAGCTGGGTGGAGGGGCCCCTGCCCTGAGTCTGTTTCATCCCCATTGTGCACCAGGTGCCCCCACTGTGGCAGGGGCTGGGGTATGAAATGGCTAAGACACACATAGTCAGTGCCCTCCTGGGGTGCACGGGCCCAGTCCCCATGAGTACACAGTGCTAGGGCCCTCTGACTCAGCTGGGGAGGTCAGGGAAGAGGACACAAGGCTGAGATCCAGGGAGAAATCAGACGTGGCCCAGAAGGGAAACAAGTGTGTCCAAGGCCCTCTGGTGAGAAGGCTGGACGATGCTTAGACCCCGTTTTACATCATAAGTTAGAGATCTCACTGCACCTGCTGATTTGCTCATGTGACAAAAAGTACATCCATCTCGGCCACATGCTGCACCTTAACACGGTAACAGCTAAGCCAGAAAGGGCCATCATCTTATAAGAGAGGGCAGTAACCAGGTCTTCCCCGAATTCTGTTGATTTTATGTTCTTTAACATTTTCCCCACGCTGTCACAGCTCCCCACCTCACCCAGGCCTTGCCTCCCTGTTGGACAATTCAGTCGAAATCAGTTTCTTCTCTGTGATCCGGAGATTAGCATGTTTTATTTTGCAGGAGTTTTCATGACTTTCTGGAAAAACAGAAGCATGACATGAAGGAACCCGGCTGAATGCTCCAGCCTGCCAAGATCGCAAGCCCTTGCACAAAACAGCAAGAGGGGGGAAAAAATGTTCACTTGGCACAAATTATTTCCCTATCTTCCTCTTTGCAGCTAATGAAAAGAACACAGCACAGCCGTACACTGATCTAGCTTCCTATTTCGTCCATGCCTGCCGTGCCTCACTCATCTTGAGTTCTAAGTAAATCGTCATCATTCTGGGGAGAAAAAAATCACTTTATAAATGTCGTGTTGAATGGAAAACAGGCAGCATTTTTATTTTTTTAATATTTTATTTATTTATTTGAGAGAGAATGAAAGAGAGAGAGAAAGCATGGGAGAGGGAGGGTCAGAGTGAGAAGCAGACTCCCTGCTGAGCAGGGAGCCTGACATGGGACTTGATCCTGGGACTCCAAGATCATGACCTGAACCAAAGGCAGATGCTTCACCAACTAAGCCACCAAGGCAACCCCAGGCAACATTTTTTTTTTTTAAGATTTTATTTATTTATTTGTCATAGAGAGAGAAGCGAGAGTGAGCACAGGCAGACAGAGTGGCAGGCAGAGGCAGAGGGAGAAGCAGGCTCCCCGCCAAGCAAGGAGCCCGATGTGGGACTCGATCCCAGGACGCTGGGATCATGACCTGAGCCGAAGGCAGCTGCTCAACCAACTGAGCCACCCAGGCGTCCCGCAGGCAACATTTTTAAAGTGAAAATGTTTAACTTAAAAATGGTGATTTGGGGTGCCTGGGTGGCTCAGTGGGTTGAGCAGCTGCCTTCGGCTCAGGTCATGATCTCAGGGTCCTGGGATCGAGTCCCACATCGGGCTCTCTGCTCAGCAGGAAGCCTGCTTCCCTCTCTCTCTCTCTCTCTCTCTGCCTGCCTCTCCGTCTACTTGTGATCTCTCTCTGTCAAATAAATAAATAAATAAAATCTTTAAAAAAAAAAAATGGTGATTTGTTACTCATTTGGCTGCTAATGCGGGAAGAGTCCCAGAACATTCCTCCTCAAAGAGGTCACCTCTCTGCTGACAGACTAATGGGGGGGGGGTCCCCAAGCCTTGTGTCAGGACAGCACAGAAGGAGATATGCCACCTGGGGATCTGTGCCCAAGCAGAGGCAACACTTATGAGCCCCAGGATGGCCACGCCTTCCTCCTCCCCTCCCGCTATAGGCCCTGAGGACAACACACAGACCAGGGGCCAGGGAGAGGACCCAGGGGTTTGTTGGGTCCAGCAATCACCTTTGTCTTTGATATTCCTGAATTTCTGTCACCACCCATGACCAAGTTTAGCTTTGGGCTTTGAAGTTCTGAGACCCCCACATTTTATAAGTTGGGGGAGAGGAGGGCCGGGTGATAGTTGAGGGGACAGCAGGGCTCCACCTGAGGGGCCTTGCTGTCTGGCTCTCGGCCCCTGACACACCTCATCCACCCCACCCCAGCCCCATGAGCTGACACCATCCATATCAGAGGACAGTGATGCTCAGAGCAGTTCCTCCCCTGGCCCTGAGCTTGTCAGTTCCCAGTGAGATTCACACACACCGTCCACGACCCCACCACGACTCTACTTCTCCCATCCTGTTCCCCAGGGATGGGCCCCTACAACACGACCAGCTTCTCAGGTCCTCCCTCTTGTCTCCCAACCCACTCATCATTGCTGCTTGAAAATATCCACTGCATTTGTCATTTCCTCGGACAACAAAAAACAATATGGGATCGTCTCTTGAAAATATTGGGTAATACAAAAAGAGTAAAGAAGGAAACAAAATTCACTCGCTATTACATTCATGCCTCATTCTATTCTTTGCTGGAAGCTCCAGCCTGTGGGCTGGAGGGGGTTCCCAAAGCTTTGCCCTGTCCCCAGCTTACCCAGATAGACCTGCCACCTTCCCGCCAGACCAGAGGGGCTGAGGGGATCTTGCCAGAGCAAGACAATCCCTTCACCCCACTGGCCAACACCCAGCTCTTCCTCGTCTTTCCACCTCTTACCAAAGCACTCTTGATCTCCTGATTCCTCTGGGGTTAAAATGGGCCAAGATCCCCCCAGTGACCCCAGTAGAGGGGTGCTGTATGTTTTAACGACACCCCTCATCCCCATCTGCTCCTCCCCTTTTCCCTGCTGCTAACCCCTAACCACAGGAACAACTCTGTGCTGGGCTGTTCAGTTCTGGGCAGACAAGGAGACTTTACAAGATTTCATCAGTCCTTCGTTACAGTCAGCCTCTCTCCCATGCCCCCCTCCCACCTACAGTGTGAGAAGGTGACATTTGTGAGGTCAGCTACATCCTCAGCTTTGTCTTAGCCGGACATAGTCTACACTACCCCCAAAATGTCCTTGACATCGAATTCAGAGTTTGTGGAATGCCTGAATTTTATATTATCAATCAGAATGGGCTTCCATGAGGAGCGCCTGGGTGGCTCAGTCCTTAAGCATCTGCCTTCGGCTTAGGTCATGGTCCCAGGGTCCTGGAATCAAGTCTCTCATTGGGCTCCCTCCTCAGTGGGAAGCATGCTTCTCCCTCTCCCACTCCCCCTGCTTGCTGTCTCTCTATCAAATAAATAAATAAAGTCTTTAAAAAAAAAAAGAATGGGCTTCCATGAGAAAACCCAGTTCTGCAGAAATAGTTTGGAGCCTCTGACATTGCCAGGTTTATGGATCAAAACCACGGAAGGTCAGCAATGCCATGTGGTTCGCCCACCAGCTGCTAAAGGAGTGGCCAGCCAGCCAAGCCCCTCTGGTCTGAGGAGAGATCTGCAGAAGGTGGGGACGGGGTTCCCCCAGGCCTTCCCTACATCTCTTAAATTCTGCGTCATGACTGGTTGTTCACATAGCCAATTTCACCAACTTTTGCCAATTCAGTCACGTGTCCTGCTGCTGGGCTCATCACACCACTTTCTGTGGGGATGTTGGTCAAGGGGTGGGAGGAGGCTGTGATCTTCCTGATCACAAGACACTAGCCAGCCACGACCCCTCTCTTTTGCATTCCTCTATCCCTTCCCCGGGCTGGGGTGGCGGGAATGAAGGGATCTATAGGGTGGGGGCAAATCAGCGAAGAGCAAAGTCAATTTCAAAGCAGACTTCGGAATCTTGGTGGGAATGACAAATCCAGCTTTTAAAATTGAGCGTTTAGGGGTGCCTGGGTGACTCAGTGGGTTAAGCCTCTGCCTTCGGCTCAGGTCGTGATCTCACGGTCCTGGGATTGAGCCCCGCATCGGGCTTTCTGCTTAGCGGGGATCCTGCTTCCCCCTCTCTCTGCCTGTCTCTCTGCCTACTTGTGACCCCCCTCTCTCTCTCTCTGTCAAATAAATAAATAAAATCTTAAAAATAAAATAAATAAAATTGAGGGTTTAGGGGCAACCTGGCTGGCTCAGTCAGTAGAGCATATGACTCTCAATCTCAGGGTTGTGAGTTCAAGTCTCACATTGCACATGGAGCCTACTTATAAATTAATTAATTAATTATAAAAATTGAGGGTTTAGAATCAAGATAGAACAAGGAAAACACCTGCTACTCACCAGACTAGGAGCTCTCTGTGCACATGACCCATACCTGATTTGTTGCTAGAATCTGGTGTCCAGTATAGGGCCCAACACAGAACAGTCCAGTTTAGTCAACATCTGCTTAACAAACATCAATGGTGTCATCCAGTGCTGGAGTCTGTGATTGTATTAAGAAGGAGAGAAATAAGGACAAGTCTGAGTTTTCAGGCTCTTTGGGTTTGTACTGTGACTCACATCAATGAAAAGTCCAGGGGAGATCCATCAGCTTCAGGCATAACTTGATCCAGGTGCATACATAGTGCCAAATTTGATTCTCTCCATTTCTTGCCTCTGCTTTTCTCCAAGTTGCCTTTGTTCTTGGTTATTCTTCTCGTGAGAAAGTGAAAATGTCCCACAGCACCCTCAGGGTGACATCCCAGCATCTTAGCAACCCCAGTGGAAAGAAAGCTTCTTTCCCTCCTAGTTCCAGAAGGCGGAAAATGTGCCAGGAAGCTGAGGATAATTGAGGTCCAAGTGGCACATTAAAGGAAGCAGAAACACAAGTCAACTTCCATTTGAAGTTTGACATGCAGACAAGTCAAGAAAATCTGCCAACAAAAGACCATTTTCTGGTCTTTTTATTGTAGATGACTTTGAATCCAAAGAGTTTGGGGAAAGTGGAGCCACAGGATTGGCCCTCAACGAGATGCTTGCTTAACTGCCCTTGCTATAGAGTTCCAAGCTAGGAGTGATACAGAAGGACTTGTTTTGTAGTCATTCCTCTTGGGGCACCTGGATGGCTCAGTCCGTTGAGTCTCCAACTCTTGATTTTGGCTCAGGTCATGATCTCAGGGTGGTAGGATCGAGCCCCACCTTGGGCTCTGTGCTCAGCTCAGGGTCTGCTTGGGATTCTCTCTCTCTCCCTCTGTCCCACCCACCCTGCTCTCTCCCTCTCAAATGAATAAATAAATCTTTTTTTTTTTTTAATTCTAAAATAAAATAAAATAAATAAAATAAAATGTGATTCCTCTTCAGAAATTGCAAACAGGTTCCCTGAGTGGCTCCATCGGTTAAGGATCTGACTCTCCATTTCGGCTGGGGTCCTGATGTCAGAATGGCGGGATCGATTCCCCGCCTCTGACCTCCGCATGTGGTCTGCTTGTCCCTCTCCCTATGCTCCTTCCCCCACCCTCTCTCCCTCTCTCTCTCAAATAAATAAATAAAATTCTAAAAAATTGCAAACCATTGTGGATCTACAACACGGTGCAAAATACATACAAAACTCACACAAGGGTGATGGTGTGTCCACTCGAGATTGAGCTCAGAGGGAATTCCAAGCTGGTCTTTGGGGATCAGGAAGGGGAGCTTCCCTCCTCATTGTCCCCACCTCGTGAAGTAGGCATGCCACCCTCCTCCCTCTTGCCTTCAGCCCTCCCCCCACTCCCGCTTGCCTTCAGTTCCCCCCTCATCTTCAGTGCCCCCCAAGCCCGCACGCGGGCTCTCAGCCCAGGTGCTCCAGGGAAGGCACTTGGCTCAGGCGTGGCCAACGAGAGCGGTACATCTCCTGGGACACCGTGATTGGCTCAGGGCAAGACACATGATCCAACCAGGCCAGCCAATCAGAGTCTTCCAGACGGAGAAGTCAGGCAGTGTAGGGACCCAGACCAGCGGGCTGCTCAGAGGACGCCGGGGTTCTGGCTGATCGCCAGCGCCCTGTTCCCTCTAGTCAGAAACAGGGTGCTGGTGGTCCTGCACGACCACAGAGCCCTGGGGCTTTATACTCAGAAGGAGAGGGATAGGACAAGTCTGAATTTTCAGGACGCGTCTTCCTCCATCCCTCTCTTTCCTGGCCCAGGTCCCTTCTCCACCTGCCGCCTGGAGAGCAGGCCCCACCTCAGCGAGCTCTCCCTCTCCGCAGAACCTGCTTCAAGCCACCCCCGCAGGCTGGCCGGCGAGAAGCGGCTCCAGGCCACAGGGGGCAGAAGTGGAGTGTGCAGAGGAGGAGGGAGGAACCCGGCCCCTAACGGTGAGAGTGCTGTTTACGAGGAACCCCTTCGGTTTCCATCTTGGCCGTGACCACAAAACGAGAGACCCCTCAGGCCAACGGCGAGAGGCAGGGGCTCCACGAAGGCCTTGCGGAGGAGGCGTCCAAAAGCAGTTTAGAGAAAGTAGGCGTCAGGGAGAGGGAAGGGCCTTTCTTTGGAAAGCGCTGCTGGGTGATGATCGCACTTCCTTTCACCAGGAGCTGACGGTGGGGGCTTTAGGGGAGAGCGTGGGGAGCCGCCGTTTGGGCACAGTGGACTGTGTCACCTCAGAAACATGAGAGACAAGAGGCTGCTCCAGCTCAGGCCGGGAGGCGGGCTGCGTTGGCTGCTGTGTTGGGCTCAGCCACATTCACGGTCCGTGGGGACAAAGGCAACCACTATGGAATCCCTATAGCTCTGGCCTTAAAAGGCCTTCTGGAAGAGCAAAGAGACCTCAAGGCAAGGAACGGACGCACGGCTGGAGGCTCTGGTGTCTGGCAGTGATGAGCACAGCCGGCACCTCCATCTTGGATTTCCCACTTGGAGCCAGGCCTCCTTGGAGAAAAGGCTGATTCCGGGTTACAAATGGAAGATACAAAGTGAATCTGGGACATCTGGTACCGGCAACAAAGGAACTACCAAGGGCTACTGGGGTCCTGTTGAAAGGGTCTAGGGGGTGGTACGGAGGGTTCCCACTGACCATTTGGGGGTATTTGAACATCAAAAATGGAAATGATAGTAATGGGTGGGAACATGTTGATCTGGCAGTCACCACCCTACCCAAGTGATTGCACTCAGCATCACTACTAGTGGGACAGCCAGGCATCATGGGCCTCCCAGAGCGACACACGGAGAAGGACCTCGATTCCCCATGCACTATTCTCACAAAAAATGCTCACCCTAACCGGAGTCGTGGGGAAGAAAAGATCTGACAATGCAAAGTGGAGAAATTTTGGCAAAATAACTGCCCTGAGGCTTAAAAAATGTCAAAGCCATGAAAGACCAAAAAGAAAGAAAGGAAGATAGAAAGAAAGAAAGAGAAGGAAGTCTCTGCGATTAAAAGGGACTAAAGGTAGAGTGCCTGGGTGGCTCAGTGGGTAAAAGCCTCTGTCTTCAGCTCAGGTCATGATCCCAGGGTCCTGGGATTGAGCCCCGCATCGGGCTCTCTGCTCAGCAGGGAGTCTGCTTCTTGGACTCTCTCTCACTCTCTGATCTCTCTCACTCTCTCTCAAATAAATAAAATCTTTTAAAAAAATTTTTAAATCACCTTTTAAAGATATTTGGGGAATAATTATGAACATGTGAATATGGTTTATATATTGGGTAATATTGAATTACTTTTCATTTTCTTAGGTATGATAAGGATAGTATGGTTGTATAGGAGAACATCCTTCTTCTTAGGAAATGCCTGTTGAGATACTTCAGGGATTACTGAAGCTCAGGCTAGAAGAGAACACCATAGACTGGGCAGCTGACAGACACCAGGCATTTCTTTCTCATGGTTCTGGAGGCTGGAAGTCTGAGACCAGGGGCTAGCATGGTCAGACTCTGGTGACAGCCATTTTCCAGAAGGGCCAACATCTCACATGGCAGAAGGAGGGTGAGAGAACCCCAGGGCCTAATCCCCATCCCCCAAAGACCCTACCTCATAATACCATCCCATGGGGACATCGGGGGTCAGGCCTTCCGCAGATGGATTTTGAAGGGACACAAACATTCAGTCCATAATGCAGGTGGAATGTCCCCAAGTCTGCATCTTTTGAACGGTTTCACATGCACACACGAGTATATGTCTGCAGATCTAGATCTGTCTACAGCTACATTGTATTTGTATCAGTATCCACACCCTATCTATGGAGAGAGATGGAAAAAAATCAAGGATGGCACAATATTAGGACCTGGTGAATACAGGGAAGATATAGGAGTGGTTTTTGAATCCATGTTTCAACTTTTCCGTGTTTTTTATTTTTGTTTTTGTTTTCAAAATAAGGAGATTTGAGCAAAGCCCATCCTTCTTCCTTCGGTTCTTAGATCACAGTTCCCAAAGTTAATTACATTTGGTAACCTTGTCCTTGGGAACAGAGCAAGTTCATTAACAGGTCTTCCTGGCCATGGGGCTCTGTCCTAATTACCTGAAAAGGACTTTTGACTGAGGGAGGGGTCTCAGGGGGACAGCAGCCATTGTCAGCCCTTCTTCCTTGGGCGACATCAGGATGCGGGTTTGTGGATTCTTCCCTAGGGTCCCCCTACACACACACTCCCACTTCCTTTAGTTCTGGGGGAAACTTCTGGTCATTATTCTGACTGAGGGCACAGACGTCTCCCTTGTGAAGCAGGTGGACCCAGCCTGATGAGCGAGTGCCCAGGGATTATGAGGGGCCGCTGTCTCCTGCCCCCACACACGGTTCTCACTACCCACTGCCCCAGAGAAATAATCCTAAAACATAACAGAGACTCGTAGGCTCAGGTCTGAATGCTGCCCACAGGGCACTAGCCAAGAGCATCCCAGACCCCAAGAGGCACCAAACAGGCTGTTCCCTACTGGCCTCTGTGAGAAGGTGAAGGGGGAAGAAGTTCCCACCTCTCCCCAGGTGTCCGAGCCCCTCCACTTCTGTTCTGGGGAGTAAAGAGCCTAGGATCCCGTTGGGAGGGTGAAAAGAAATTCTGCAACATGAAGGAAAAAGCTCCAAACCAGGTAGTCACCTCCCCGCTAACTCCCACTTTTCAATTGCTCCTGATAGGACCTTGAACTTGCCACCGCCCTATGCAGAGGACTGCAGTTCAAAACTGCACCAGCAGGTGGCAGGGCAGAATCGAGAATGGGATGCTTCCTCAGGCTGACGCAGGCAGGATCCTACAGCAGGCAGGGCAGTGTGATCCCAGCTTTGCTCTCCGTGAAGTAAGAGGGACTTCAGCTCCCCGACCTCTCTCTCTCCATACAGAGAAAATAACTCGGCATTTCGGCGTCCAGACACCATGCCGGCCCTGGAAGAGGGTGAGGCCATTCACACCCGGCAGCCCCATGAAATGGCATTTGAACCCCCATTTCACAACCAAGGACACTGAGGCTCTGTGGAGATTGTGTCACGGCTGTTCAGCCGCACAGCCACAATCGAATCCCAGCAGCCGTGAGCATTTGAAGGACTCAGTCTTCCTGATAATTGTGTTGTCTCCAAAAAGCACAAAATGACTTTGCTGTTTCCCCTTCCTCGGCCATAGGGGATAGATCTGGAGCCTAGCAACAGAAATGTGCCAGAACTGTAGAGGGATAGCTAAAGTCCATGTGAGGAACACATCCCCACAACAGTGATGAAGACTTATGATACAATAAGGTTTATGACCTATCTTGCTTGGATGCTTAACACTTTATCTCCTCCCGGTCTAAGTACCCCTGTGTATCCTCCCATTTTATGGAAGAGCAGATTGAGGTTCAGAAGGGCTGAGTCACTTGGACAAACGTACGAAGTCTCAAACTTAGGTCATGAATCATAGGCCCTGATTCATACCTTGGTGCTCTTGTGCTATACACTGTATTGCTTCCCTTTGTTGGGTAATTTGGGGTGGGCATCACTGAGTCTGATTAGAGCCTCGGCTCCACGTCCTCCGTCAGTGAGTTCACACAGCAAGATAGGGGCCAGGTGCAGTGAGCAAGATGGGACACAAGGAAGGGGAGGGGCTTCCCAGAAGAACTGAAGAAAATTTATTTATTTACTTATTTATTTATTTTTTTGGTGAGCAAGAGAGAGTGAGCACATGCACATGAGCAGGGGTGGGCACGGTGGGATGCGGAGGGAGAGACGCGGGGCTCGATTCCACCCCCCTGAGATCATGACCTGAGCCCAAATCAAGAGTCTGATGCTTAACCAACGCATGATCACCTACCAGCTTCTCCATTCATTAGTTTTCTTTTTTGTAAGACTGAGGATGATACTTTAGTTTGTATCTCGAGAGGTTTTTCTCAGGATTAAATATAAGCAAAATGTATTAAATCACTCACACCCATTAAGATGGTTACTAACAAAAAAGCAGAAAATAACAATGTTGGCGAGGATGTGGAGAAATTGGAGCCCTTGTACACTATTGATATGAATCTAAAGTGGCGTAGCATTTATGGAAAAGAGGATGTAGGTTTCTCAAAAAGTTAAAAATAGAATTTCTACATGACCCACCAATTCCACTCTGGGTATATGCTCCCCAAATTAAAAGCAGATGCTCAAAGGGATATTTGCACACCCATATTCACAGCAGCCTTATGCCAAAACAAGGAAGGAGCCCAACTGTCCATCAGCAGATGGGTAGATAAAGAATACTGTATACCATAGGGTATAAGAACAGTAAAATATTATTCAACCTTAAAAAGGAAGGAAATTTGAACACCTGCTACATGGATAAACCTTGAGGATGTTTTGCTACGTGAAACGAGTCAGTCACAGAAAGACAAATACTATATGATTCCACGTACATGAGACTCTAGAGCAGGCAGATTCATAAAGATGAAACGCAGAAAGGTGGTTGCCAGGGGCTGGCAAGGGGGGTGGGGGGAGTTACTAGGGAAGGGGGAAGGGGAGTCTGTGTTTACTGGGGACAGAGTTTCAGTTTTGCAAGATGAAAAGAGCTCTGGAGAAGGAGAGTGGGGATAGTTGCACACCAGTGTGGATGGGCTCGATGCCACCAAACTGCACGATTAACAGTGGTTAAGAAGAGGGGGCGCCTAGGTGGTTCAGTCGGTTACACATCTGCCTTCGGCTCAGGTCATGATCCCAGGATACTGGGATGGAGTCCCATGTGGAGCTCCTTGCTCAGTGGGGAGCCTGCTTCTCCCTCTCCTCCCCACTCCAGCTCTCTGTCACTCTCTCTCTCTCTCTCTCAAATAAATCAATAAAGTATTTTTTAAAGAAAGAAATAGTTAAGATGGTAAATTTTATGTTTTTAAATTAAAAAAAATTTTTTTAATGTGGGGCACCTGGGTGGCTCAGTGGGTTAAGCCTCTGCCTTCGGCTCAGGTCATGATCTCAGGGTCCTGGAATCGAGCCCTACATTGGGCTCCCTGCTGAGCAGGGAGCCTGCTTCCTCCTCTCTCTCTGCGTGCCTCTCTGCCTACTTGTGATCTCTCTCTCTGTCAAATAAATAAATAAAATATTAAAAAAAATTTGTTAATGCATTATGAATAAACAAGAGAATAAAAACAAGACTATATATTATATATATACATATATATGTATATTATATGTGTGTGTATGTGTGTGTATATATATATATATATTTATCAGCCTGTGGGTGACTTGATTCAGAACTGTGTGTCTCTGGAATGGCTACAGACTCTTTGAGAGTGGATAAGCCTCCCTCGAGCTGGACTCCGGGTGGACTTGTGACTAGCCTGTCACCACAACAGTGGGAGATAGAAGTGACACAGAATAACCTCCAAACCTAGGTCAGAAAATTCCATCCGGCCTCTGTCCTGTTTGCTGGGCCACCTGTGTTTGGATGTCTGAGCTTCTGAGTCCGAGCAGCCCCCAGGCGGCCATGCTGTGAGGAAGCTTCTGGTCCCAGACTGTTCATGGGCAGACACTCTGGGCTACAGCACACGCTCAAGTCCTGGTCACAAGTGAGGTTCAGACAGCATGGGACAGAGACAGGCCATCCCTTGCTAGGCCCTGTCTGAATCCCCCACAGGCCCCTGGGTGTGACAAACCACTTCTCTCGGGCTGCAGAGTGTCCACGTTTCTCTTGCTCTGCAGCGACAGCAACTAGAACATTGGCACTTAGAACATGTTGGGAGTGGCTGTCCCTTGGAAGGAGTGGAGCAGAGAGCATACTCTTCCCTCTCCCCACCCGTTTCCCCTCCAGCCTCCGTTTCTGCAGAGATACAGAAGAAGCAGGTTTTTCTGAGGGTGACCCCAGATTGGATTACGAAGGAATATTCTAGAATTCTGGTCTAGAAATGTCTCAGAGTTGCTGCTTGAAACTCAAGTTAGACTCACCCAAGTTCGTGGGAAAAGATACTTTCTTGGGAAGGTTGTGGGTAAATTCAGAGTTCTGTCGTCGGAGTCTTCTTTTCCCATCTTCTTTTCTGCTCTTGTTGCAGAGATGTAATCTGTTCATTGGGCTTTTTCAGGTAAAACTCCACTGGGCAAGGACTTCTAGAAGCTTAGCTTTAAGCATCTCTCCCCTTGGCCTCTTTGGCAAGTTAGGGAAAAGATCCCGGTCCTTCCCAGAAAGCTAGAAATCTCTCCAGGAGGCAGGGTGGGCTGCCAGACCCACGGTGCAGCCATAGGCCCTGGTGATGGTTCTGTCCTGTAAGGCAGTGCTGGGAAAGAGTACTGGGGACAGACACAGGGATTTCACTCCCTGTCCTGCCACACACTGGTGGGGGGTGGGGGGGTGGAGAGGGAGACAGATTAAGAGAGGGAGAGAGATGGAGCAAAAAAATATAATCTTAAAAAAATAATAAAATTACCATTATAAACAGTAATAGAAACAGACTGAGCTCACCAGCCAGCTCTTCTATCAGAATCAAAGTTCTGCCCTAGGGTTTAACCCTCACCCCATCATTAGCATAGATATTTGCTTGCAAAGCTCATACATTAGGGTACGCATGACGTGGTCTCTAAACCGTCCACATCTTCTCAAACTCTGTGCCCTGGGAGGAGCCTGAGAAGACCTCCCATCTATGTGCCTGCTTTCCTCTGCTCGGGTGGGGGAGGGGGGCCAGAATGTCACCTCTCTGCCTCTCCCTGGGGTCACAGAAGTGGTGGAGCTGGCATGGGCCTCCTTACAGGGCTCCAGTTTGGGGAACCCTGTGGGTTTCAGCCCTTTCTGCATCTGGTTATTCTTCCCCTGCCCTGTGGGACAGTCCTTCAGTGCCCTGCCCTCCCAGGAGTGAGTTCTCCTAAAAAGTTCCTGAGGCCCCCTGGGGACAGAGTTGGGGCGAAGCCCTGTAGACAGAGCTGCCGGCCTTCAGGTCTGTATGGGCTCAGGCTGCTGCGCACAGACTGCCAGGGCCCAGGGCCCCACTTATGCTGCCAGGCCAGTGGCCCTGTACAGTCTCAGTTTGAACCCCCTCACTCAGAAGGAGGATTATGCTTTTCCCTATCTGCCGTTAGCTCCTCACTGTGAATGAAGCACACCCACCCCCAGCCGGTGTGACACCCCCAGAGAGGGGCAGATCTGAGGACTTTCACACTGCACTTTTCATTACAGTAGACACTAGCCACCTGTGGCTATTTAACTTGAATTGAAAATTAATTGAAAATAAATGAAATAAAAAATTCAGCCCTCAGTCTCACTCAGTAGGCCCATAATAAGTACCCAGTAAGTCACATATGGCTAGTGGCTATCAGACCATAAATATGGAGCATTCCTATCCCTACAGAAAGTTCTTTTGGGCTACTTTGCTCCCAAAGGCGTCCCTGTTCGTCCTGTAAACCAAGAATGGGAGGGAAGGAGGCAAAGTTCCCCTTCCACTGCCCTGCCTTTCAGGTCCTTCTTCTCCCAGGCTCACACCTCCCTGAAGGGACAGAAGGCAGCATTTTTTTTTAAAGATTTTATTTATTTGAAAGAGAGAGACACAGTGAGAGAGGGAACACAGGCTTCCCACGGAGCAAGGAGCAGGGAGCCCAGTGCAGGGCTGGATCCCAGGACCCTGGAATCATGACCTGAATCAAACGCTTCATGACTGAGCCACGCAGGTGCTTCATGACTGAGCCACCCGGTGACCCAAGGCAGCATTTGTTTAGCCAGGCCAGAATCCGGCCCTTTCTAAGTCAGGATTTCTCAACCGGATACCATTGGCATTTGGGACCATGTGATTCTTTGCCAGGGGAGATCCATGCATCATAGGATATGTGACATCATCCCTGGCTTCTACTCACTAGATGTCAATAAGCCCCCTCCCCATTGTTATGACAACCAAAAATGTCTCCAGACATTGCCAGATGTGCTCAGGGTAGGACAGGAGGGACCACAATCGCTCTGATTGAAAACCACTGGTTTAACTACAGTCCTGTGCTAATCCTCAAAATGGAAGCTTCTTTGGTGCAGATCAGGCTGATTCAGGCATTAACATCTTCCCAGAATTAACTGCAGAGCCAGCATCATCCCTGTCCCCCATCAGGCCTTGAGGCAATGGGACCTTGGTCCTGTAGGGGAGGTCTGATGGGGAAGGGGAGGCTGCAAGGGTGTTTCCACTGGGGAGAGGCTGCCCAGGAAAAGGGAGAAAATGCCAACATCAGAAAGACCCCAAGTTACTGATCTGCTTTGGGGACCTCTGTCTGGCCTTGACATTGACCCAGTCCTGGGGGCAGAGCCCCCGATGCATACATCAGAAGAGGAAAGAATGCAGAAGAGCACCAGGCCCCCACTTGTTCCCCCCTCAAGGGGACGTGGGCAGAGACACTCAAAGTTTCTGATAAACTCTGAACGCCCACCTCCCTCTGTTCCTTTGCTCGGCAGGCTGGCTCTGTTGCATCATATATTAGAACAGAGGCAGGAGAGAAATGGTTAAATGTGCACCCACAAATAATTCCCAAGTGTCCACTTTCCTCGCCTGCGGAGCCATCATCGGCTGCCACCACAACAGATGGCCGTAAAAGGAGCGGCTGCCGTGACCTGGCCGCTGAGCCACCATTGCCGAGTTGCGGATGAGTGAGGAATGGCTCCTTTACAGCCTAACAATTCACGGAGTAATGACCTAACATCACTCCTCTGGGAACTGGGCCCAAGAAATATATTTCTGCAGGTAACGGCAAATAAGAGTCAACTCGGCAAAGACTGAATAAATCTTTCTGACCCCAGGGGAATTCACACATTTTGACAAAAGCAATCTATAAGCACTCTACTGAATCTGAAGTACCCGAGGGTGGGACTGGGAATGGTATTCACTGCCACGCTTAGAAAGCCTGGAGGAGCCCAAGGGAGCCAGAAACCTGTCCCTCCCCACAGATGACTGAAAAAGGCAGAGGCTGTCCCCACTCTTCTGCTCTAAGTGGGTGCTCCAAGCAGCAGATTCTTGCTGGAATTTAGGAGTCTCTCAAAGGCCAGTGTGCATTTCCCAGGTGGTGTGTAATGAGTGGAAACCAGGGAAAGCAGGAGGAATAATTTCACTTGTCTGCTTCACTGTTGAACTCCTATTCATCCTTCAAAACCCTGCTTATGAGTCACCTCCTCTGTGCAGCCCTCCTTGAGACCTGGCTTTCCTCACTCCTCAGAAGAGTTACTCCTGATGCCCCAGGTTCTCCAGCCTGAAAGGTCACCCTTCCCTTTAATCCTCAAGGAGCAGTGGACTGAGGTCTTAGGAATGCCAGCCATGCCCACTTTCTCTCCCTTGAGTATTTCTGAGGAAATCTTTGTCTTCAGGTCCACGCATCTGGCTACAGGCACAGGATCCTCTCTGAGTCCCCAAATATGGCTAGGACCAGAAACAGACTTTTCCAGAAAGGTTTGGAAATGGCAACAGGGAATTATGTTGTAGAAGAGAAAAGTTTCCTATGGGCCAGGAGCCCCCCTGCTCGTGGTCTGCCTGCTGGACACCCCCCCCCCGCCCCTTGCCAGCCCACAGGGCACCTTCTGGTCTGGTCTGCTGCCCTGTGGCTGGGACCAGCCAACCATCTGGTGCCCACCTCCTTGTGACCAAGATTCTCCACAAAGACCTGGCCTCCAGGCTTCCCTGGGCCCTGTGAGGGCAATAAACAGTCTCTCTCCCTCCTTCTAATGATTGGCTCTTTTTCCTTAGTACCAGGATCACCTTCTCAGAAGCAACTCCACTCCCAGGAAGGATAACTCCTCCCAGTTGGAAACAGGACGGTTTAGCTCACAGGCAAAAATTCAGCTCAAAAACAAATGTCTGGCTTTAGTTTTGAGGTGGTTTCCCCCAAACAAAGAGCAGTTCTTGTCCAATTATGAATCAGAAGCTTCAAATGGGAACATCTCTGGAATCGCCTGGGCCTCAAAAATGTGGGGTCCAAGCTGAGGTAGAGTACTTGGTCCCCTCTTAGGGAGTGTATTATATGCTCCTACAATTGTCTCTCAGTCCCTCTGCCAAACTCGGAGTCTCTGGAGAGCAGGACAAGACAAACAAATGTTTACATTGTTAAAAAACAAGGCTCAGGGGTGCCTGGCTGGCTCAGTCTGGAGAGAAGAGAGAGCATAGGACTCCTGATCTTAGAGTTGTGAGACCCACGTTGGGAGTAAAGATTATTTTTTTAAAAATTAAGTTAAATTAAACAAACAAAAAAAGGTCCAAAATGGAGTCACTTATGCTAAACGCCAGTCACCAAACCAAGACTGAACTGAACTACAGTGTTGGCTGTCCCAGAAATGGAATCTTAAGCCAGTCAGTCAGGAATCGCTTGACCAGGGCTCGTGAGGTGATCAACCCCCAAACCCCCTGCTCTCCCCTCAGGGAAAGTGACCTTGCAACATCCAACCTGGCCTTTTGTTTGTTTCTTTGTCTGTTCCTAGTAGAACTTTCTTGCTCCTGCCCCCTTCTGCCTATAAAAGTCTTTTGTACAGTTCGTCAGAGCACTTTTCTATCTGCTGGATTGGATGTTGCCTGATTTTAATCCATTTTTGCTTGCATAAACACTGCAATTTTCAATATGCCTCAGTTTATCTTTTTTAATAGTTATTTTTAAGATTTTATTTATTTATTTATTTGACGGAGACACAGCGAGAGAGGGAACACAAGCAGGGGGAGTGGGAGAGGGAGAAGCAGGCTTCCTGCTGAGCAGGGAGCCCGATGCAGGGTTTGATTCCAGGACCCCAGGATCATGACCTGAGCCGAAGACAGATGCTTAACGACTGAGCCACCCAGACGCCCCGCCTCAGTTTATCTTTAAACAGAGTATTTGCCAGGCACTATGCTTATGTCTAAGCATGCTAGACGCGGTAACTCACTTTATCTTCACCACAACCCTATAAAATAGGTACAAACATACCTCTAGTAACAGATGGGGAAACTGAGGCAAAGAGAAGCTGAGTGATTCGTCCAAGCTCACAGAGTTAGCGTGTGGCCAATATGTGGGCCTGGACAGAGGCTGTGCATTGAACCACTACATCCCCCCACCCCTACCCCAGGCAAGCACGCTCTGCTTTTACCTTCGCACTCCTGGAGTCTGGGACATTCTGGCTACGGTGCAGAAGCTGGGTGCTCACTTTTTATTGGGCCACTCTAAAAAACACCAGGTCACCAGGGTCTTTACCAAGGGTCTCTCGTCGACCCCCACAAACCTTACACTGCACCCTTTTGCAGGGTGATGGGAGACCAGGGACAGGCAGGTCAGAGCAGAGGCTAACCCTCCAGCAATGCACGGTCCAGTGAGGGGACTGATGACCTCGATCCTGCAGCATGACGTGGTGCCCAGGGTCTCCTGCATTCTGAGGGGCCTAGTGGGCTGACTAGCAGGGCAGCTAGGATGGGTAGGCTAGCTGAGGAGGTGAGGGGCTTAGGAGACCCATGGGCATTCTGAGGTCAGACACTGAGAAATGTTTTTAACGCTGAGCCTCTGAGAGGCTAGAGAAGGGTGATGGGCCCCGGATGAGACCCTGGTTCTGCCCTCACGGGTGCAGGACCTGGCTAAATGGCTTCTCACTCTCCGGCTGGGCAGCTGTGAGCTTTAAGGCAGGCGGTGTACGTGGAGAACTAGCTCAGTTCACAGTTATCAGCTGGGTTCTG
Organism: Lutra lutra; assembly: GCF_902655055.1. Classification (NCBI taxonomy): domain Eukaryota; kingdom Metazoa; phylum Chordata; class Mammalia; order Carnivora; family Mustelidae; genus Lutra; species Lutra lutra. The sequence goes on from NC_062280.1 coordinate 105,886,789, forward strand.
CAATGGGCTTTTGAAGAGCTTTAGCCCAGCGAATGTGGAAAGCCTTGCCGTATTTCTCTGCAGAAGGGTGAGCAGTGCGGGCTGCTAGTGAGAGGCAGTGGGTGTGAAGGGAACTGGTGCCTCAGACCCACTCTCCAGCCTGTCTAGTTGCTCCAGGCTCCCACCCCACAAATCCCCACTGCTTCTGCAAGGACTAACGGAGCACACAGTTCCTGGCCCTGCATTGCTGGGGCTGGCTGCCCAAAGCTGGGCCTCTTGCCGTCATCCTGAGCCCCTCCCCCAACCCCGCACTTGCCCAGGCCACAGTCATTTAATCCTAGCCCCTTCCCAGGAACAAGGGAGGAATTCAAACTGTCCAGAGGAAAGGAAACCCAGTGATTCTGTTACCCAAGGTTGACCCCTGGCTCCTTCCTCCAAGCTAGAGGTCAACTGGGTCCTCAGGTCCCATCATAAATGGAGGGAACCTTTAATATCATAAATCAAATCCTGTTACTTCATCTACCCTTGCTACAGATTCTTTGGTGGTTTCCTGTTGCTCTTGGGGTACTCTTCAAAACCTAGGGGGTCCAGCCCCTGCCTGCCCCTCGACCATCCCCTCTCTCCCCACTCTGTGCTCCATCCTACTTTGAGGTCTTTGCTGGGATCACCCCCCCTGTGGGCTGCCCCCTCAAATCTGTAACTGTATAATAACTCTGCATCCCAGCCTAGTACAGTGCCTGACATATGGAAAGCTTGGTCATTATCTTACAAATGAATGGCTTGTTAGTGGCTAGGTAAGTGACTGTAGGAAATAAGACTCCGGGCTACAGCCGTTGTTACCGGCAGCCACCACCAGGGGCCTCACCTGCTACAACCTTTCACTGCCGGCAGATTCATACACATGTTCCGGGGGTGGGGGGTGGCAAGAAGCACCTGCCACTTCCGAAGCCACAGAAATGACAAAAATGAAACAAAAAGCATGTCAAAACCCCAGTGGGTCCATCAGCAAAACAAAGGAGTTTTTCATTAACTACTAAAGGCCTGCCGTTCCTGTTCTCATCCGCATCTCAGATGGGGTTCTGCCCCCAGAGGCTTTCTGGATTCCGGAAGACCTGCGCACCTGGACCAGCAGGTGGAAGGGAGAAGTCCTGGGAAAATGGACAGCCCCGGGGCTGCAGGGCTGCGGGGAGACACTACCCATAGGTCTCTAGGAAGGACGTGCCAGGGCTCAGTTCCACAGGCCTTGAACATTGGTGAGGGCCCTTTCATCATTGGTAGAAACGAAAACAGGTACATAGGTTCTGGAAAGCACTTTGGAATTTCTTTTCAAAATTTAAAGTGAGTATATACCATCTAACCCAACAACTCTACCATCAGATATTTTTTTGTTAGATTTACTTATTTATTTGGGAGAGAGAGAGAATGAGCAGGGGTAGGAGCAGAGGGAGAGGGACAAGCAGACTCCCTGCTGAGTGCAGAGCCCACTGCGGGACTCGATCCCATGACCATGAGATCATGACCTGAGCCAAAATCAAGAGTCTGACACTTAACAGACTGAACTGCCTAAGGACCTGTCTACCTTCAGATTTTTTAAAAAAGATTTTACTTATTTATTTGACACAGAGAGAGGGAGCACAAGCCCCTGCAGAGGGAGGACCGAGCCACCCAGGTGCCCCTACCTTCAGATTTCTATCCTAGACTATTCGTCTCCATCTGTGCAGAGATTTGTGCACAAGAATGTTCTTTGCAACACTCTGTAATGGGGAAAGTGGGAACAACCTGGTGTCCATCAGCAGGGGAAGCATCCAGTCCCTCACCAGACACCCTGACCGTGGGAGAGATGGCAGGGAGCTCTCGGGACATGGGGTCAAGACAAATGTTGAAGGGAAAAAGCAAGTTGCAGAACAACACTTATAATATGACCCAGTTTATGTCTAACATATTTTGAAAGAATGGGTGATTCTTGAAAGTGAGGGATGCGGCACCTGAGTGGCTCAGACAGTTAAGCATCTGTCTTCGGTTCAGGTCATGATCCCAGGGTCCTGGGATGGAGCCCCGAATTGGGCTCCCTGCTCAGTGGGGAGTCTGCTTCTCCCTCTCCCTCTGGAGCTCCCCAGGCTGGTGCTCTCTCACTCTTTCTCTCTCTCAAATAAATAATTAAAATCTTTAAAAAACAAGTGAGGGACAAGCTGATGGGCTGAGGGAGCACATGGAAGGGCACAGCTCCTAGGAGGGGAAGGCGTCTATCTCAGCTGACACAGGGGAGGGAACAGGGAGAATGGAGAGGAGGGTCCCTAGCCTAGAGAACAGAGGTGTGAATGCTCAGAGGTGGGAGCCTTGCTGGGGGTGGGAGTGTTGCCCAGGCCAGAGAGGAGGGCCGGCAGATGGACAGGCACGCTGGAGTCCCCCAGGACCACGAGTCCTGCAAGCAGGAACCAGCCCTCGTGGACATTGTCAGTGGAGGAAAGACAGGGTAAGAGGCATAGAATCACTTTACCTCTGGTAGGCTAGACAGGTGAGCATGAGTTGTTAGAAAGACAGGACAACTCTAGGTGGGTGCCAACAACCCCATCCCGCAAGGGACCCTCACTTTTGCTGCAGGAACCATGTCTGCAGCCTGTAGGCCTGTGGTCAGTCTGCTCTGAGGGGACATCTGTGAGCACACTGGGCAGCCAGTGGAAGAGATGAGATACACTGAGAGGCGTTGAGAAAGGCAACTCAAAGGATCGAGAGGTTCTGAGGTTCAGAAGTTGTCACTGAAATGAGGTTCTTTTCTCTGGGGAGGCATTTTGCAAGAGAAGCCCTCTCCTCAGGGGGCCCAACTGGCCCTTGTTCCCTGACTAAACCCAGTTCTCCCATCACCCCTGCCTGGGACCTCGGGATTAGAAAAGTCTTCCTTGCACTGACTCAGTATAGGACATCCTGTTCTCTGGGCGAGTGTGAAGAGCAGACACTTTTTATGCCAAGAAAGTCACCAACACCAATGCATGTCCCTCAGAATACCTCTCTGAAGACCAAAGCAGGAAATCTTGCATCAGGACAGTCGAACACTGAACTTGCCCTAAAGGAAGACAATAAGATGCTACCCCTGTACATTTGCACATCCCTAGGCAGTGGAGAAGGATGCAGAACACATTGTTGGCAAGTGGTTACCACCAGCTGTCCTGAAGGACAGAGAGGCCATTAAAATACCAGTTTTTCATGGTGAACACGTGTTACTTTTACAATCCAAACTGCAGTAAAATTTGACCTGAGGAATGGTTTCAGCACCACCTTTTCTAATTCTTTGTCCATCTCTGGGACGCCCAGCCTGAGAGCCAAGCAGGTATGGCTGAGGACATGTAGACTCCTACTCCCCTCCCCTCTCAGGGCTAAGAACAATTATCTCCCCACTCATGGGTTTGGAATACAATGTAGTTAATTCTCAGGGATTTTTTTTTTAAAGATTTAATTTGTTTCTTCATTTGAGGGAGAGAGACAGAGAGAATACCAACGGGGGAAAGGACAGGGGGAGAGGGACAAGCAGATGCCATGTTAAGCGCGGAGCCCAACACGAGGCTAGACCCCATGACCCCCGAGATCACAACTTGAGCCGAAATCGAGATTCAGACGCTTAAATGACTGAGCCACCCAGGCACCCCCATTCTCAATTTTCATGTATGTACTTCATATGATTTGGGATTCAGAGGAGGACTTATGGCACTAATCTCCTAGTCCAGCAGAAATATGAGATCAAGGTCATAATAGGTAATTTCCAGAAAGGATGGAACAGTGTGCCAGGCACTGGGCTAGGCGCTTTTTCTGGATTCCCTCATAACAATGGGGGTTAGTTATTAGAACCTAACCATTTTACAGATGGGGATGCTAAGATACAATGAGATCTTGCCACTAAAAGCTTCTGAACGTATTTTAAAAATAAATATATTTTTTAAACCCTCAAAGAGAGACGTTTGGGTGACTCCATTGGTTAAGCATCTGCCTTTGGCTCAGGTCATGATCCCAGGGTCCAGGTATCGAGCCCAGAGTTGGGCGTCCCGCTCAGCGGGGAGCCTACTTCTCCCCCTCTCTCTGCCCCTCCCCATCCCTGTTTGTGCTCTCTCTCTCTCCATCAAGTAAATAAATAACATCTCTAAAAAAAAACCCTCAGGGCGCCTGGGTGGCTCAGTGGGTTAAGCCTCTGCCTTCAGCCCAGGTCATGATCTCAGGGTCCTGGGATCGAGCCCTGCGTCGGGCTCATTGCTCAGTAGGGAGCTTGCTTCCTCCTCTCTCTCTGCCTGCCTCCCTGCCTACTTGTCATCTCTCTCTCTCTGTCAAATAAAAAAAAAAAAAAAAAACCTCAAAGAACAGGCTATCAACTATGATGCTGATCTAAGTGTGAGCACATTTTATCTGTGCTGGTATCCATCAGACAGACAAGCATTTATTTTGGAAATTGCTCAGGGCAATGGTTCTCAAAATGTGGTCCCCAGACAAGCATCACATGCTCTCCATCACTACGGACCTTGTTGGAAATGCAGATTCTCAGGCCCTGCCCTGGACTTATTGATGGAGAGAGAGAGCACAAACAGGGATGGGGAGGGGCAAAGAGAGAGGGAGAAGCAGGCTCCCCGCTGTGTGCACTGGGTGATGTCTGGAAGTGTCGAATCACTGTATTGTACACCTGAAACAAATGTAACACTGTATGTTAACTATACTAGAATTAAAAATAAAAACAATATTCATAATTTATAAATATAATTATATTTATTTATAATTTATATAAGATTTTTATAAAAAATATAAATAAAATTTAAACACAAATATAAATGTAAAATTTTACATAAAAACATAAAATATAAAATTTATAATTTTTAAATATATAATTTATAATATATAGGTACATCTGTAAATAGATAAATAAAATAACATTTTTTTAAAAGCACAGGATAACTGCTGAATTCACTCATCATTCCATGCCACCTCAGACCCTGGAGGCAGCTCCAGGTTTCTATATTGGAAGATTCCAGAACTGCAGTCTAGCTGAGAGGTGTGGCTAGGGGGACTTGCCTTAAAGCGAGCACACTGTTTTATCTAAATTGCCTGTTTAGGGACACCTGGGTGGCTCAGTCAGTTAGGTGTTTGACTCTTGACTTCAGCTCAGGTCATGAGCTCAGGGTCCTGAGATCGAGCCCTGCACTGGGCTCACTGCTCAGTGTGGAGTCTGCTTGAAGATTCTCTCTCTCCCTCTCCCTCTGCCCTTCTCCCCACACTCTCACTTTCTCTCTAAAATGAACAAATCAGGGAAACCTGGATGGTTCAGTGGGTTAAGCCGCTACCTTTGGCTCAGGTCATGATACTAGGGTTCTGGGATCAAGCCCCGCATCGGGCTCATTGCTCAGTGGGGAGCCTGCTTCCCCCTTCCTCTCTGCCTACCTCTCTGCCTGCTTGTGATCTCTCTCTCTCTCTGTCAAATAAATAAATAAAATCTTTAAAAAAATGGGGCGCCTGGGTGGCTCAGTGGGTTAGGCCACTGCCTTCGGCTCAGGTCATGATCTCAGGTCCTGGGATCGAGTCCCGCATCGGGCTCTCTGCTCAGCAAGAAGCCTGCTTTCCTCTCTCTCTCTGCCTGCCTCTCTGTATACTTGTGATCTCTCTCTGTCAAATAAATAAATAAAATCTTAAAAAAAAATCTTTAAAAAAATAAAATAAAATGAACAAACCAATCTTTTTAAAAATAAATATATGAATTGCCTGTTTATTTGGGGCTGGGGGGAATGTGCATGATGGAGATAACAGAGGTTTAGACTCTCAGAAACCATCCCAAGCAGGTCCTATACTAGGTCTTGGAGATTCTAGGAAGACTAAAATGTCCCTCCCTGAAGGGCCTCACCATTTAGTGAGAGAGACACACCAAGAGATGATTAAAATGTAAGTATGTCAAAGAGAAACACACACGATGGCATGGAAATCTGTTGGAGGACAATCTAAACCACGGGAGGATGAAATTGATCAAGGAGGGCTTCCTGGAGGAAGTGACACTTGACTTTTTTTACAGCTTTCTGCCTTAGGCATCCAGGCGTGGGGTTTGGCCGATGGTAGGCCATTTACTGAGGTGGGAAATGCCAAAAGAGGAGCAGAATGGGGAAGAAAGGTGTCCAGTTCAGTTTTGGACAGCTTGAATCTGAGGTTCCTCTGCAATCCCAGGGATTGAGACACAGTAGATATTGGATACATGGTCTGCATTGCTATCATTCCCATTTTACAGATGGGAAAGTTAAGGCACAGACTGGCAAGTACCCTAGCAACAGTGACACAGCTGGTTAATAGTAGGGTTGAGCTTCAACCCAAGCCAAATGGTGCCCAAGGCTGAGCAGCTGTCCCGTGGCCCTGTGGGGACAGCACTTGACTTGTACTTACTGGTCTAATTAGCTCTGTAACGATAGGCCCAGAAAGACCTTTCAGGGAGTCTCTGAAGATGATCAACAGAAAAGAGGATTTAATTGATAGGAACCAGAGGGCAAAAAAATTACTTCCATTAGAATGAGCGCAACACTCTCTCGTCTGATTTCCTTCTGATGATGAGATAAGATGGAAAATGGCAGAATTTCAAGGTACACCCAAACTACCAGGAATCCTGCCTAGTCTCCAGCACCCACAGGCCGCCCATTTAGCCCCAAGCCTGCCCTGGCCCCCCACAGCGCCCCTCCACCCTGCCCTCCCACCAACACTCCCCCCTCAGGGACCTACCCACCTCAGCCTCTAGAACTCGATCCAGCAGATCTCAGAGAAAGGCCCTCGGAACGGCTACACCAGGAAGTGGTGAGCTGAATGCTTTGCGACATCCTGTCTGCCTCCAGCACCATGCTGGAGGAGAGGGAGATTGAGGACCATGTCAAGGGGAGTCAGGTTTGGCACAGCCAAGCCTCCATGCCTATTACAGACCTTGCTCTTTCTCAAGGCATCAGCCCTCGGTACCCAGTCAGGAGAGGCGCATCACATATGCCAATAAATGGAGCCTTGCGATCCAACCAGGAGAAGGGCGGAGGGTCCAGGATGCAGGGAGTACAACAATCAGGGACCTTGGCTGAGTCAGGCTGATGAACTACTGGGGACATCATTATTCCCCTCTTGATGTATGTTTAGCTCCCCCAGATTAACATTACATTTTTTTTTAAGATTTTATTTATTTATTTGAGAGAGAATGAGTGAGAGAGAGCATGAGCGAGGAGAAGGTCAGAGGGAGAAGCAGACCCCCGATGCGGGACTTGATCCTGGAAGTCCGGGATCATGACCTGAGCTGAAGGCGGTCGCTCAACCAACTGAGCCACCCAGGCGCCCCAAATTTTTAACCAAAACCCAAATTTCTTTTTCTTATGAGATTCTAGAAGATTCTTTTCCTCCATATTCTTATTTTCTCCATTTTCCCATGCTTTATTAAAGAGTGAGACTTCCAGGGGACCCTGGGTGGGGTGGCCTGGTGGCCACTCACCCCTTCTCTTCAGCAGGAGGCTGGTTTCTCTGTAGGAATTTCACGTGAGATCCTGATCTGCACACACATAAACCACCTGATCCTGCCCCAGGGAGAGCATGGGGGCCACCCAGCCATCTCCCCAGGAGCAGAGGGTACCTATAGGAGGGTGTCGAAGGGGCCATTGCCTTGGCAGCGGGAGCCAATGTCCCACCCTGACGTCCTGTCCCTGACAACACACAGAATCACCCTGCATATCCCCAGATCTTGGTTCAGAGGGTGGGCTCTGGTCTTTGACCTGCCCCTCTCCCCCTCCCCGCCCAGTTCCCAGGGTCTTTTTCATGTGCTCACTCTTGACATTTTCCTGCCTGATGGGACCAGCCTGCTTCCTTTCCCCCATCCCTCAGCTTCGAGTTCCAGACCCTGGACAAAGACTGGAGGACAAATAATTTATTTGGCCAGTCTCAAAAATACCACCATGGGGAAGAATGTATTTGTTAGGGTTGTAATAACAGTACCGCAAACTGCGTCAGGGATGGGGTGGGGGAGGGGGCTCAAATAATAGAAATTTATCGTCTCACGGTTCTAGAGGGTGGAAGTCCAAAATCAAGGTGTCAGCAAGGTTGGTTCCTTCTGAGGGCCAGCTTCTGGCAGTTTCCCGGCCATATATGGCATCGTTGGGCTTGTAGAAGTCTCACTCTGGTCTCTGCCTTCACTTTCACCTAGTGTTCTCTGGGCCGCATGTGTCTGTGTCCACATCCCCCCTTTTTATAAAGACACAGTCACGTTGGATCAGCGCCCAACCTACTGACCTCATTTCAGCTAATTACATCTGTGGCAACCCTATTTCCAAATAAGGTCCCATTCTGAGGTCCTAGGGGTGAAGACTTCAACCTCTGAGTTTTGGGGGGGATAAGATTCAGCTCCTAACAGGGGTGGAGAAGTGAGACAGGAGGAAAGGAAGCTAGTACAGACGATACTCTCCAGCAGATGTCCACTACAGACAGCTAGAATCCCATAAGGAGCTCTGGGATTCTATTGCCCCTTCCCCCAGAGGTGTACGGGCCCTGGGGTACTTATCCACCAGCCTCTATTCATCAGCGGAGGAGGCCGCTCTCAAGGGATGTACTTCCCTGGGACTCCCACCTGGTGTACAAGTAAGGTAGTCCTAGCGTCCAGACAGACCCTGAGGCCAAAAGAGACAGGGGCTAGCAGCTGGAAGTCAGGCCACGCCTGGAATGCACACAATGGGAAGGGTGCAGGTATGGAGGCAGGGCACCAACATGTCAACCTTGAACTTCCAAAGCCGTCTTAGTTACTCAAGTCTGTGAGCACAACTTGGTAGTCTGGACCATTCCACCTGAACTCACTGATGATGGGTCTTCTTGGTCCTCACCAGCCCTGTCTGGATCTGATCGCTATTCACTCTACTATGGCCAGAGCTGGTGTTCCAATTTCTTGAGGGACAATGTGTCTACAGGGCACCCTATGGTGTGGGAGAGGGTGGTGGGACTGGGTTGCTGGAGTGTTGGGATTTACAGAAGGGTGGGGGCGGGGTTGGGGGGACTGTGGCAAAGGTTGCCCCAGGCTGTGTCAAGCCTCAGTCTACATGGTAGCGTAACCAAGATGGCTCCCCAGACTTCCCCATTCCTCAGCTGCCATCTTGGCCAAGCCTGCAGGGTGCCTCGTGAAGACAGGCAGGGGCAAGCATGGGAGGGTCTAAAATTCTGTCAGCCCCATCTTTCGGTTGAGGGCCCCCAAGCAGCAGGCAGTGGACCAGGAACCAGGCCCCAGGGCACTGCCATCTCAGCATCAGCCTGTACTTGCTGTATGGCCATCGCATGCCTAGGAAGAGGTGGGGAAACTGAGGTAACTCAGAATCTCAGAGAGGGGCAGCACTCCAGAGATCGTCCAGTGCAACCCATTCATCCCAGACATGTAAAGGGCCCCAGGGAGAGAACTGAATTGCTCTTGTCCTTACGATGACTTCATAATGATTTTATTAATGCTGTAATTAAAAATAAAAACAGTCAGGACTTATTGAACACTTGTTTATAACATGCCAGACACTGACGTGTTAAGGGCTCGTTAGAAAACTTCTGATTTTTATCATCATAACAACCCTTTGAGGTAGGTACTATTTACTATCTCTATTTGACAGATGGGGAAACTGAGGCTCAGAGAGACATTCACCCAAGTATGGCTCTGAGCTTGTGAGGGGACTTTGTTTTGAGGAAGGGGCTCAAGCTCCCACCGGGGCCCCCTCAGGATGAGGTGCTCAGCTTGAGCAGAGTGGGGAGCCCCAAACCACACAGGCCTCCCACATTCCACCTTGGCTCAGCCCCAGCGACAGGAACAGACAGAGAGCACCCCAGGGCCTGTCTGCACTCCATCAAAGCACCGGGGTGGGAAGCCGCCCTCGCCGGTGCCTGCTGCAGAAGAGAGCAGGGCAGAGAAGCAGGGTCCCAGCCAGGGGGCCCCAAAGGGGTCCTGCAAGGATCCACCTCCCCTCTCAGACCAATCCTGGGTTCCATGCGGTGCCCCAGCAGAGGGGCTGAGAGGCGGGCACGAGGAAGCAGGAGGCACTCAGGAGTTCTGGGTGCCGTCCCCAAGCTTCCACGTGCTCCCCCCACTCCCCGTTTGGGCTGCCAGCAAATGGTAGAGCAGCCTGGGAGCATCCCGGAGCAAACGCTGACCTCTCCGTGAGGGGCAGGTGCAGCAAACATAAAGCATGGCCAGCTGACTGTGGGCAGAGTCTGCTGGCAGCTCTGGGACAAGGAGGGCTTGGGCTCGTTCCCCTGAGTATGCCTTCGTCCTCACCCTCACTCCCAGCAGCCCGTTGGTTGGAGGAGGATGAGGCTCCTGTGCTCTTTAATTATTTATTTCTTTTATTTTTATCTTTCCAGTTTTATTTATATTTTTTTAAGATTTTATCTATTTATCTGAGAGAGAGAGTGATCAAGAGAATAAGTGGGAGGAGGGGCAGAGGGAGAAGCAGACTCCCCTCTGAGCAGGGAGCCTGATGCGGGGCTCCATCCCAGAACCCTGGGATCAGACCTGAGCCGAAGGCAGATGCTTAAACAACTGAGCCACCCAGGCACCCCAAGTTCTGCTCTCTGGTCAACTTTCAAATACATAATACAGACTTGTGAACTCCAGTCACCGTAGTGTACATTCTCAGTGTTTATAACTGCAAGTTTGTATCTTCGGACCACCTTCATCCACGCCGCCCTTCCTCCACCCCTCACCTTGGAAAAGCCCCCATTGTCCCTCTTTCTAGAATTTGGTTTTTGAGATTCTACATTTAAGTGAGATAATATAGTATCTGTCTTTTTCTGACTTATTTCACTTAGTATCACCCCTTCCAGCTCTGTCCATGTTGTTGCAAATGTCAGCAGGTGTTTCTCTTTTATGGCTGAATGATATTCCCTTATATATATATAGTGGAGATATAAATATATACCTATCTCACATTGACTTTGTCCTTCATCCATCAGTGTGTAGGTACATTGTTTCTCTGTCTTGGCTATTGTATATAATGCATCCGTGAACATGGGGGCACAGGTATCTTTTCAAGATAGGGATATTGTTTCCTTCAGATAGGGACCCAGAAGTGGGATTGCTGAATCATATGGTAGTTCTAATCTCCATGGGATCCTGTACTTTGCGGTGGGGAAAAAACTCTTCCCTCTCCGAAATTCAGGGCCAGTACACATGCCAAACAGAGCTTCCCAGCTGCAAGGGATTACGAGATCACTGCTGTCCTCCATGGAAGAAAAAGCCCAAGAACCAAGGGCTCTCCAAGGGCACAGGAACCCCTGATGGTATAGCTGGGCTTAGCCACCATGCCCTCCCCACCCCCCACAACAGCCAGTGCTCTGTTCTTGCCTGTATTTATTTTCTACTGCTGCCATAAAAAATCATCGCAAATGTAGTGGCTTAAAAATGACACAGATGTATTACCTTACCATTCTCTAGGTCAGAAACCTAGTACGGGTCTCACCAGAATAAAATCCAGGTGTCAGCAAGGCTGGGTCCCATTCCGGGGGCTCTGGGGAAGAATCCGTTCTCTGCTCACTCAGATTGTTGGAAGGATTTCGTTCCTTGTGATTTCAGGACCAAAGCCCCTGTTTTCTTGCTGAACAGGAACTTAAAGAGGCTACCATACTCCTCGCCTCATGGCAAGCTTTCTCTGTCTTCAGAGCCAGCAGTTTCGGCCGGAATCCTTCCCAGACTCTCTCTAACCCCCTCATCACCTTCCTCTTCCACTTTTAAGGACTCAAGTGATTAGGTGGGGCCCACCGGGATAATCCAGGATAATCTCCCCATTTCAAGGTCCTTGACTTAATCACATCTGCACAGTCTTTTGCCCTGGGAGGTAGTATCATCACACGGTCCAAGATCAAGGCATAGATAGCTTTGGGGGCCACTGTTTTGCCTACTGCATTGCCCTGCTCAATTTTTCTTTTCTTTTCTTTTCTTTTTTTTTTTTTTTTTTTTGGTAATTTCTAAAATTTGAGCATAGTTGACACACAACGTTACATTACTCTCAAGCGTACGACACAGTGATTCAGCTTCTTTAGACATTATGCTATGCTCCCACAAGCGTGGCTCCCCTCTGTCCCCATTTAACCTATTACAGTACCATTGACTATATTCCCTATGCTCCGTCTTTTATTCCGTGACATTTCATTCCACAACTGGAAGGCCGTATCTCCCACTACCCCTCATGCCCTGTTCATTTCCTAAAGGACCAAATCAGAATCAATGGCCTGCTTTGCCAAGCAGCTTCGTGTGGCCCCAGGGGAGACATTACAGAATTGATCATGGAAACCGCCACCCTGCTACCCCACCCAGGCTCTGCCTCCAGGAGGCTCCCTGCCCTCTGCGAAGCTGCTGACTGCCATCCAGCAACTGGGTTTTTCCCTCAGGAAGGAACTACATGAATGTGAAGGAAAGTTTGGAAAATATTTTTTAAAAAAGGTACAAGAAGAAAAAGCCCTGGCCCCCAACAAGGCACTGTTAATATGTCACCGAATTTCTTTCGACTCATTCTCTGCGCAGGGTGAGTTTAAAGATTAGCATTATAATAATGCTACACAAATAAAATTGCATTTTGCTTTTTCCTTACGGCATTGTGTTTGACGGATCTTCACCGTGCTGGAATCAATTATTTGTTAAACCCATTTTGATGAACATCATTTGCCAAAAGCAGTGTCGAGATTGGAGATACATTCCCTAAAAGGAGTGTTGGATCTAAGAGCAGGAAGCCACTTTAGACTTCTTATACCCTACATGGAGGGTGACTGCCTGTCGGTTCTTCGGGGATAGTTTTTATTCCCATCTGTTGTCCTGACATCATGGAAAGCGCTCCCTTCCACCCTGTCCCAGTTTGGAGGATAAAGCATAAGGTCACCCCATCCACAGGCTGCTGGAGCAATGACAGAGGCAGCTGGGGACTCTGGTCCTTTCTGAGGGCGGTGCTTCTTTTCTTTTCTTTTCTTTTTTTCAAGATTTTGTTTATTTATTTGACAGAGAGAGAGGGAGAGGACAAGAAGGGGGAGCAGCAGAGGGGAAGGGAGAAGCAGGACCCTGGGATCATGACCTGAACCAAAGGCAGACGCTTAACCGACTAAAACACCCAGGTGTCCCAGGGCAGGCCTAGACTTGCTAGAACTTCTGTATTTTTCAGGGGAATGCAGATATTTCCTTATACATATGGCCTTATGTCATATGATGTTATATCGTATTGAATACCTTCATTTTTAAATATTTTCAAGAAACTAGAAGACAGCTGTTTCAAGTGCCCAGGCCAAGCCAACCACATCTGTGGTCCAGGTTCAGCCTGAGACCTGCGAACCAGACTCATGATGTCACAGATGGGAAAACTGAAGCCCGGAGGGGTGGGGCTTCTCTGATCATGGAGGGAATAGGCAGCAGGGCTCTGCTGACCTCACACCCAGTGCTCTCCCCTCAACTCCACCCTGTCTCTAAAGGCAGCCAGAGAAAGGGAGAATGTGCCCACAAAGAGGGCAGGGGCAGAGAGCCTAAGCTCACCATTTTGCTCTATGCAAGAGACGTCTGGCTTCCCCATTTTTCCTGATGAAGAGCCTCTGGTTTGGAAGGGTGATGAGACTGGCTTCCGTTAGCCAAATGATCTGATCAAGAGCACAGACTTACCTGGAAGGTGGCTGAGGGCCTCACCGGGAAGGGAAGCCCCCCCCCCCGCCCCCCCCCCCCCACCCGGCAAACACACTGTGTGAGCCCCGCCCTCTGGGACAGCCTGCCATCAGGTGCTTAGGGGCAGCTCTGGATGTCCCGTAAGTCTTTTTATTCCATGTAAAACATCTCCGGTTCCTTCAACTTTGGGCCATGGGTTAGGGTTAGGGGCTTTTGTCTTCCAAGCCAGTCTTGGGACACTTTTTCGTTTCGCAGTCTTGGAATGCAGCCCCTCTGTGAGCACGAGGACCCCGGTGGCAGGAGAGATGAGCCAGGAAGGTGCACCAACATTTTATAGCCAGCAGTTCCACGTTTACGTTTGTATGTCTTGTGTTTATGACCAGTACACCAGTCTCATTTATCTAGACTTTATTTTATGAGGAATTGAGTTGACCTAAGGGTGACCAAGAGCAAAGAGGTCTGTCGTCAAGGCAGAAGCCATGGTGATGGGCCATGAGAGCAGAGGTTTGGGGCCACTGCTCTGGTCCACAGCATCAGCTTTCATGATAGCATTTCAAAGTCTGGGCTGAATTGAGCACCCTCAGACTTTTCTTTTGTTTCTCTCTCTTCCACAAGCATTGTGGCTAAGCCATAGCTCTCCATTCTTTCCTTAAAAGAATGGTTTTATGGGGGCACCTGGTGGGCTCAGTCAGAAGAGCATGTGAGGGGCACCTGGGTGGATCAGTCGGTTAAGTGTCTGCCTTCCGATCAGGTCATGATCCTGGGATCCCGGGATCGAGCCCTGCATAGGTCTTCCTATTCAGCGGGGAGTCTGCTTCTCCCTCTCTCTCTGCCCCCTCCCCCGTTTGTGCTTTTGTGCTGTCTCTCAAATAAATAAATAAAATCTTAAAAAAAAAAAAAAAGAAAAGAAAAGAAGAGCATGTGACTCTTGATGTCAGGGTTTGGAGTTTGAGTCCCACATTGGGTGTACAGGTGACTAAATGAAATTAATACACTTAAAAGAATAACTTAAAAAAGAAGATGCAGGTTGTGAAGCTCAAAATCTTAGATTTTAAAATCTACATTTCGCCAGTTTCTCTTTTTTTCCAAAATTGATTGATTGATTGATTGATTGATTGATTTGAAAGAGAGATAGAGAGCCCAGGTAGGCATAGTAGCAGGCAGAGAGAGAGGGAGAAGCAGGCTCTCCACTGAGCAGGGATCCTGATGCGATGCTCAATCCCCAGAACCTGGGATCATGACCTGAGCCAAAGGCAGCCGCTTAACTGACTGAGCCACCCAGGTGCCCTAACATTTTGCCAGTTTCTTCTCATGCTTCAAGGGTGATGTCTTATCTTTTCAAATCTTGATTCTGTATCTCAAGCACTAGATTCCAACTGTGTGCCCTCCCCCCTCCCAGGTGTGATCAGCAGCCTTGCTGTGTCTTTGTGTAAATCCCTAACAAAACTGCAGAGCCAGGCAGTGCTGAGGACAGAGTCAGGTGGCACTCTGCTCGGCTCCCAGGGCAGTAATTCCTGCCCCGCCCTCACCACCCACCCACCACCAGCTACAAATCCACCCAGGAGTCTCTCTGCTCCTGCTCTCCTCCAGGCGGGAGAACTCTGCCCACCACCACCTCTCCATCCCGGACTTGTGCCAGACTTTTCACCAAGGTTAGTCATTGTCGGAATCCACCTTTTCCTCGTCCGCAGAAGCAGACAGAGTTTCCCTGGACATACATTCCGTTTTCTGGTCCCATCTCCCTGGCTTCTCCTTCCTGGAGAGCTGCAGGGTACAAGTCTGCATTCACTCCTACAGGTTCTTATAATACTTTGAGCCGTAACTTACCTGGTCTTGGGAACCAAATCTTCTCCAGCCTGGTTCGATTCTCAACCACATGGGTCAATTGCCTCTTAACCATGCTTTTTTCAGACCCCTTCTGGGTGAAGTTCATTACTGTTCTTTAAAAGTCTGTGACCTCAGAATCGCATCATTCCACCCATCAGGGAGTATACCCTGTGGTCTACCCAGGAAAGAAAGATACAAAGATACATGATACAACATCCCTACCAACAGGAGCCACTGGCCCTGGAACTCCCTCTATTCCTTCCTTATTATTATTATTATTAATTATTATTATTGTTGTCATCCTGAACATACTATAAGAAGGCACCCTTCCCCAACTTTGGAATTTCAAACTAGGGTCATTGCCTATGAAACCAATATACCCAACACAGCCCACCCATGAAGAAATGAAGTTTCCCAAATCAGAGATGCAATAGAGTCGGATGCATGAAACATTGCGGCCAAAGGAAGTAGAAAGCTAGAGAGGACTGCATTCAGGATTGAGGGGAATTGTCAGTGTAGGGGGCCTGTTTATTCACTTAGCATGCATGGAGAGCCTCCTGAGTGGTTAGTATTGTCCTCCCAGCTAGAGACCTGAGCCAAAGGCTAACTTGCTTTTTGAGAGCAAGCAGGGGCAGTGGAGCGGGGGTGGAAAGAGACCCTAGACATCAATAGCACAGTGTTGCTCTATCACTACGAAGAGACAGGAACTGCCCCACTTTGTCTAGGGGAGTCAGGGAAGGCATCACAGGAGGGGCAGAGCAAGCAGGGTTTTGATGGATGCAGAGGAGTTCTGTACCAGACAAGGTGGTGAAGGGCTTTCCAGGGAAAGGCAGCCCATCCTCAAAGGTGTCGGGACAAAGGACCCACAGCATGCTGCAAGAGAGAGCTTGGACTCCATTCTGAAAGGCCTCGCATGCCCTGCTGGACAGTTTGGAGCAGGGAAGTGTCTCTGGCAGGTGGTGTTTTAGGAGGCCAGCGGGGAGGGAGGGGTGGTACTGCCATCAGGGAAGCCAGCAGGAGGCTGGGCAGACCCTCAGCTGTGTGTGTTCTTTCCTCAAACCCTGACTCGTTCTCATTGCTGCTGCTCCTGCTGCTGCTTCTTTTTGGAATTTAAAAAAAAAAAAAAACCCTTCTTATTATTGAAAATATGAAACATTTCAAGCTTAGGGAGACCAAGAAACCCCATGAATTCATCACTCAAGATCAACAATTACCAATTCCTGGCTGATCTCATTTTATCTCTATCCTCACCCACTCCCTCCATCCCAGCTCATTTGGAAGCCAATCCCAGACATAATATAATTTCATCTGTGATGATTTCAATATGTATCTCTAAAATAAGGACTTGTAAGAAAATAACCTCAATATATTATCAGATCTAAAGAATCAGTAGTAATTCCTTAATATCAATGACACTCCAGTCAGGGTTCAACCTCCCTGTACTGTCTTATGCCTTTTTTTCCCCTTTCAATGTGATATTGTTGAATCAGGATTCAGAAAAGGTACCTCACTGCAGGTGAGGTGGTTGTTATGTCTCTCAAATCTTTTATAATTTACAGTTCCTTCTCCAAGTGTTCCTTCTCCAATGTTTTGTCCCCCCTCATAATTTTTTTTAATGTTTTTTTTTAAGATTTTTATTTATTTATTTGACAGAGAGAGAGATCACAAGCAGACGGAGAGGCAGGCAGAGAGAGAGAGAGAGGGAAGCAGGCTCCCTGCTGAGCAGAGAGCCCGATGCGGGACTCGATCCCAGGACCCTGAGATCATGACCTGAGCCGAAGGGAGCGGCTTAACCCACTGAGCCACCCAGGCGCCCTCATAATTTTTTTTAAGATTTTATTTATTTTATTTGATAGCACAGGGCTCGATCCCAGGACCCTGGGACCATGACCCGAGCTGAAGGCAGATGCTTAACTGACTGAGCCACCCAGCCACCCCCATTGCCACCCCCGCCACCTTGTAATTTATTTGTTGAAAGAATTGTGCGGATTCCACTGTAGTTTCTCACCGTCTGGACTGCCTTTCTCTGGTGAGGGACCTCTGCTCCCTATCCTTCTACTAATTGTAGTTAGAGTCATGAGTTTGACCAGATATAGATTTGAGGGGTTTTGGTTTTGTTTTGGTTTTGTTTTTAACAAGAATTAGAGTGTCACAATCTACTTCCATCAGGAGGCAAACACCCACTATTGGGATATCTCTCTCTGGCATTAGAGGCCCAAACCATCAATTCATTAGGAAGTGCAAAATGAGATAGGTCTGATTCTGCCATTACTTTTTTTTTTTTTAGGTAATCTCTACGCTCAGCACAGGGCTCAAACGCACAACCCAGAAATCAAGAAGCCCATCTTTTACCAGCTGAGCCAGCCAGGCACCCCCTGCCATTTATTCTTCATTTATTTATTTATTTATTTATTTTCAAAGAGTTTATTTATTTATCTGAGAAAGAGAGACAGAGAGAGAGAAAGCACGAGCAGGGGAAGGGGCAGAGGAAGAAGCAGGCTCCTGGTTGAGCAGGGGGCCTGAGGCGGGACTCAATCCCAGGACCCTGGGGTCATGACTTGAGCCAAAGGCAGTCGCTTAACTGAATGAGCCACCCAGGCATCCCTTCTTCTTTATTTATTCTCTGAATGATTCTTTTTTTTTTTTTTAAGATTTTATTTATTTATTTGACAGAGAGAGATACAGCAAGAGAAGGAACACAAGCAGGGGGAGTGGGAGAAGGAGAAGCATGATTCCCACTGAGCAGGGAGCCCGATGAGAGACTCTATCCCAGGATGCTGGGATCATGACCTGAGCTGAAGGCAGACACCCAATGACTAAGCCACTTGGGTGCCCCTAGCTGAATGCTTCCAAAAAGAGACACTTACCTCCATCACTACTTGGTTACTCTGAGGTATAGTTAGGACTGGAAAAGCAGAACAAACACTTGGTTTTTTTCCCCTGATATTTCCCATATATATCAGTGTAATGATAGCATCCTTTAAGGCAACCCTTATGCAATAGAAATAAAATGCCAGCCACAAATGTAATTTAAAATTTTCTAGCTGCTCCATGAAAAAGGAAAAAGAAACAGATAAGATTAATTTTAATAACATATTTTATATGACCCAAAATTTTCAAAGTGTGACATTCCAACATATAATCAACATAAAAAAATTCATGAGTCACTTTACATCTTTTTTTGGTAGACTGTCTTTGAAATCTAGTGTGTATTTTATACTCAGCTAAATTTTCATCTTAAACACTACCTGAACTGCAATCAGATTTCCCAAATTTACAGTGGAAAATGTAGAGGTATATACCCAAATTGGTCCAAACACACTTAAAAGTTTTTCAGGAACTGAACGAAGTCTCAGATCTCAAACTTTATGATTTCATAAATCTTAAACTTTTGTCCCTCAGTTGGACTAGCCACACTTGAAGAGCTCAGTCCCCGGATGGCGAGTGATTACTGCAATAGACAACACACGTTCAAGGAAATCAATAGAGGGAGGTTTTCTTTCAAGTGTATTTATAGATGCCCGGACTTAAACAAACCGGACGTGTTTTAACCCATTTCTGTTATTCTTCTTACTGAAACTCGCATGTCGTTTATTTGGTCAGGAAGCTTCTTTATTTGATCTTTATTTTATTGGTTTGACATTTGCCTTCCTTTCTATAGGTATGATCTTATGTTTCCTTTTATTAAGGTTCCTCCCATTTTTTCCCCAAGACCTGGAACAGTCACTTTCCAAGCGGTTCTTTTCTTTATAGTGGGAAATGATATGTAGAAATCAAGTCTAGGGGCGCCTGGGTGGCTCAGTGGGTTGAAGCCTCTGCCTTCAGCTCAGGTCATGATCCCAGGGTCCTGGGATCGAGCCCTACATCCAGCTCTCTGCTCAGCGGGGAGCCTGCTTCCTCCTCTCTCTGCCTGCCTCTCTGCCTACTTGTGATCTCTGTCTGTCAAGTAAATAAATAAAATCTTAAAAAAAAAAAAAAGAAATCAAGTCTAGTCCCTTGGGCTGCTCATTGCTATGGAATTGGTTTTTGTTTTTAGGACTCTCCAATGGGCATAGTTAGAAAATGTGATTTTTTTTAAAAAACAGAAACAATTTACATTATAAAACAAATTTTCATATGAATTCATAATTCATAATGTGAATTCATAATATTTCTAACTCAAACCCAGAACGACAGATTTTACTTAATCTTATTAATATTATATTTGTATTGGGGCACCTGGCTGTCTCCGTTGAAAGAGCGTGCACAACTCTTTATCTTGGGGTGCGTTTGAACCCCACGTTGGGTGTAGAGATTATGTAAATAAATAAAAAAAACTTTAATATTATATTTATATCTCCTTTCGCCCATGCTGAAAAATTTCAGTTGTCAACGCCAACATAATTACTCATTGGCATTATTTCTTCCTGTATAAACAGTATCTCAAACCAATATCAGCACTCCACCAATATAATTATTGAAAACAATGTGTTTCTTTTCCCCCTACTTCTTTTTGTCCTAAATAAAGGTCTATCCCTCCTTGCTTGATCAAATTATTGTTTTCAGGTCATATAGAACATTCTGTCTCTTTGTGGCTATAACTGGACACACATTTACCTTCATTTGTTTTATTTTACTTTCAGTTATGGGGACAACTTTTTAAAAAGGAATTTTGTTCTATGATAATGTAATGTATTTTCATGGTTCCAATGTCAAGTCTAAAACCCAAGGTGTTTAAAAGAAGTCTAGCTTTCATCCCTGTCCCCTCCATCTTATTCCCTCCTTCTCCTGCTAGATAATTTTAAAACATTTTTTATGATTTGTGTACTTAAAAATATAAACAAATCTTATGTATGTGTCTGTATACACATGGTGTCTCACTCATTTTTAAATTTTTTTTTAAAAGTAGATCTTTTTTTTAAAAAGATTTTATTTATTTATTTGACAGAGAGAGAGATCACAAGCAGGCAGAGAGGCAGGCAGAGAGAGAGGGAAGCAGGCTCCCTGCTGAACAGAAAGCCTGATGCAGGGCTCAATCCCAGGACCCTGAGATCATGACCTGAGCTGAAGGCAGAGGCTTAACCCACTGAGCCACCCAGGCGCCCCAGTGTCTCACTCATTTTAAGATCAACAGTAGGATACCATATGCACTTTGCATCACATAATTTCTTTCACTTAAGGATATTTATAATAGATTAAGAAATATGTCTCTTTCCTTCTTATAGCTTCTTCTTCTTCTTTTCTTAAGATTTTATATATTTATCTGAGAGAGAGAGAGTGAGAGAGAAAGCATGAGCAAGTATGGGTAGGGGCAGAGGGAGAAGCAGGGAGTCTGACTTGGGGTTCAACCCCAAGACCCTGGGGGTCATGACCTGAGCTGAAGGCAGCTGCTCAACCGTCGAGCCAGCCAGGGGCCCCCTTTCTTATAGCTTCTTATAGCTAATATTGCATTAGGAGGATATGCTTTAGTTTGTTCAATCTGATCTGACATGAAGATATTTGGGTTGTTGCCAGTTTTTTGATATTCTAAATAGTGCTGCCATTCTTAGTCTTCTGCTTATGCCTTTTTGTATTGTGTCTGGGATAGATGCATCGAAGTAAGATGGGCAGTTCAAAGGGGTAAATGTACATGCGATTTTGATGGATTTCCCACATTTCCCTCCATAGGGCTGTCCACTTTGCATTTCTGCCAGCAATCTATGAGACAGCATCTAGTTTCCCTATAGCCAGAGTCTGCTGTCCAGTTTTGGGATTTTGTCAGTCTGTGAGGTGGAAATTGGTATCTGGTCTCGTGTTAATTTCTACTTATCCCGCTAGAACCTATTAAAAAACTCAACCCCTCGTTCATGGTGTCACCTTTGTCAAAATAGAAATTTCCATACCCAGCTAGGTCTATTTCTGGATTTTGTATTCCATTCCACTGGTCCACCTTTTTATTCATTCATCAATACCAAATTGTTTCGGTTATAGGGGCCTTAGGTTTTAATATCTGACAGGGCTGCCTACTCCTCCCCTCCAGTTGCTTTTTCTTTTCGGGTTTTTTCCTGGCCCTTCTTGTTCTTTCTCCATCTAAATGAACTTTAAAATTGTTAACTTATCTAGCCCTGTTTTTCCTCCACCCCCAGAAAACACCATACTTTTATGTGAATTGCAACAATTTATACAGTAACTTAGGAAGAATGAAGTCCTCTATGTGTTGAATTGTCCTAGTCAAGAACACCTACCTTTCTATATTTTCACATCAAATTATATTAATTCTGGTAGTGTTTTGTTTTTTTTCGCATACGGGTTTTGGGCATTTCTTTTACTATTTAAGCCTAGACAGATTATATTTTCTTCCTCTTTGCTATCTTAATTGGAGTCTTCTGTTCCATCTTTTTTTTCTGACTGCTTTTCTTATTTGTATGAAAATCTTTGACTTGTATGTTAATTGGGTGGGTGGCGGGGAGGCTTGCTGTCCCATACACCCAAGTGGGCTATCCTCAGCTACTGGCCAACTCCAGCCTTCCTGAAGCAGTTTCCTGCTTCTGCTATGATGATACCCTACACCACACAGCCTTATGGGACAGTCCCCACGCCATCTCTTCCCACCTTCAATTTATTCAAAGTCTGTGGGAACATGCCCTTCCCCAAATGACTTCTGACAAAATGAGGCTCACCAAGTAAGCCAGCTATGAAACAGACTTCTGACCCTGAGCCTTTACAAAAACAAGGTAAGGGATGCCTGGCTGGCTCAGGTGAAGAGTCATGCGACTCTTCATCTCCGGATTGTGAGTTCGAGCCCCACATGGGGGTAGACATCACTTCAAAATAAAATCTTTAAAAAACAAAAGAAGAAAGACAAGTTGAAACGTTAATAAAATACCGGATAACAGAGGAGGTATTGAAGGAGAGAAATGATCTATCCACAAGTTTAAATGTTCCTTTAATGAAGTCCACAGGGGGCTCCCACGTTATCTTATTTCTGAGGCAGACCATGAATGGGATGGAGGGAGCCCAAAGAAGTGGATGTAGTAGAAGCTGGTCATCTCCCACAGTCTCTCCACTCTTTCCCAGGGACTCCCACAAGAGGCAAACTGATTTAAACGAACTATGATACATTATGGACATGGAGACTCTACCCTTGAGATCACTGTGTAAGTCGGTCTGGTATCTTATAATAATTTCATCACATTTTAGTTATGTGTCTGAGAATTTTTAAAAATTGTCTTGAGGGGGCGCCTGGGTGGCTTAGTTGGTTAAGCATTTGACTCTTGATTTTGGCTTGGGTCTTGATCTCAGGGTTGTTAGTTCAAGCCCCATGTTGGCACCATGCTGGGTGTGAAACCTACTTTTTTAAAAAAAAGAGGAAAAAATTGTCTTGAAATAATGGCTTTTGTTATTATATGCTTAGTGAGTTTGAAGACTGTTGATATTTCTTAGAGTCCCTAGTGGCTGGGAGACAATGTGATCTTTTTCAGTTTGGTTAAGAAAGCCACAATGTATCCTGAGAAAAGTTCTTGAGAGGGCTGGTCCTGAGGGAGATAAAGATCCTGACAAATATTCATTGGATCTCTGAGCCCTGTTGATTTTTCTGCCTTCTCTCTCCTTCTCTGGATGGCCTCATCCTCCTTCCTTTTCCGATCTCCCTGCATATGGCAACGTCCTCTATAGCTCCCACTACTCTGAGCTGACACAGGGTCTGTGGGGGCACCTCCCAGCCAGGGACTAGCGGGTGGAAGGTATGAATTATATCTCACTCATCTCCTTTATCTCTAAAGTGCATGGTAATTGTAGGAGCTCAACAAGGAGGGATGAATGAATGTATGAATGAATGCGTGTACATATGAATGAATGAATGAATGAGTGAATGAATGAATGAACCCATTAGCTAAAGAGTTTTCGTCATTCTGCACTTGAATTTCTCCCAGCTGTGCCCTCTAGGGCAGCTCTGAAAGAGAAAAGGGTTTTCACTCGTTGCTTCTGTGGGGAGGGGTTCTTAACATCTCCAACCTTGCACAAATTCCTTGTGTGCGTCTTTATATCATTTCCCCCATGATGTTTACTGGGCGAAGGTTGAAGATTTGCACTGAAAATCAGATTATGTGTTCGTCTTTGGCCTGCCTGGCAATGTGCACCACTTCCTCCACCCCTCCAACCCGCTGTGCACCTGTCCTCCAATAGTTCCCTGACAGGTGCCATCCTGATGTTTCCCATTCCCAGATGAGCTTGTCCTGTGGGAGAGGTCTGCTAAATTCACTCAGTGGTAACAAGTGTCCTATACAAACATTCTGTGTTGGGTCCTCCAAGTGTATTTGCACTGTAATAAAGGACACAGCCTCAAGTCTTAGGAGTGACTCCAGACTTCTCTCAGGACTCCTGAAAGAATAACACATCAACAATCTGGCATGGAGACTGGCATTTACTGTGGTCCTGGCACTGTCACTGCTATCTTCCTTAGCCACTGACCGCTGTTTGTTCTATCGTCCAGCTCCTCTCTGCCATAGCTCCAACACTCACACCTCTCTTAGTACACCATTTTGTGTCCTTCCTTTTTTTTTTATAATTTTTTTTTATTTTGAAATACTCTCTCCACCCAACGTGGGGGTTGAACTTATAACCCTGAGATCAAGAGTCACATGCTCCATGGACTGAGCCAGCCAGGGACCCAACTTGCATCCTTCCACTGTGGCCAAATTTGTGTCTGCCTTGATGAGAGTGTGGATTCCTTGGGTTAGGGGTTGGGTCTCTCTGGATTCCCAAGTGCTTGCTACCAGGGGCTTTGTAGCCAAGTCAGCAAACAGTATACCTGGTGGGCTGCCTCAGAGCCTTTTCCCAGTCTTTTCTGTCTCTGCTTAGTTTTGTGTGGCAGACTTTATTCCCAAAAATAACCACAGCACCATTTCTGCCCCCATATGCTCTTCAGAATCTTGCCATTCCCCATCAGCATGGCAGAGTCTGTTTTCCCATCCCTTGAAACTGGGTAGAACTTTGTCTCCATGAACAGAATGTAGCCAAGTGATGCTGGGCTTCCAGAGTTTCATAAAAGGCTCCTCTTTGGTCTGCCTCACACTCTCCCTTTGTGTATCTGTCCCCCCAGGATTACCCCCTCAGGTGCCATCTTTGTTTCCTACTCCTACTATAGAAGCATGCTCTTTGGAAAGCTTTCACATGGCTATCTCTTTGTAAACTCACTCTTGAAACCTAGCTACCACCACACTATGAAGAAGCCCCAAGTAGTCCGAGAGACCATGTGGTGAGGTCCAGACAGAAAGGAACCCATGCCCCACCCCCACACTCCCCACCCGCCCCAAGCCAGTAGCCAGCATTGAGTCCCAAGCGTGTGAGTGGCCAAGTCTTCAGATGATCCCAGTGCTAGGCTAGAGGTCTTCAGGTTGAGGTCCCAACACTCTGGGGAAGAGACAAACAGTCCTTCTTATGCTCTGTCCAAAATCCTGAACCATAGAATCTTCATGTGTAGCAAATGGTTGTTCTCTCCCTCTGTGTTTGGGTCCATTTGTTATACAACCCTAGTAACTAGAAAACTGTGAAATGATGGACAAGCACTTCTCTTTGGGGCTGGATTTTCTTATCACTCAGACTCGTTTTACAAGAAGAGAAAGGAAGCATTGGCACACTGTGTTCTCTTCCCCTTCCCAGTTAACCTGTCCTCATTCCTTCTATGTCCTCCCCAGCTCTATTAAATGGTGACTGATATATAAAAGTTGCTCACAGGGGCGCCTGGGTGGCTTAGTCAGTGAAGCATCTGCCTTCGGCTCAGGTCATGATCAGTGGGGAGCCTGCTTCTCCCTCTTCCTCTGCCCCTCCCCCTCTGCTCATGCTCTTTCTCCCTCACTCTCTCAAAGAAATAAAATCTTAGAAAATATTAAATAAAGTAAAAGTTGCACATAATTAATATATAAATAGGGTGAGCTTGGATATATGCATTTATTTGTGTTACCGTCACCACAATCCAGATAATAAATATATCCATCACTGCTACAAGTTTCCCTGTGCCCCTTTTTTCCTGCAAGGGAGGGGTAAGAACACTTCACCATGGGACTTACCCTTTTAAATTTTTGAGACTTTAAATTTTGACTATAGGCACTATGTTGCACAGCAGATCTCTGGAACTTGTCCATCTCATATAACTGGAACTTTATACCCATCCAGCTCCCCAAAGCTGCCATGCTCATCCCCAGGTAAACACCATTTTGTTCTCTACTCTATACCTTTGACTATTTCAGCCTCTTAGTAGATGAATTAAGCAGTATTTGCCCTTCTCTGACTGGCTTATTTCACTTTAGGTAATTTCCTCCAGGTGGATCTCTGTGGTCACAAATGGCAGATTTCCCCCTTTTTTAAGGTCGGCTAGTATTTCATGGCCTGTATGTTCCACATTTTCTTTCTCCGTTCATCTGATGATGTGCTTTTGTGTTGTTTCTAGATCTTGGTTATCATGAATAAGGCAGCAATGAACATGACAGTGCAGATAGCTTTTTGAGACCCCGATTTCTGTATTTCTGGATATCTCAGGATATTCTCAGGGTTTTGCAGGGTCATATTCTCAGGGTTTTTTTTTTTTTTTTTTTTTTTTTTTAAGATTTTATGTATTTGACAGAGAGACACAGCCAGAGAGGGAACACAAACAGGGAGAGTGGGAGAAGGAGAAGCAGGCTTCCCACAGAGCAGGGAGCCTGACATGGGGCTTGATCCCAGGACTCTGGGATCACAACCTGAGCTAAAGTCAGACGCTTAATGACTGAGCCACCCAGGCGCCCCATCCTCAGGTTTTTTGAGGAACCTCCATACTGTTTTCCGTAATGCTTACACCATCTTGCAGTCCCATCCATGCCAACAGTGCACGAGAGCTCTGATTTCTCTATAACCTCACCAACTTGTTATCTCGTGTTTTTGACACTAACCATTTTAACACACGTGAGCTGATATCTCACTGTGTTTTTTTTGTGTGTGTGTGTTTGTTTGTTTTTAAGATTTATTTATTTATTTGACAGAGAGAGAGATCACAGGTAGGCAGAGCAGCAGCAGGCAGAGAGAGAGGGGGGAAGCAGACTCCCTTCTGAGCACGGAGCCTGATGTGGGGCTCAACATCAGGAACCTGAGATCAGGACCTGAGCCAAAGTCAGAGCTCTAACCCACTGAGCCACCCAGGCGCCCCCTCACTGTGGTTTTGATTTCCATTTCCTTGATGATGAGTGATATGGAGCACCTTTTCTCGCACCTGCTGGCTGGTCGAATGTCTTGTTTGGAGAAATGTCTATTTCGGTCTTCTGCCCGCCCCCTTTTTAATTTGGGTCATCTGTGTTTTTGCTATTGAGTTTTAGGAGTTGCTTATATATTTTTGGAAATTAACTCCTTGTCAGATATACCATTGGCAAATATTTTCTTCCATCCCACATGAGGCTGTTTCATTCTGTTGTTTCCTTTGCTGTCCAGCTTTTCAGTATAAGGTAGACCTACTTCTTTATTTTTGCTTTTGTTGCCCTTCATTCCTTCTTCATATCCGTGCAACTTCATTTCCTCAGGAATGCCCTCCCACACTGCCTCCATGCTAGCTCAGGTCACCAAGCACTGGCGTAGTGCACTTTGCATTTTTTTCCTTCACGCAGTTTCTGATCATGTATTTGTTTGTAGTTATTAATAAAAACGTTAAGCTCATCAGGGAACGCTAACCCCCAGTCTGGCTCACGGTGATGTTAGGCCACTTAGCACATCACATGGCACAAAGAAAATTGCCTACTGGATGAGCTGGGACCTGTCCAAGGTCATACATTAAGTATTAGATCTGAAACCAGAACTTGGTGTCCTGATGTTTAGATGAAGGCTTTCTCTGGTATGCCATTTGCCTCCACTCCAAACCTTGTTGCTTTTCTCAGTGCCAAAACTTCGGACCATCTACAGATTAAAGCATGATGTCTACAACCTCTCCTCAAACCAAAAACATTCCATCTTCATCTCAACAGTCACCTTCTTGCCAAAATAAGCCAGGAAAGGTTATGGGAGTGCCTGGATTCCAGCAGGAGTTGAGCTGGTCTGAGAAGAAAAACAGAGAAAAAGGAAATATCCCAAAATGTTGATTTGTTTAAACTTCTCCACAAACTTAACAACACAAGGAAACCAACAGAGACAAACTTATAATGAAGTAATCATCTGATGAAGCTAATATTCCAGTAACATGAAATGATTCCCCACACTTTGTGGGGTAGATATGAATAGGGTCATTAAAATACGGCCATTGAGGGGAGGAAGAGTTTACTTTTTCTGTCTCCTTGGAGTCTGTGTTCTGAAAGCTCAGCAGGAATTTAAACAAATAGCATGGAGGAATGAATGGTGAATCCGATCATATTTAAAGAAAAAGCCCCTTTCAAACTTTTCTTCCCTTTAATAAATGCATTGGCTTCTGCAAGTTTTGCTTTTTAAAAACCCTGAGGGTTTTTTCCCCCCATCTGGAGAGCCTATTTGTGAAAAACAAAATTAGCATCAAATTGTTCTAATATTGTTCTTCATATTTTTTTCTCTAGGTCAGGAAGAAATTATTAACTTCTTTCATGTAAGTGAATGTAAGGAGAAAGGAAGGAAGGTAGGGAGATAGGGAATGGGGACCATAATGTTCCTTCTATCTTTGAGTAAAACGTGAAAAAAAGTTAGGGAAATCGTCAGTGGAATCTGGAGAGAGTTACAGACCAAAAGGTATTGTATAGGTAAAATGGGTTTGTGAAAATCACACCCCCACAGTGAGGGTCGAATTGCCTCTCTGAGCCTTTGTTTCTCCTGCATTCCAGACAAGATGCAACTGTAGGAAGGGAGACTGAAGGGAGAGATGCTCCCACTCCTCTCAGCGGGGCCCATTAGTTGAACCAATGGTACAACCCCTGAAATACAGGAAAGATGGCGTTTCAGCGCTCTGACCTTGGATAAGTCACTTAAATTCTGTAAACCTCAGTCTTCTCACCTGTAAAATGGAGAACCAAACTCAGAGTTTTGTAGGTCAAATAATATAAAGGAATTACTACGTGTCCCGTAGCACATAGTGTTTCACAAACGTTAGAAAGGAACATCAAGAAATCCCCCGATGGGGCACACTTTGGGTGAGACCCCTCAGCACAGAGAGAATGGTGGCCCCCGAGGAGTTGGGGGACACTTTAATCCGCTGCTCATGCTCCTGAAACCAGGCTGCTCAGTTCTGGGCAGTGGTGTGGCTCGAGGGCCCAGAGCTAGTCACCCAGTTTGCTTAAACAAGTTCTTCCACACACACCCCCATACACACTTTGGCCCAAAATTCAGTTAAGGTTTTTTTTTTTTCTTCCTTCTTCCTCTCTTGTTGGGTTCTGATTACTTCCATCTGGCTGTGGCAGCTAGAGTGGAGTCTCTTAAAAAAAAAACAAAAACAAACAAAACAAACAAAAACCCTCCCTACAAAACACACATGTACCAAACCTAGAAGGCTTCTCTCGCTTCTCTCCTGCTTGCGCTCTGATGGCGACTCGTGCGAGCCTCGGCGGGGGGCGCGAGCAGGACCCCCCGGCACCTGCGCGCGCTGCAGGCTTGGAAGAGGGTCCCCACGGTGCCAGCCGCCGTCCCCCCCCCCCCACCCCGTTTGGCCTCCAGTCTCCGGCTTCCGGCCCGGCGCCCGGAGAAGCGGGCGCACTGCGAACAGCGACCCGGGCATCTCCCGGTGGAGGGGGAAGAGGGAGGTGGGGAGGGCGGGTGATTTCAGAGATTGAAAACAGAGCAGTCCCTGCGCCTCAGCTCCGGAGCTCATCTGACTTGAGTTAGCGACCCCCCACCCACCTACCCCGGCGCCTTAAAAAAAAAAAGTGTTGGAAACTGGCGCGTTCTTTCCTTCTCTGCTCGAACTTTGTTCGTAGTTGTGCTGTCTCGCCTTGGCGCTGGGGAGGACGGTCCTCGGCCGCCCCCTCCCATCCACCGCTCCCACCCCCGCGGGTCCTCTGGGTCCCCCAGGGGGCGGGGGCGCGCGGCGCGGGCTGGGGCGCGGCGCCCGGGTGTGCTGCAGCTGTGCGCGCGGGGGCGCTGCGCAGTCCGGGCGGCGCTGATGGATTGCAGGAGTGCCGGAGCTCGCCAGCCGAGGCAGCAGGGCTCCGCGGACTTTTTTTCAAACTCCCATCAATGAGACTTCGAGGAGGAGCGGGAGGCGGCGGCGGCGGCGGACACGCAGGAAGGCGAGGAGGAGCTGGGGAGCCAGAGGAGCCGCAGGAAGGAGCGCGGGCCGCGCGGCGCGCGGAAGACTAGGGGAGCTGCCGGCTCGCGGGCGGTAGGGGCTGCTGGGCCCCCGCCCGCCTCTCGGTCCCCTCCCCTGCCTGGCCCTCCCCGCCCCAGCCGGACTGAGCCCCGGTACACTGCAGCCTGCGGCGGGTCGCCGCGCCAGCGAAGTTGGGATGGGGGCCCGAAGCCACCGCCCGGCGCCCCGGAGGCCACCTGCGTGCTAGAGGCAAACTTTTGTCTCCCTCGGTAAAGTTGCATTGGCCTTCTTTTGCTTGCTCTGCGTTGCGAAGTGCCCCCAACCCCGGCCGAGCCCGGGCCGACTGGGATGCTGCGCCGATTCGGAGGGTCCTTCGGCCGCGTACCCGCGCCACCGCACGGGGATCGGGGGAACCGGGCTTGGGGGGCTGAGGGCTGGCGAGAGGGCCCCGCTTCGGGCTCTGGCCAAACCATGGGGGGACGATAGTAGGGTCCGGGACTAGGAACTCGTGCCCGGGGGCGATTTTGCTTCCCTCTTCCTACCTGGAGGAAGAGCCTGTCCTCCCCGGGTGCACAGCCTAGCCGACCCCCACCCCGTCTTCACCGCGCCCGAGCCCCGGGCTGTTTTTGTGGGAGATGGTGGGTAGCACCGCAGGCTGGGATGCTGCAAAGCTCTCGGGGGTGGGCAGTGGGAGCGTGTCTTAGGGGTGTGTAGAGGGACTGCAGCCTGCCGCTTGTGAACTTCTAACTGCACTTCTCCGCGCTGCCCGTCGCGGAGCCCTGCCTTTCTTTCTTCCTAGCTCCTTCCTCCCGGTCTACAGGCCCTGTTGCCCCCCTCCCCCTCGGTCAGGCTCTCCTCTTCGGCCTCCCTCCTTGCTTCTTTCCTCCAACTCCTCCTCCTCCCTTGCCCTCCGCCCCAAGATCCGCTTGACTTCTCGAAGGGATCCGCACGTAATCCCTGGCCCCGTCCTCGGGTCCCCCCACCCCTCACTTTCCTCCCCGCCCCCACTCATCATCCCCCCCCACCAACCCCCCAAGGGCCAATCTCTCAACAAGTATATTTGCTGAGGAATTTGAAAAATCCACTACTGCAACTTGATCTGTGTGTGATGGATGGGGAGAGGAGCGTAGAGAGTTGGGCGCCAATCCTATTAAGGGTTTAGAGAGGGGAGCGTTTTTTCCCCTGACGGGGGCGGGGGCGGGGGGGGGATAGGGAGGGGTGGAGGAAGGGAGCGTGTACTTGTGAGTGTCTGAGTGTGAGTGCGCCCGCCGCGTCGGGGAGCTGGAAGCCCACCCTACTCGGCGCCTTTTCAGCCCGGCAGTAATTGCTGTCATTTCCTAGGAAACCCGACTTTTACAGCGCGAGGAGCTCGGGATGGAGCCCGCGCGCTTCAAGCCCGGTGATCGTCGGCAGAGGCGTTTACGGGCCTCCACAGACCTCCCCCACCCCTTTTCTAGGGTGTCTCTCTCTCTCTCCCCACTCCCTTCTTTTCGGTATAATTTTTTATTTGGCTCTCTGGGTAGATTCCCGCTGGAAAAGTAGACCCTTAGCAAGTGTGGTGCAGGGCCCTGGGGCGGGGGGGTGTTTTATGCGCCGCTCTGCCCTCCCAACCCGGGCATCCCGCTGGGTGCACGGCCTCTGGCGCGGGCTTTGCAGCCCAGTGGCCGCGGCGGAATCCTGGGCCCCAGCCCCGCCGCCCTCGCCGGGCGTGTGAAGGTTTAATCCCGACAGCTTCAGATAAAGGGAGCAGTTGTAAAACGCTCATACGCTGTTTGCAGACGAGGCTCTGGGGGATGTTGGAGAATTTGAAAGTAAACGTTTCCCTCACAAGCGGCATAAAATAGTGTTTAAACAAATATTGTATTGGCATGCTCAGGGGGCTCAGTGCCAAAAAGTAAAGTAAATAAACTGTGAAATCCAAAATATACAGCGGTGGAAAGCGGAGGGATAGGAGGACTCGTCGCAAGTCCCCCTGATGAGCTCTGTTTGCTCTGGCCACTTCACCTACAAGCCCCCTCCCCGCCCATTTCCTTACCTTGGCTGGGGGTTTCCTTCTCTGGGCTTCCCAGTGTCTGGGGGTAAGGCCTCCCTGCGCCTGGGAGCTTGGCTTTGCAGTGGCTTAGTCGGGAGGCAATTCATAGTGTGGCTACCTGGGCTGGTCTCCCCCCAGGGGAGGGGTGGGAGACCCTGGCCTTGCTTGGCTGCTTTTAATTTTGATGTTCTTTATTTAGGCTTTCCCCAGCTTCTGGTGTGCCCTGGGGCGTCAGGTCTAAAATGTAGAATGTAGACTTGCAGAAGCGAGCCTTCCAGGCCTCCCTTGCTGCTGGTTCCTCTAACTGCACTCCTTGCTTCTCTTCCTTCAGCTTTCTTGCTTTCGTTTTCTGGGACCTGCTGCTTCTCCCTCCCACGGACGGAAGGTTGGAGGAAATTGTGGGGATGTTCTCTCCTGGATTTAAATTCCATTCAGACCCAGACAGAAGGAAAGTTGTCACTTGTCTGAGAGTTGCAAAGTGAAGTTAATGTTCTGTAATCTTGCGGATGGTCTTGTGTTTTTCCTGCTGCTTGGAGAAGTCTGATTTCGGGAGGTTATTTAGTGGTTCTAGGGAGACTGACACTAATGCGGGAAGATCACTGTGGAGGCATAGAGCCCACCTGCCCAGGAGCTAGCCCTTGGGGTGAACTGGCCAGCTCTCTTCTGTGGTCAGAGCAGTCTGTTTGCAAAGTCAGTGGGTGAGGCTGAGAGTAAGAACCCCCCCCCCCAAATACCAGGGCCAGGCTGGAGAGGAACAGGGTGGGACCGGTAGAGATGTTTTTATCCACTGTGGGAATTATTCTGAGGGGAATTTGCAGTGTTCAGACTCCTCCAGCAGAACTTTCCCCCCGCCCCCCCCCCCCCCAGGCTCCTCTCCAGCTTGCACTAACCCTGGCCTGGCCATGGCCTTGGAGGGAAATTTGGACTTGGCCCACCTTGAAGTATGTGTGGAATTAGATGAGGCCTTTCTGGAGCACCACTCCACTTTCTCAGGGGCGCTCCTGCTCGCTTGTGGGGGGAGCGTCGGACAGAGGAAATCCCTTGAGTTGCCTGGTCGGAAGAGGGGACCACAGGGCCACTGGTCAGCAGCTCCTTGCCTGGCTGTGGGGGTCTTGGAGGCTCTGTACTGTAGCTGGCTTGTTTGCACTGCCGACTGAAAAATACACAAATACTTCATGCTTTTTGTACTCCCACAAGTGCCCTGTACACAGTGCAGCCCGTAGGGCTGGATTAGCAAGCCGGGGGATTCAGCAGGCAGGCAGACAAAATTGGATATTTGTCTAATAAACACCCTTCTTACATTGGGGCCTCTCTCCCGGCCACCCCTCGGCAGGGGGATGGGGTGGTTCACCCCACAGATGCCAGCAATTCCCTTTAAATGAGACCAGGAGATTGTCATGTGCCCTCTGAAACCCCTACACACCCCACTGGCTTGTTAACGCTCAGAAGGGAGTCCTGCATCCTTCTGTCCCCTAGGGGTGTGGCAGCTTGCCTTTTCTTGGGAAAGTGTGTGTTCAGCAGGACTTCCTTTCATCTGAAAGACGCTCCCTCCTGACGCTGGCTTGAGCAACCTGTCTGGCTTCTTTAGGCTGGGGTGTGTTGGGGGGGAAGGTCCTACCTGTGCCAGGGCCCATTCCCGGGTGCACAGGGCAGGGGTGGTGGTGGTGGTGGTGGCAGCGGTACCGGCTGGGGGTGGGGGCTGGCCAGGGCAGGTGGGGCCTCGCCCTGGACAGCTGCAGCTGCTCCCCGCTGGGCCAGGGCCCTTTGAAAGGGAACCCCAGGGAAGCAGTTCCCCCCTTTCTTCTTTTCAGTAAGTGTCAGAGGCACGGACAAATGAAACACATGAAGAATGCCAAAGAGGGGAACTAGTCTCAGATTCCAGAAAATTCGGAGGCGGACTAGGTGTTTGTACCGACCACCAGAATATGCAGCAATTTCCAGTGAACGAGGCTTACTGGAGTCTAAAGACCTCGGGGAGAGGAGCTACTCTGTAATTGTCTCCTCAGGCTTGCTTAAAAGACCCTAAAGGAAGGGGACATTGGTGTTTGGTAGTGTCTGTTGGAAAAGGGCAGTGGCTTTGTGGTTTTCAAATAAACATAGGACACCAGACTCAATATTAGTCATTTTCTCTAAAATTAATTTGAGTGTTTGCTTTGGAATATAGGGTTAAAAAAAACCCAAATCATTGTTCATTGTTTTTAGATTTCAAGCGTGACAAAAGTATCCTTAACCTACAAAACTTTGTTGAAAACTCTGAAAAAAATGCACCAATAAGAACAGTATACATTCTTCGGGGTTAATATCTTATTTATCCTAAGTCCTTCACAAACAGAAGCATCCTCAATTATCCTGTTTGTGTTCTGATTCTGGTTTCCTTAAAAACATGCCAAGTGGGGGAACATAACTCAGTTAAGATGGGACCAAAGGGTACATCTTAAACCGTTTTTGAGGTTTTTTTTTGAATTCAAATTGAATAAGTCAATGCAGTTTTGTGTGTGTGCATGTGTGTTGTTAAAAAAAAAAAAACAGGTTGCTGGGAAGTGTGTTTTAACTGTGAGTGCCCGGTTTCAAGCATTTGCATAAGAAAAAAGTTTTAGTGCATTTGCTATTGTCTTGAATGAAGAGTTTCAGCAAAGGGAAGGAAAGCCACCGAGGGGTGATGGTCCACCGAGATTCTTCTGCAGGCCCAGCTTGTCATCTGCTGCTGAAATCTGTGATCGGATATCACTTTTATCTGCCTTTTCCATTCTCCGGCCTTTTTCACACGTTCACTTTTGTCAAGGTTTATTGATTATGTTTTCTTCTCTGCAAATCTGTGGAAAATTTAATGAACCAAAAACAGCAGTGAAATAAAGGGGACTTTTTATTCATTAGCACGGGATTGATTTCCCCCCTTGGGCCGAGGGCCCCTGGCCTCCTGCGAGTGAAGGGGGGAGAGGGGGGAAACGGGGGAGGAGGGAGGAGGAGGGCGGTGGCGGTGTTTCAGGCTGAGGCGGGGCCTCCCCAGGCCTGTGGCCTCCCCGCTGACCAGCACTGGGGAGCCTGGGGCTCCTGTCCCGACTGAACATTCAAAGGTTGGAGAGGATGGCTGTTCCTGGTCAGCCTGAGTCTACCGCGCTGCAGACCCCCAGCCTCATCCTCCAAGATTTCTGATTCTAGGGAGCTTTGGGCCAGGGGCGAGTGGACATGGATATTTGTATTCCCCAAACTTACAAACCAGTTGAGTGCCAGCCTAGGCCTTCCCGGGGACACAGTTAAGTATCTCTCTTCCTCCAGCCCTGCTTGCAAACCTGTAATTAAGCAAAGCCCCTGGTGTGATTACACTTCGCTGACTCGGCGGGGTTTGGAACCGCTTCCCTCTACGAAAGAGGGTGAACTCTTACTCTTTCCAGAGGCTTCTTGGGCAGCTTGTGGTACATCCAGTTCTGGAGCACATATGTCTGTCTCTCTTAGCCCTACTCTTCTTTCTCCCCTGCTCTCTCTCCTCTTTGTCTCCTTTCTATCTTTCTCCCCCGCCCCTTTCTGCTCCCTCCCACCTCCTTCTGCTTTAACATCTCTCTTCACCCATTTCCTCTTTCGTGGCTTTATTTCTTCCCCTCTCTCCCCATCTCCTCCCACCCTCTTTGTCTCTCTCTCCGTCTCCTTTCCTTCTTTTCCCTTCTCTCTACTTTCCCCTCCTGTCCGGGACACCCACTCCCGCCTCTCACCCCCTCCCCTTGCCACCCCGCCGAGGGCTGGCCCGGGAGGCTGCGCGCCCAGGCCGACGGGACCGTGCCCGCGTCTGGGGGACATTCGGTGCCCCAAGTGCCGGCCGCGCGGCCTTCCTCCCACCTGCCCGCAGGCCTGGTCTGCGGCGCCGGAACAATGGCCACATTGTCCCGCGGGCGCACCGGCAGCCGCGGGCGAGTGGCCGGTGGCGGCAGGCTGGACCGTGCTCGTGGCGAGTCGGGAAGAAAGCCAGCGGGCCAGATCCCAGTGGGTCCACGCCGCTGCCGCCTTTGTCGCTGCGCGAGCGCCCCAGAGCGCGCGGGCCCCGCTGCTCCGCACCTGGGAAGCGCGCGGTTTGCCAAAGCTGCGGCCCCGGCCCCCCACCCCTCCCCCGCTCCCGAAGGGTTGGCTCGCCCCCCCCTTCCCGGGGGCGGGGGGTGGGGTGAAAGGGGTTCCAGGTCAGTTCAGTTTGCAGAATGGATTGAGATCATTTCGCCAGAGCCAGGAGACAGAGGGGCCATGTTTCTGACGCCACCAAACTTCTGGTGGCGTCAGAAACTTTCTGTAGGGCATATGGGAGGCTGACTACAAGCAAGAAGGCGTCCCGTAGCCCTGTCCCCACCAGAAAGGCAGGAAAGGAGTGGTGGTCTCTCAGAATTGTCCTCCCCCTCCCCCCACTCGTCTTGACCTGCACGGATGCGAGACCTCTTAGTTCAGAAAAAGAAAGATCTCTGAATGCTTAGGGTGTTAAAAGAGCATCCGTCCCAGGGTCCAAGCAGACGCTGAGGCGTGCTTCTTTGTGCGGTGGACAATGCAATAAGTCAGCCTGACTTTTGAGCCACATTTATAAGGAACTGTAAGGGCCGCTCAAGTACACTTGTGCTAAGTTGAATTGATTGAAATTTAATGGCGGTTAGTGGCGATGAATGGTAATGATTTTCCAGCGTATCTTTGGCATACTTGACATTAATAACCAGAGAGTGGGTGCCTATGCTCACCGAGAGCCTGCCACACACGTGAGGCTTAGCATTATTCATTTCCTTCGCCTCCTTCCTCTGCTCAAATCCTTTTCCTCCTCACCATAATTCAGTTGTTCGGATGATTTAAAAAAAAGGGTGGGGGGAAGGAAAGAGAAAAATCTTTCTCCATTGAGTATGTACGTCATGTCAACATAATTTTGAGCTCATGATTTTTTTCAATTCCTACATAAATCAGCTTCTAATATACAGAATGTGATGAATTTGTTTCAGCTGCCATCATGAATTAGTGTTATGCAAATAGGAGCTTTGCAGGTGAAATGATTTACTAAATAATTTCAACTTCTAATATTTAAACTCATTCATTATGTTGGGAGTTAAAAAAAAAAAGTCCATATTTTTAAACCTGAGATGGGGAGATTAATATATAAGTATTTGCAGTGTGAGGCAGACCTTAATGGCCAGAGAATAGCTCTTAATTTGTTGATTCTTTCTTTGCGAATCTACAATTCACCAAACAGTGGCTTAAGAAGAAGGGGATAGAAGTCTTCCCAAGTTTCTTGTGGGGGAGGACACAAATGCATTTAAATAATTCCAGCATGATTAGCAAAGTAACATAACCCATGGGATTGAACTAGCTCTGCTTTGGGAACCAAGAGGGGCTTCCCTTTTGAACTGATCTTCAAAGAGGAATATGACCCAACCCAGGTGGAGAGGGTCAAGGGCCTTTGATGTCCCCTACCTGCATCTTTGTCATTTGCTAGGAATCCTTCCTTACATACATCATCTTTCAGGCTGTTTTCCTCTGGCAAGAGTTGAGGCAGAGAGTTAGTGAGATGGATGAGTGCATATGAAGGAAAATTAGCCAAACCCTTGGGGTTACCCTGAGGGAGAGGGAGAGCTGCTGACCCTGTGCAAGTTCCTTTGATTCTGGAAGGGGGACCTTGACAAAGGTCATCTATGATGCCTTGGCTTCAGAATCCCGGGAGCCAGGACACCCCGTCTCTCACCGCCCACCCTAAGAATCAGACAGTAGGCAGGGTGGGAGGGCCGGAATCTGGAGAAAGTGTGGGTCTCCCTCACTCTGTAGTGAGGTGCTGCTCAAGGACTATGTCCCACTTTCCCACCAGTCATTCTCCCTAGCCCACAACAGGGCTTGGGCACCTCTGGGATGCGGTCATGGTGTGACATGTAGATGGGCATGAACTTGAGGACATTGGTGGGTGGCGGGGGTAGTGATAGCCTTTTCAGACTTTCTTGAAGGCTACAGACAAGCCAAAGGAGGGGTGACACATAAATATGTCTTGGATCTCTGAAGATAAGGGGAGAGTTTTGACTTGACTTCTCCAAAAATTGAGGTCATCGTGGTCCGATGACAGGTTGAAGGCACATCACTCAGACATTTCTGCA
Source organism: Lutra lutra (assembly GCF_902655055.1). Taxonomy (NCBI): domain Eukaryota; kingdom Metazoa; phylum Chordata; class Mammalia; order Carnivora; family Mustelidae; genus Lutra; species Lutra lutra. The sequence goes on from NC_062280.1 coordinate 105,924,528, forward strand.
GACTGGGGTAGGTTATGCTATGGTGATACATTATGTGTCCAAGCTGTGACAGCATATTTAGGGCCGGCCCTTGCTGTCTACGGAGATCAAGGTGAGGGGACGTGCCTGGTGTCCCTGGACTGAGTGTGTGCATGTCTTGCCTTGCTTATGTAGGGAAAGGAGAAATTAGGCTCCACCGCTGCACAGTGAGGAATTTTCAGGTTTGAGTGTAATTCAGATGTCTTCATCTATGGAAATGTATATGATAATGTGTATAATATAGTCTGTTGCTCAAATATGTGATATAGTATGTTAAGTTGCTCTTCCCATTCAGTGTCAATGTGGGATGTGTGATCTGTATATACATTTATTCTGAAATACGTATACATTCATAAGTCCCTTAACTATCAGATCCCTCCAAGAATGAGATATTTTTTCCTCCTCCCAAGATGCACTTCTACAAAAAAGAAATAGCACAAAAGAATGAAGTCAGAAGTGGAAATGAGTTACAGAGGCAAATCGGAGAATAAGGCCTCAGGCACCTCTAAGTGGGGTTTCTGGGACTCCTGGATGAGATTCAGATTTAGGTAGGAAGCTTGTTAAATATGCAGATTTTCAGGCCCCAGGGAGTACCTACTGAATGAGAGAGAATTCTTGTCAAGAGGGGTTCTGAGATCTGCATTATCTGGAGGATTTTTAGGGTGAGGTAATGGGGATTAGTGTTTTCTTTCTGTGCTGTCCTCGATTCCTTGGTGACTTTTGCATTGAAAAGGGATAACATTGGGGTCTGTAAAGCTGGATGGATAACCCAGGATGGGTCTCAGCAGATTGTTAAGACTTTTAGCTGCGTGATCAGCTTCTTATTTGAGATAGAGCAAGATAGAGAGAGAGAACACACGAGCAGGGCAGAGGGGCAGAGGAGGAGGGAGAAGCAGGCTCTCCGGTGCTGAGCAGGAAGCCCGACATGGGGGTCGATCCCAGGACCCTGGGATCATGCCCTGAACTGAAGGCAGACGCTGAACCGGCTGAGCCACCCAGGCGCCCTGACTCCTTTTTCTTTCCTGTGTTAAGAACCCTCCTTTGCGTAGAGACAGCTGCTGTCTCCGTGCTCATGGGCGAAGTGGCCAGAAGCGGGACCCCCTTACCGCCCAGTTAGGTGTTTCACAGTTTGAGCAGACATTCTGGAAGTTCCACCCACACCGAGGCTTGACTGAAAGACCTACCTTGTGGGTGTCTGTGGCTTCCAAAGGAAGGTAGGAAGGAGATAGTCCGGCAGGAGTGGGCGTGCGGAAAGGAGCGGATGGCCCAGGCCCTGCCCACGCGGCGCTGGCCTCGGGCCTGGGGGCCAGAAGGAGCCTGCCCGCAGGGGAGAATGGCCCACGGGGCGAGTCTCCCCCACCTCTGCCCAGATCATGTGCACCTGCGAGGTCAGCTGGCCCCCTGAGTGCCCTGCAGTGCCGCCTGGCATCCCATCCCCGTCACAGCTCGCCGTCCTTGCACACTTCCTTGGCGTCACTGTCTTTCCAGAACATCCTGTCTCACTATGACTTGAGTCATCCTCAAAGGAAGAAGGCACAGAAGAGCCTGGAAGGAGTCTGACGCGTGCAGAGCCTCTGAACATCAGCACCTGCCTGGTTTCTCTCAAGCCCTTGCTTTTCAGCTCAGAGTGTGTGTCCCGACAGCTGCCTGACTGGTGTGTTTTAGTTTTAAATGAGGCTGCACTTGAGAGCCCAGCAGGGTCCCCACTCAAGTCCAGGGTCCCAGGACCGGTGGCCTTTCCCGTGAGTGAGGCCTGGCTGGCCTTGGACCCTCGGGTCCCCACAGGCCTTTGGCTCCGATGGCGTGGGCCAGCCTCCAGGGCCTTTGTGATCTGTAGGGTCCTGCTTTGCAGACAGTTCACTTTGTGTGGATGCTTCAAGTGCCCTGGGCAAGGACTTCAGGAGAACCTGAGAAAAGAAAACTTGGATGCCTCTGAATTTGGGACTTAGGACTTGTGGACCCCCTGTCACCCTTGGTGTGGCTGGTTCAGATGGAGGCTGTTGGGAGGCATTCGGCAGGTCTGAAGTGCAGTATGGTCTCCTGTCCATGTGTGCTCAGCTCCTCTGGGTGCTCTGTGGGAAGAGGGAAGTGGGATGTCCCTCTCCTCCAGGGCTCTACGGTACAGCTCCTGGGTGCCAAACCTTCCAGATCCAGCCCTCAGTCCCAGGCCCTGCAGGCCCCTCAGGCCCCCAGCACTCCACCTGGCTGTCTTACCAGGAAGGGCTGAGCCCCCCCATGCTCTAGTGTGGTACTTCCTCAATTGCCATCCCCGGGCATCTTCAAGGGGCCCAACCTTGACTGGGTCATAGTGGCAGGAAGAAAAGCCAGAAGCAGCTTAAGGCCAATGGTGCCTTTGGAATCTGGCTTGGAGGCCTGGGTGTGTTGAACTGGAGGGTCTTAGGTGACCACCTCCTCTGCCTGGATCCCCACCACCCACCTGTGTGGTATGAGTCCTGTTCATGCTTTCGATGATTTCAGCTGGGAGAGCCAAGCTCCTAGACCAGTGCCTAGGGCATCTACTACCAGTGTCATGGGCATCTACTAGGCATCTACAGAGCTGGCTGCCTGAGTGAGCACTGTGTGTACCCCTCCAGTCACCTGGTGGCTGGACCAGCCAGGTAGACAGAGCAGTGCATGGGGCAGGCCTGGGTCTCACCCACAGCCCTGCCCAGCCCAGCTCACCCTGTGGGTACCTCAGGCTGTTTACCAGTAGTCTTGGCCCTGTTGATCCCTCTTCTCTTTCTGTTTCTTTGCGTTTCCCTTTATTTAGGTTTAAAATTCTTATCTTTGCATGGCTAGGGGCTCTGTGTTCAAGGTCTGGGCTTTGATTTATCACTTGGGGATTCAAGCAAAGCCTTCTCTTCTGATGTAAAAATATGAAAAACAACAACAAAATATCTTTCCCACAAGATCTTAAGGCTCAGGTGTGCTTTTTTACAAAAACACCCCTGAGAACTACAGAACATAAAGAGGGAAATTTCATTAAATATCCTTCTAGTCTCTTTCTGTTGTTTTATATGAAATAGTATTTCTGCCCTGTATTTTCTTACAAAACTGAAGTGACATTGTGTCTAGTCGCTAACTCTTGATTCACTCAACATTATATCACAGACATTTTTCCATGGTTACTAATGAGTAATTTCTATTCATGTGGGGTCTTTCTGGGCAACATAATATTCCTTTACCTGCCTCTATTGTATTTTTATTTTACTCTCTTACATGGTTGGATATTTACATTGTTTCTAGTTTATTTATATTTATATTTATATTGTTTTAATTAGCATGAAATGTATTATTTATTTCAAGGGTACAGGTCTGTGAATCATCAGGCTTGCACAATTCACAGCACTCCCCATAGCACATACCCTCCCCAATGTCCATCACCCAGTTACCCTATCTCTACCTTCCCCCCAACCCCCCAGCAACTCCTCAGTTTGTTTTGTGAGACTAAGAGTCTCTTATGGTTTGTTTCCCTCCTGATCCCATCTTGTTTCATTTTCTCCTTCCCTACCCGCCACAACCCCCTGCCCTGTCTTTCAAATTCATCATATCAGAGAGATCGTACGATAATTGTCTTTCTCTGATTGACTTATTGTGCTCAGCATAATACCTTCTAGTTCTATCCATGTCATTGCAAACGGCAAAATTTCGGGTTTTTTTTTTTTGATGACTGCATATTATTCCATTGTATGTGTACACCACATCTTTATCCATTCATCTGCTGATGGACATCTAGGTACTTTCCATAAGATTTTATTTATTTGAGAGAGAGCAAGAGGGAGGATACAGGGGCAGAGGGAGAGGGGGAAGCAGGTTCCCCACTGAGCAGGGAGCACAAGGCCGGGCTCAATCCCAGGACCCTGAGATCATGACCTGAGCCAAAGGCAGACACTTAACCACTTAACTGCAGAAACCCCTTGATTGTTTCTGGTTTTTGTTATTATAGATGATGCTGGAATAGATGTCTTTGATGTAAATGTTTGCCTGAAATTCTGATCGTGACTTTAGAATAGATTTTGAAAAGTGGTCTAGCTAGGCCAAAGTACTTGGACAGCTAAGAAGCCATCATTAGGCCTTAGTGGATTTCCATTGGTAGCTTCGGGGGAGAGATTGAAGATGCTGGCTTGAGGTTTTCAGAAGAACTATGTACAAATCCAGGAAAAAAAGTTACTGAGTGCCTTCTGCACGCCTAGAAACATACAAGTCACTTGCAGACTATGATCTCATTTTGTAGATGGATAGAATGAGTCTTGCAGACTCATAATCTTCATGTTTACCTGTCATTGGGAGGAAGAGCCCTGAGCAGAGTGAGATTTACTCTCTGGCTGTGGCTTCTGAGTGCTGCCCTGGGAACAGCTTGGCCACAGCACCGTTTCTCAACCAGGGCGATTTTCCCCCAGGGGTCATTTGTCAATATCTGGAGACATTTTTGGTTGTCACAGCTTGGAGGGGTGTGTGTGTGTGTGTGTGTGTGTTCCTGGCATCTAATAAGTGTGTTACTGGCATCTCGTAAGTAACTGCTTTGCCAGCCCCCACAACAAGGAATTATCTAACTCCAAATGTTACCAATGCTACAATCGGGAAACCCTGGGGGAGCTGTCAGCAGCTAGGGTTTCTTCCCTGACCCATGCACCAGGACTCTGGTCCTCTTCTCGCCGGGGCTGGCAAAGCAGGCAGCAGCACATTTTCACACCTAGCTCTCACACTGGGCTGGAAATCTTCAACTCTCTTTTCTGTGCCTTGAATTGGAAACAGTGTGGTCACTGCCATCAGGAGGAATTCCTTGAGCAATCCATCAGTCAATCAGCTAGCACTTACTGGAACATCTGTTATGTGCCTTGCGCTTATTAAGCTCACCACCGGAAGCACACACCTTGCTAACTTGGTGAAGAGCCGCTGGCCTCTGAGATCCCAGCAGGGTTCTCAATTGTGCATCTTCTTCCAAGAGTCTCCATGCCTAGTGGGGAGGCTACATTAGAAAAGCCATGAATTGGTCAGTGTGACCTCAAAAGACAGCTAGAGAGGAATGTTGCCAGGAGCAGGGATTGCCCTCAACTGTTGTCAGAGAGAAACTGGATATGTTTGTTTTTTGGGCCCCAGTCTGGTCGGTTTCTCGCCTCACGATGAATTTTATACCGGGCTTTTCCTGGCAGCTACGAGTCAGGGACTGCGGGGTCCTGGGTCAGAATAATGGGAGATCCTGGGGTGGGGGCCTTTTGGCAGTGGCTCATGTGTTCAACTAAACAGTGGTCCCTGAGCATTCCTGGAAGTCTTCTTCCAGAAGAGAACCAGAATGGGTCTCCAGGATTGGGACCTTGCCATGGAGGGGCAGGGGACGGAAGGACAGTCCAGGCTGAGCAACTCGGGTGAATGATGGACAGAGCATGGCATTTCTGGAACCTAGCGGGGGGGTCAGTGTTACTTGTAGGGTAAGGCGAGGAGAGGGGCTCTGGCAGTCTGCAGAAGGATCCTGCATGAGAGCCTGGGGATGCTTTGAAGGGGTGGCTCTGTGATCCTAAGGATGTCCCTCGTTATCTGTGGGTTAACTTCAGGTCATGAGGCATAAGCACACAGGAACCCAGGTTCTTTGGGGGATGGGGCATTGGGCAGCAAAGTAATTCTCTGTCCCTTGGGTTTGGCTTGACTCAGTTTCTCCAGTTTTTTTTTTTTTTGTTCTGCAAGGGAGGCCAGGCACACCAGTGGAAAAGAGGGAATTCCCAGCAAATATGCACCTACTGCTTCTCATTCTAGTAACCTTTGTCCATCTGTAGGCAAGAGCTTTGCCTATTTGTGACCTACTCCTTGAAGATAACTCCCCACAAAGACCTCTTGTTGACCCTGATGGCTGGTGGAAAAAGGAAGAGAAGATGAATCTGGTTCTTAGAACACTCCTCAGAATCCTCAGGAGCACTTTCAGTGCTTCGAGGGTAGTAGGGGTCACCATCCATCCATTCATCTTCCCTACATACATCCATCCATTCATCTTCCCTGCATCCATCCATCCATCCTTCCTCCATCATCTGTCCATCCTCCCTCCATCACCCATCCATTCATGCTTCCCCCATCACCTATCAGTCTGTTCAGCCAGCCAGCCAGCCAGCCAGCCAGCCTTCTGTCTTCATTCCATCCTGATCTTCCATCCATCCATCTGTTATTATCCATCATTCATCATCCTCCATCCTTCCTGCATCTCTCATCCATCCCTCCATCTATCCATCCTCTCTCCATCACCCATCCATTTATGCATCCATCCTCCCTTCATCCATCCATCCGTCCTTCCATCCATCTATCCATCTTCAATCCATCCTCTATCTTCCATCCATCCATTATTAATCAACTATCCATCCATCCATCCTCCATCCACTGATAAGGATTTTAAAGGCCTTTGTTGTTGGTCCCTGGCATATCTCTCCTCTCCTATCCATGAAGCCAACAACTCAAGTGTCACCTCCTTTGTGGAGCCTGTCCTGCATCAGACCTAGGCTCCCACTTGTCTCTGGACTTTTCTCTTGCTTATAACACTCATTAAAATTCTCTTGCAGTTGTCTCTTTGTGTTTGGTAAATGTTTGTTGATAAATGAATTTTGGGGGATTTTTCAGTGGGAGAAAATGGCATTTGTTCAACGTCCTTTGATACCTCTCCTAAGAAATATAAGTCAGCCAAGCAGTCTCCAGATTGGTGACCTTGCTTTGAGAGAGTAAGACCAATTGTTGTCAAATGCTTCGTTTGTAATATAGCAAAGTTGCATTTTTATATAATTTAAAACATGTGTTGTATAGCTCATTTGAGCTCCACACATAGTTTCTGTGTACAATATTTTTACACGCACTTGGAGGGACATTTAGGTGGGAGGCAGGTTGCGTTGGTGGAGAAGGTCTTAGAGATGTGGTGCGGTAACCAAGGCTCTAGCCTGGCTTTGCCTGAAGTTTGCACGAGAACTTCTTAGGCAGGCATGGCTCTCCTAGCTTATTCCTTGTGAGTCAAATGAGGCGGTTGGGTTAGATCATTTCTGCCATGATATACGGGGCTTGGGATCACAGTTTCTCTGTTGCGGTGATTAGAGAAGGTTGCATCTAGGGTTTGCATACTCAGGGGTGGGCACTTCACTGATTTACCTGAGTAAGGAAGCAGCCCTTGACCTTTGCATTGCCACAGGAAGTGCTCTCGTCTTTTTTTTTTTTTTTTTTAATTTTATTATTTATTTGACAAAGAGCACAAGTAGGCAGAGAGGCAGGCAGAGAGAGAGTGGAGGAAGCAGGCTCCCTGCTGAGTAGAGAGCCCGATGCAGGGGTCTATCCCAGGACCCTGGGAACATGACCTGAGCCCAAGGCAGAGGCTTTAACCCACTCAGCCACCCAGGCACCCCGTGCTCTCGCCTTTAAGTGCTCTTCTACTGAAGGACCTTTGAGACTGTGTACTGCTTTGGCAAACACCACCACAGGTGTGGGACAGGTGCTCGGGTCCTGCCAGGATGATAGCTTGATCTATGTGGGGAGAATTTTCATTAGCATTTTACAGAAGCTACGGGGGCTTTCTGGTTTCATTGGAGTTGTCCAAATTCCCAAAGGTAGAACAGTCAGGGGCACAGCTCCCCTCTCCTCCCTAGGGTTGGTTTCCCATCCACAGGGGGCTCTGCTATAATCTCTGGGAGGAGGACAGGGCACAGCCTTTTTCTCAGCAGAGACCCCCTTCGCCTGGGAGGCCCCTCCGTGGCAGCCTGGACAGTGGGGAATGCGGACCCACCGTGAGCCCCAGCCTGGCTGCTTCATCTACCGCTCCGACCGCTCCTAAAGGATGTCTGTCCACTTGTTGTCCCTTCAATGACCCCCAGTTCTCCGAGGGAGAACCGTTAGTGTTTTCCCTGGGCTTGTCCTTTCCCAGGCTTGTCCCCATCCCCTTGTTATGGACAAACCCGGGGCCTCCGTGTTTCACATGACCCAGCTTGGCATTTGTTTGGCCCCCTGGCTCCAGAAGGGGACTGTCCAGATGGCTGTGGCATGGCCCTGGGGAAGGGACAGGCCTATTAGCCCTTAATTTAGAAGGTTTTTTTTCACGATCATAACTAGTTCTTCAAAAACACCTTTATATTTAAATAGTCTGAGATTATTAGTGTACTTAACTTCCTTTTTTTTTTTTTTTTAAAGAAACACAATACGATTTGTAAACTAGGTAAGAAAAAAGATTTAAAAAGAAGTAAAAGTCACAGAGACCTGAGACCCACATGCTCTTTGTGGGGAAGCCCCTTAGCACCTCCGTCCCTTCTAGACCTTTTCTGTTTGTTTACTAGTATTTTCCACACTCACAGGATCACATCTCATAGATTGTTTTGTAATTTCCTTGTGTCCATTACGACCACTTTCACATGTATGTTTTCCCGCAGATGTAAATCTTTGACTGTAACTGGTCACATTCTTTGGATAAATTTCCAGAGGTAGAATTCCCTATCAAAGGTGAGGTCATGTTTAAACTCTACTCATATTTCTAGGAAAATGGTTAAAGAGAAGTAACTGCCCCAGGGGAGAGCAGCCCAGGAACCTCTTTTTTTTTCCCCCTGTAATACAAACTTAATACAAATAAAAAAGTTTAAACTTTAAGAAATGGATAATGTGGAGTGAGAAGCCCCCCTAAATCATACTGCCTAGAGATAACTACCAACCATGGGTATGCATGCATTTTTCAGCATTTCTCAACTGACATAGACCAATACTTTATCGTCATTACTTAATTTTTACTCAAATGAGATCATATGACCAATAGTGTTCATTCTGCTCCTTGTTTTCTTTGTGTTCACCTAGCACTATGTCTTGGTGTTCTTTCCACATCTGTCCATATAGATGAACCTCACTTACTTTTCACTTGCCTGTAATTTTTATGTCTCCTTGTTTATTTAGTGAATAGTCACCTACTCACATGCTTAACCATTTCAAAAGGCATAAAGGTGTTATATCTACTTATTTAGGAGGTCTTGTTGACACTGCTGTAACCCAGCCATGCTGTCCTCCCAGGGCCAGTCACCGATGCTAGTTATTGTGTATATCCTTCCAGTAAGAAGCAAGTAGCATTAAAATGAATAGATCATCTTTTCTCCCTTTTATGCCCCAATGGAAGCTTAGTATGCAACCTGTATTACAACCTGTCTTTTTCACTTACTATTCCGTGTGAACCCATAAAGAGCTGCTTCTTCATTCTTTGTGCATGGGAGGTACACCACATATGATTGGTTCTATCAGTTGTGGGGTTTTTTTGGTCTAGTCCCTACTGATGGACACTTGGCACTATAAACAGAGTTGCATTGAACAGCCCTATGTTATTTCACATATATGAGCATATCTTTGCAGATAATCTCTTAGAAATGAAATTTCTGGACATAAGCATGGGATTTTTTTTTTTAATATGGATAGATATTGTCAGATCACTTTCATCACTTTCCATGGAGATTTACACTCCCATCAGCAACCTATAAGAACGCCTGTTTCCTCATATCCACGGCAACAGTTTTGTTATCAACCCTTTTCGTCTTTCTCAATCTGATAGTTGGGGGAAAAAAACCACGTCTCAGTGGAGTTTTTTTTTTTAAACGTGAAATTTGATAAGTTTTGTCTTATACATGCCAGCCATCTCCACGATCAAGATAGGGAACATATCCATCATCCCCAGAAGTTTCCTCGTGTCCTTCCGTAATCTGTTCCTCCCACCTCTTCATCTTCCCTAGGCCACCGCTGCTCTGCTTTCTGTCTCTGTAGATTAGTTTGCATTTTCTGGAGTTAAAGGGAACCAAACAGGATGTACTTTTTTTTTTTTCTTCCAGTCTGGCTTCTTTCACTCAGCACAGTTATGGCAAGATTCATCTCTGATGTGTTTATCCATAGCTCCCCCTTTTATTGCTGAGTAGTATTCGATCATGTGGATATACCACAATCTGTCTGTCCAGGCACCTGCTGATGGGCATTTGGGTTGTTTCCAGTTTGGGGTTATTACACATAGGCTGCTGTGAACATTTCTGTAAGAGTCATTGTGTGGGCATGGGCGTCCTTGTCTTGGGGAAATACCGAGAAGTGGAATGACTGGCTGATAGGGTAGGTGTGTCTGGGTTAGGAGGTTGATATATTTGGCTTTTTAGGAAACTGTAAAGCTGTTTAACAAAGAGGATTGTACCATTTTATGTTCCCACCAGCAATCTAGGAGAGTCCCAGTTCTGTCGTGTCCTTGCCAACACTTGGAATGGCTAATCTTTTGAATTTTAGACACTTTAATTTTAATTGACCACGTACACTCTTTTAATCATTGTAGTTTTAATTTGCATTTTCCTAATGAATGGTATTGTTTGCTTTTGGTGTGCTTTTTTGCCATCGGCATATATTGTTCGGTGTTGTGTCTTAGAAACTCTTGCTCTACCCTTGCCTTTTTCGTTTTTTTTTTTTTTTTTCCTTAAGCTTGGTTAGTTTGTTTTTTAATTATTCAGTTTTGAGAGTTCTTTATATATTCTGGATACAAGTCTTTTATCAGTTATATCTTTTGCACATATTTTCCCTCAGTCTGTGCCTCATCTTTTCATTCTATAGCTCATGCCTTTGGTATTGGGCCTGAGAAATCTTTGCCTAAACTGAGGTCACGAAGATTTTTCTCTTATGTTTTTGTTTTAGGAGTGTTGAAGTTTTAGGTTTTACATTTAGGTCTGTGATACATACCGAGTTAATATGTTAGTATCAGCTTATAATACGAAGTACGGATCAAAGTTTTTTATTTACTTACTTAGTAGCATATAGCTATCTAATTGTTCCAGGGCCATTTGTTAAAAGATTATTCTTTCTGCACCAAGTTGCCTTTGCACCTTTATTTAATAAAATATATGTATATATATAGGGGTGCCTGGGTGGCTCAGTGGTTGAGCCTCTGCCTTCGGCTCAGGTCATGATCTCGGGGTCCTGGGATCGAGCCCTGCATCTGGCTCTCTGCTCTGCAGGGAGCCTACTTCCCCTTCTCTCTCTGCTCTGCAGGAAGCCTACTTCCCCCCCCCCCCCCCCGCCTTCCTCTCTGCCTACTTGTGATCTCTCTCTCTCTCTGTCAAATAAATAAATAAAATCTTAAAAAATATATATAAATATATATATATATTTTTTTTCCTGTTTCCTTTTGATCTGTTTGTCTGTGATAACACCAACACCATACTTCCTTGATTACTGAGCTTAATAGTAAGTCTTGAGACCAGGTAGTGTTAGCCCTCCAAATTTGTTCTATTTTTTTTAATTGCTTTGGCTATTTCAGATCCTTTGGATTTTTATATGAATTTTATTTTATTTTATTTTATTTTTTTTAAGAATTATTTATTTATTTGACAGAGAGAGAGAGAGAGAGATCACAAGAAGGCAGAGAGGCAGGCAGAGAGAGAGGGGGAAGCAGGCTCCCTGCTGAGCAGAGAGCCTGATGCGGGGCTCGATCCCAAGACCCTGAGATCATGACCTGAGCCGAAGGCAGAGGCTTAACCCACTGAGCCACCCAGGCGCCCCTTTATATGAATTTTAGAATCGGCATGGCAATTTTTCCAAAACCCTACTTTTAAGATTTTGATTGAGATTATGAGGAATATAGATAAATTTGGAGAGAATTGACATCTTAATAATGTTGAGTAATCTGACCATGAACAGGGTGTATGTCCCTCCATTTTTAAGGTCTACTTTAAATTCTCTCAGCAACGTCTTAGAGCTTTTAATGTGCAGATGTTCTACATCTTTTTAAGATAGATCCTGAGCTATTTTATACCTTTCATAGCTATTATAAGTGGTATTTTAAAATTCCAATCTGCTAGCATTTCAAAATTTGACTTTTGTGTACTGTTCTTGTAACCTATTTTGTAGATTCTATCTGATTTTGTACATAAATGATCACATCTGAGAATAAAGATAGTTTTATTTTTTTCTTTGCAGTCCCTCTGCCTTTTATTTATTTATTCTGCCTTATTTATCCTGATTATGGAGCCTCTGGGACAGTGTAGACAACATGTAGTGAGGGCAGGAATCCTTGTTTTGTTCTCCATGTTGGATAAGAGAATATGGTGAATCCCAGTAACTGGGCTTTCTGATGTTAAACCAGTACTTTCTGGTTTTACTTCATGTATTTTTTTTTTTTTTTTAAGTGATCTTGAAGTTTTGGGTGGCTCAATTGGTCAAGCATCTGCCTTTGGTTCAGTCCATGATCTCAGGGGTTCTGAGATCAAGCCCTGTGTCAGGCTCTTTGCTCAGTGGGGAGTCTGCTTCTCCCTCTCCCTCTGTGCTCTCTCTCTGTCTCTCGCTCCTTCTAACTCTCTCTCAAGCAAATAAACAACATCTTAAAAAAAAATAAATTTAAGAGATCTCCACACCCAACATGAGGCTTGCTTGACCTCACAACCCCGAGATTAAGAGTTGCGCACTCAACCAGCTGAACCCGCCGGGCACCCCTTCATATATTTTGAAGTTGTGTTGTTAGGTGCATAAACATTGTGGATTGTTCTATCTTCTTGAACTCACTCCTTTATCATTGTGGAATGACTTTCTCAATCTCAGGTAATCATCTTTGCTCAGGCTTCTTTTAAGATTTTGTTTTTGCAGTTTTCATTACATTTTGAACATTCTTAGCCATTATTTCTTCAAATATTTTTTCTTACCCATCTCTCCTTTGGGGATTCCAATTACACATATATTAGGCATCTTGAAGTTTTTCCTCAGCTTTTCTTCTTTTTTAAAGATTTTATTTTTAAGTAATCTCTATACCAATCATGGGGCTATCAAGAGTTGGCTGTTCTACTGACTGAGCCAGATAGGCACCTTTTCTTTTGTAATTCTTTTTTCCCCTCTGGTTTTCATATTGGATAGTCTCCTATCCTTAACATTTCTTCAAGTTCACAGATCTTTTTTCTGGGGTGGCTAATCATCCACTAACCCCATGCAGTGTATTTTACATCTCTGGAAGTTTGATTAGGTTTTTTTTATGTCCTTGATATCTCCGCTTGACTTTTGTTTTTGTTTTTGTTTTTGTTTTTAAGATTTTACTTATTTATCGGAGAGAGAGAAAGAGAGAGTGCATGAGTGGCGCAGTGGGTAGAAGAAGCAGAGGGAGAGGGAGAAGCAGACTCTCCAACGAGCAGGGAAGTCCAGTGTGGGGCTCGATCCCAGGATCCTGGGATCATGACCTGAGCCAAAGACAGATGCCCAACCAACTGAGCCACCCCAGTGCCTCTCCACTTGACTTTTTTTTTTTTTAAAGATTTTATTTATTTATTTGACAGAGAGAGAGATCACAAGTAGGCAGAGAGGCAGGCAGAGAGAGGAAAGGAAGCAGGCTCCCTGTTGAGCAGAGAGCCCGATGCGGGACTCGATCCCAGGACCCTGAGATCACGACCCGAGCCAAAGGCAGCGGCTCAACCCACTGAGCCACCCAGGCGCCCCACCACTTGACTCTTTGAACATGTGGCATATGGTTCATATAGAGTTTTAAGACTCTAGTCTACAAATTCTAAATCCCTGTCTGCTCTGGCATGGTTTGGATTAATTGGCTATTTTCCTTATTATAACTTGTCTTTTTCTGCTTTGTTTGGCATGCCTGGTAGTCTTTGATGGATGCTAGATATTGTAAATTTTCTCTTGTGGCATGTTGAAAATTTTTTGTTTTCCTATAAATATTCTCAAGTTTTCTCTGGGGCATGGCTGATTTCCTTGGAAGGTTTCATCTTGCTGTTAAGATTGGTGAGATGGGACTGGTGCCCAGGGTAATTATTCCTCAGTGTTGTGGCAACAACCTCTGTCTTCTTTCCCCAGTGCCCTTGACTTTGGAGGTTCTGCATTCTGGCTGGTGGGCCCAAGCGCTGGCCCTGTGGTTGCTGTGGCGCTGTTCTCTCACATCCTTCTGGCTGGTTCTTTCCTTGGTTCTGGGAAAGGAACTGCATGTCCCTGTGTTCTGCACTGGGGGGACCCCTGTGTTTCCCTGGGGGGACCCCTGCAGATCGGCGATGTTCTCTCTCTGTCCGGCTCTGCCGTCTTGGCTTTCTGTCACACACACTCTACCTGCCTTCATCTCCCTGGACTTCAGTCCCATGTGAGCAGTTCAGGGAAGCCATCAGGTTCTGTTTGGGTTTGCCTCCCTGCCCTGGCTCCAGCCTCACCAGCCTGTTCTGTTACTGACTTCAGGGACCACCATCCCTTTGTTGCCTGCTGTTCAGTGTCTTGAAAATCCCTGTTTTGAATGTTTTGTCTGGTTGTTGGTGGTTTTGGGTGGGAACCTAAATCTAGTCCCTGTGATTCCATCTTGGCTGGGAGCAGAAAGCTTAGCTTGTATTTTTCTCTCTCCGAGGACCTTTCCCATTCTTGGTGGGGTAGAGAATTCTGCTGCACAGACAGTCCTTACCCTGCCTGGGCTCACAATCTGTGGGGAGAGTCTGGCTTGTCCATAGGGTTGGCCGGGTGCTGAGAGAGGCAGGGGCACCACACCGGTCCTCCTGGCCGGGCGTCCCTGAGGGAGCACGGCCTCCGAGAACGTTTGTGTGGGCCGGACGTGTGTGTGTTACTCCTAGCACCACACACAGTCTCTGAGGCCTGTCCAAGGGCTGTGTGCACAGCTGAGCGTGGGAGCCGCGTCAGGGCAGAAAACCCCAGAGTGCTTGGGCTTGCCAGCAAAGGCACTCGTTCAAGATGTTGTCATGGGGAGAAAGGGGAAAACGGAAGTGGGAAGGGCCTGGTGTGAATCATGCTGGCTGGGAGGCCTGGCTCCCCCTGGACCGGGCCTCTCAGGCCTGGATGCAGGGCCCCGGGCTTTGTCTCACCCTTCCCTCTGATAGAGTGCTGGTTCCTAGGCACAGATGTTTGGCCTGGGCCTGCCTGTGTATTCAGGCGATGGGAAGCCGGCATGAGGCAAAGGCCCAGGCCCAGGGCTCCTTTACCGTCTGCACTCAGCTGCGGCAATGGAAAATATCTGCTGGGCCTACAGCCTGAGGAACAGTGGCTGGATGAGGCCATAAGTCATCCAGCAGTCCCAGAGAGCCGCCCCTGTCCTTCTTGACCCGGGAGAGGGCTGTGGGCAGGCCCTGGGGAGCCTACCGCCCAAGGCCGGGCCAGGCCAGCAGTGGCCTCCCTGTGGGGCTGGGAACCCAGAGGGAGAAGCAGAGTGAGGGCAGCAGGACTTACAATCCAGTCCTCCCATCGTATAGAAGGGGAGGCCGAGGCCACATCGTGGCAAAGGCTTGTCCAGGGACACACAATCTGCTCCAAGGCTGGGAGCACCACTGACCTCCCCTCCTTCTCAGGAGAAAGTGGGAAGAAAGGGGGCACAGAGACTGGGAGCCGTGCCCTTCCTGTGCCCTGTCCCACATGATTCTCCCTGTACCCCACCCCACTGACAGTTTTCCCTCTTGGCTAGTAGATGTGCCACTGGCTGTGTGAGGCCACTTGGCCAGCAAGCACAGTGACAGAACTGGACTGTCCAGCCCGAGTGCCCTCTGGTGAGACACCCTGAGGAGGCCTTTGGACGAGTGAGGGGACTCAGTCCTTGGGCTGCCCCTCGGTGGTTGTCCGAGGTCCTCCTGCAGCCTTCCTTTCTGGGTGGACGTGAGTCAGTGTCTGAAGGGCCGGGGGAGACACGCTAGCTGTATACCTCTGAAGAAGGTCCTCTCCTCTTTGGGCCTGCGACTGCGTCTGTCAGGTGAAGGAGATGTTCTGGATCCTCCCAGGGCCAATACCAACTCTAGAAATTCTTGGAGGTTCCCTTTGCCCTGGGGTTTAGGCCATCTTTGGGATGCCAGCTGCAGAATGGCCCTGAAGGGGTCCATGAGGAGGGTTTGGGGTTTCCCAGAGGCTGTGCCTTTGAGGGGATACCTGAGAGTCTGCCCATTCCCAGGACCGGAAAGGACAAAGCTTTTCCAGGACTGGGAGATGGAGTGGGACCCCTCCCCCAGGGGCCTCCAGAGTGGCCTCTGGAGGTTGTGTTAGGAGACTCTAGGAGACTTCTTCCTTTTGACACTTGTGTGGGAAGTCTTGTCTTGAAGTTATCCCCGGAATGGGACCACATTTCAGTCATCAGCTGAGCTCCTAGGCGACTTGTCCCTGTGAGCTCCCCAGCACCCTGCTGCCTCCCGTCTGAGCCAGGGATGACCTCTGGCCTCCTGGCTGGGTCAGCTCTTGGACCGCAGCAGTCAATCTTTCCTTCTGGGCAGCTCTCAGACTTCAACCCTGTCCCTTTTTGCTCTGTTTCTCATGCCCTGAAGTTCTGTTTGCTTCCTCGCAAAAGACCAAAACAAAATTGCCGTGATGTTTCCAGGTCCTTCTGGAACCCTGCCCTTCAGTTCCTCTTCATTAGACGTACTTTTCTCTAGATCCTGTCCCGGGAAGTTCTGACCCGGAATGCCCTGTTGTGCAATCTGACGGGCGCTGGGAAGTCTGTCGAGACAGGGCTTGTCCTGCTCCGGGACAGTGGGGTGGGAGGAGGAGGGGGTGGTCCTGACTGGGCTGCGCTTCGCTGTGGCCACTACTGTTGCCAGACATTTTTGTGCTACCTCATTTCTGCTTTGGATCTGGGTACAGTTCCACTGGTTTTCAAAAGGGAGGAGATTGGGGTGGTGGGAGAAAGGCAGGTCGCCAAGGAGAAAGCTCACCTGTGTCTCGGACTTCATTGGATGAGAAAGCTTCAGGAACTGACCCGGGGATGGAGACAGTCAGCTGGGCTGGGGCAGTGGGAAGGCAGCCTTGGGTCTGGGGGGATCCTGGGTTCTGGGAGTGGGGCATTGGGCCTGGGGTGTCCTCAGCACGAAGTACTTTGGGAGTCCCGGCCATGCTGTCCCAGACCAGGTGCCACTCTCCTCCCCTGCCTTTCCCCCTCCTCACCTGGGCTCCAGTCTGGGCAAGAGGAGGTTGTAGCCAGAACCCAGTGGAGGGCTGAAGGCAGAGGGACACCGCCTCCTCTCCTTCACTCAAGCCCCGGGCCCACTCCTTCCTCTGCTCTTCTATCTTCCCACCTGAACTCCTTCCTCTAATTTTCACTGACAAACTCCATGTGGGCCACATGCCCTCCCCTCCCTGGGGTTGTGTTCCTGCCCGGCAGAGGGCTGACCAGTGCTGGGTGCGCCAGAGCCCGTATGGCTGTTGGCCCCCTTCTGAACAGTGATGTGGGGACCAAGCTAGCTGGGGAGACTTTGGGGGTGGTGCGTCCATTAGTAAGGTCTCCGGAAGCTTTGGGACAGTCTCTATAACACATTCAGCCTAATGTCTGCCCCATGGGAGCATCCATCTTGCTCCATCCCCATTAAAGGGGACACATACACGTTGGGTGAAGGGTGCCCCCGGGCCTGGGCAGGGTTCCTCATCTCTGACCAGGCCTGTGCTCCTTCTGGCTCTGGAGCTTGAGTTGACTCTAATGTGTTTTCTAAAACTTGGGGATTTTAGGGACCAAAGTCCCTGCCTCTTTATCCTTGGGGCCTAGAAGGGAGCTTTGGAGGCAGCACTGGCCACATCTGAGGTCCTTTACTGTCACCTCCAAGGGTCCAGTACCCATCCCTCCTCTTGGTGGCGTACCTGACCTCTGTGTATCACCATCACCACAGGGCCCTGCAGTTGTGGGAGGCAGAGGAGCTCTCCCAGGGCCGTGAAGTGAAAGGCCGCACCAAGAGGGCCGGGAGGCTCACACTCTGCCTTCCCAGGGATGCCCTGCCCTCGCCAAGGCTCTGTGGGGTCTCGTTCCCAGGGTTCCATGAATGCACCTTCTTGGTGTGTGGCTTGGGGTGGGCACTCAGTCAAAAGAGTGATGGCGGGGGCGTGCCGGTCAGCCAGGAGGGTCCCCACCTCGGCGTGGACTTTGTGGTACCCTCCCTGGGCCAGAGAGCACGGCCTCCTGAAAAGGTTGGTTTCCCTTCTCCTGAAGAAGCGAGTTAGAAAATCAGGCTAAACATTGGAGTAAATCAGGCCCAGTGCTGTTCATCTGCAGCATGGCGGATGGCAGAGACTCGGGTAATCAGAGGTGTGCCCGGCGACACCTCCTTGTCACTCCAGTGCCTCACGTTGCTGGAGGCAGTTGTCACCTGCACCGGGGACCCTGCTGAGAGTGTGTTGCCCAAGCTGGTGGCAGTCGTGGCCTTTAAGGAGGGTTGTGTGTGTTAGGCTGCTTCATGTGGAGGGGTCCAGCCCTGGGAGGTGGATGGCCCAGAGGCTGGCCAGTGCAAGGGGTACAGAGGGTGCCAAAGACTTTACCTGCATTTCTCATGGAGTGATCGCAGCGGCTCATGGTTGGGTGTCTCCTGTGGTTGGGAACGTTCTAGAGATGGAGAATCAGGGGTGCCCTGTCTAGGAGGAGCCTGCCCGGGGCCACACAGCAGTAAAGGCATTAGCTGGGATTTGAACCCAGGCCTGCTGGTGCTAGAGGGGTGGCTCTTTCCCCCTCACCACGGTCTCCGGCTGAGTGACAGAGATGGGGGTGAGGAGAACCACAAGCAGGGAGGGAGTGAAGAATCACTGGAGGGTCTCAGGAAAGCAACCATCTCAGCACCTTCTAGTCTGTGAGGAGCATGTTCTCATCCGTGATTGACTCAGCCACTGTCCCTCCATCCTTCTCTCTTCCTCCTTTCTCTGTCTCCATCCGTCGGTCCATCTATCCATCTATCCAATGAGCATTGATTGAGCACCACTGGGAGCCAGCTCCATGCTGGGCTTTGAGAACATGACATCGAATAAGACCTGGTTCTTGTCCTCACAGAGCCCCCGAGGGGGGCGGGGGACACATGAACGGACCCTTGGGATGTCAAGGGTCAGGCTGTGCTGGAGGAGGGACCGGCCTCACCCTAAGATGGACACAGAAGCTTCCCTGTGAGGGGCCACGGTGGGCCCATGGCTTGTCAGGCTCTGCACCAGACCCAGGCCTCCCAGCTCCCTTCTTTGCCCTGTGTCTCCACAAGAGGGGAAGGCCTGCTGAGAAGCAGAGCCGTGCTCTTCTTTGGTTCATGGTTCCTCCGTCTGGGAGGTGAAGGTGTGGGGCTAAAGAGTCACCTGAGGGCCGTCACTCGGACATGATGTCCTAAGCCGAGGGTCATGGGCCTAGAGTGTGCCCAGGAGAAAAGGCTTCCTTGACTGGGAATTGAAGAGGGCACTGAGGCTAAGGTTAGGGTTTGTTTGGATGGACAGAAGGGCAGGACATTCTAGATGGCAGACTGCCTCGGCCAAGCTTTGGAAGGTTCTGGAGCCTAGCACTGAAGCCCTCAGGCCCTGGCCCTGCCCCCTCTCTGGCTTCATTGGCCACTGGCACCAACTGTTGCTCCAACTGGACTGGCCTTGGGTTCCATAAATGTACCTCCCATCCCCACCCTGTCACAGACCCAGCTGACCACACCTTCCTTGTGCTTCCCTGCCTGCCCCTCCCAGACTCCTCTGTTTTGATCGACTGACGGGGTCTCAGATCTCTGTGTCTTCTTCACTTGGCAGACCAACTGACATTCATTGGCCATCATCAAAGAATGCTGAAGGAAGGAAGGGAGGGAGGGAGGAGGGAGGGTGGGTGGAAGGAGGACATGTTTGTTGAGTTGAGGGAACTTGAAGGCCTGGGAGGACCCGTCGTCCCTGGGCTGCTGGTAAAGTCTGAGGGGAGTTAAAGGAACTATCTCTTGGTGAGGATGTAGTTTATGAAGGCCATGGGTGGCTTGCCCTCAGAGGGGGCTCCGTGCAGCAAGGCCCAGCGCCCAGTGGATGCTCAGAGGTCTTGCCACTCACTGTAGGGCCCCCGGGGAGACCTCTCCAGGAGAGCACAGGGAGGGGCCAGCGTGGAACCCCGGCAGACGGAGGGGACTGCCTTCTAATTACAGCCTTCTGGTCAGAATGACAAGGAGCCATGCTCTATGGGCCGGGCCCGGCATGTGCCATCTTGTCCCTCAGAGAAGGCGCTCATGGACTTTCGGGACTGCCTTTGCTAAAGGAGCAGAGCATGGGTTTGGCATGTCAGCAACGTGTCTGTACAGTGGGTTTGTGAAGAGCAAGTTGGGGCCGAAATCCAAAATCATTTGAAAAGGTTTGGGGGCAGGTTCTACCGTAGGAGCGGGTTCTGTCAACAAGAGGGTCTTTTATGGGTTTCCAAGCTGGCTGTTTGGCCAGGGTTTTGCAAGCCAGTGTCCCCTTGTCCCGGGAGATAATCTCCCCGTGCCGTGAGGACATCTTGCTTCACGCACTTTCCTACTGGATTCTAGGAAAAGCCACACCCATGTTGTGGACCCTCCTTGTTTCCTGGACCTTCTGTACTGGGCAGAAGTCACCTGGGGGCACCCACCATCATCGGGGCTTCGAGGAACACAACTTCTGTGTCCCTATGGCCCTGGGCCCAGGCCAGAGCTGCAGATGAGGTGCCAGAGCTGATGTATGACCTGTGGAGCTGGGGTTTACCATCGGGCAGGTTGGGCAGAGCCTTTGGCTGAGGGCAGCAGTGAACCCCATTTCTGCAGGACGCTAAGAACATGCTGGGGAGGGGCATCCCAGGCACAGGAGACTGGCCAGAAGAGAGCCAGGATGGGACGCCCCTTGTCCCAGGTTGTCCAGGGCACACTTCCTGGCAAGATTGTTGGATGTGTCCCCAGCAGGTGGCTAACAGCACCAGATACACTACAGCTGCTTATGGGAATGTTTAATTTAATTTTTTTAAGAGCTGTTGCTTCTAGGTTAACCTCTTTATGATGTACCCCTACCCCAAGTGGGAGTGAGGGGCTGGATCACAGCCAGGCATCCTGCCCGCTGTGGTCAGAGGGAGAAAGGCAGAAACGTTGCCCAGAGTGTGCTCCCGGCAACTCCCCTTTGTACAAGCTGCTGTAGGCAGAGAGGGCCAGGGCCCAGCGGAGCAAGGGAGAAGCCACTTAGTGGCTTCCTGGGTTCTTCAAAGTGGGTGCTGTTATTTTGAAGGTTCTGGTAAGTCCTGCGTGCAAGAAACTCGGTTACCCAGCTTTCCTCAGACTCCCGGAATGTGGAGCCATTGTTTCCCTAAGAGCGATTAGCTGTTTCTCCCATAAAAGGCTTTGAAGTTAGCTCTAGTTTTTCTGCTTTTGTGTCTCTTGGGGAAATGAAGAGCTGTAACATTTATTCATTTGTTCATGCAGCAGAAGCCGGTGGTAGTAGTGGAGCTTCCCCCATCCCATGTGTAGTGAGCGCCAGGCTTCCAGGGCAATTGGTTTTTGCCTGCCACAAGCCCCGTGTCTTAACCCTGAACCTCCCTCCTGCCCCTAGGACTGAGGGCTCTGATCTGCCTGTTCCACTCTTTCTCCAGACATCCCAGCCTGGCACCACTGGGCCTCTCCCAGGTGCCCTCAAGCCCAAGTCCCTGTTCATACCCGGAACCTGGTCCTGGATGTTGCTGGAGAAGGGAGAAAGTGACCTCGGGGTGGCTTGTACCTTTTTTCTTGCCCCTTCCCTGGATAGCCCAGTGCTGACTTTGGGGTGGTCCTTTCATGTGAGGCCTTGACCTGTCGTGCCTCATGGCCTTTAGCCTTTGAGTGAGGCCAGTCCCAAAGGCTGGGATGAGGTTTTGGGGCATGTAGGGGGGCATGAACATTATGCCTTTAGAAAGTGTCAGGATTGGGGTGCCTGGGTGGCTCAGTCTGTTAAGTGTCCAACTCGATTCCAGCTTGGGTCATATCTCTGAGTAGTGAGATGGAGCCCTGTGTCAGGATCCCCACTCAGCAGCGGGTCTACTAGAAGACTCTCCCTCTTCCCTGCCCTCCCGTGCACTCTCTCTCTCTCCCCCTTTCAAATAAATAAGAAAATCTTAAAACAACAATAACAAAAATGGAAAGCTTCAGAATTTGCAGGTTTCATGTGCTGTAATAGAGCTTGGCAATGCAGTAACATGGGGTCCCCATGGCGATAAAAATGGAGTTTCCTCTAGTGCACCAATAATACTGCACACTTCTCTATGCCTACAGTACCCTGCGTTTCTACCTGTCAAGGGTCTTCAAGCTTGGAGGTGCAGTGTCAATGCTGCCTCCTCCAGGAAGCCTTCCCTGATAACCCAGGCAGGCTCCTATAGCACTTGCCCACCAATGTATCTCCCCATCCCAGGTAATCTGTGAGGCCACCACAGAACCTCTTGTAGCTGCCAGGGCCTGTTAGGCTTGCTCAGTGCCAGCGGTCTGTGTGGGGCCACGTCTTCTTGGACTCAGTGTGACCGAGAGGCAAGTGAAGGGAGGGCATGAGGGTGGGTAGCCCCTCTTCTTTCCCTGTCACTATCACCTGCTGGCCTTTCCCTCCTCCCTGTCTGGAGGGTCAGTCTCTAGGTGTAGTCTTCCAGCAGCCTGCGGATTTTTTGAGGCAGGACAATAATGTCACACCTTCTGGACCGGTCCTGGGAGTTGGGGCTGGGAGTAAAGGGTTGGTTAGAGCAGCAGGAAACAGAGGAGAGAAGACAAGAAAGGATTCAAGCCCCTGCCTGCTGGCTCAGTTCAGTGCTCCTCCACTCAGGCGTCACCTCCTCCAGGAAGTCTTTCCTGCTCTTACTCTCCAAGCTCAGCTAAGTGCCCCGGGCTTCCACTGTGCCCTGTGCTGCTGTCCACTGCTGCATCATCATTTTCTGCATTCCCTACCATCTTCCTTGCTGCTTTTCGACCTCCCTCAGTGTGCTGGGAGCATCTGGAGGGCCGGGTCTGTGTGGTGTTCCCACTGTGTCTTGAGTATTGGCACGAGGCATGCAGTAGGTGTTTGGTAAATGTGAATGAACAAATGAGTGGCTAAGGGGAGTGTTGGCCTCAGGAGCCAAATGTGGCAGCCGGGCCAAGGCAGTCATGGGAACCAGAGGAGGGAGAGAAGCGAACATGGAATGGAGGGAACAGTGAGGCTTAGAGGGAAAGGGCCTGGGATGTCCTTGGGGTCTGGGGGCAGTGTGCGGGGCTGGCTGGGCAGGGGGCCAGAAGGACCCATCAAGGCAGGGAGGGGTGGGTCTGAGCCTTGCCCCTTGCCCATGCTGCCTGTGAAAACTCAGAGCTGTCTTCCCTCCATTAGGACCCAGTAGGTCTTGTCTGGGGAACAGGCTCTGGGGAGAAGGAGATTCTGCAGGACGACAGGGGTCCTGCGGGTCCAGCAAAGTTCCAGCTCATTTAAGTCTGTGTGGAGGGGCAACCACGTTCATCAGGTGTCTGTCTTTGAGACCAGTGTTGCCTTTGTTTTTGAACTTCACTGCCTGGTTTCCTTTTGGCGTGTGCCCATCAGCGTGGGCCCAAGGAGACCCAGGCCTGAGATAGGACATGTGGATGGGGAGAGAGAATCTGGAATTTATACAGCAGTAGGAAAAATACTCCTGGAATCCAGACAGCATTTGTCACAGTGATAATGCCTGTTTTCCAAACAAAAGTCCCTCTATGGACAAGGTCTTGGGGATGTCTGGGTCTCCTGCCCAGCTCCTCTCTCGCGTGGCAGGTCGGTGTTTCCTTACATCACAGCACAGAGGGTCACAGGGCCACGCCGGCAAGGCTGGGGCTGGGATGAGTTATTCCTGCTGTTCCTCGGCACGTCTGGAACCGGCTGACCCTCCCTGACCCTCCAGCCTTCAGTCCAGCTGTGGACACAGCCGTCGCTCCAGAAAACACAGCAGGCGGACGTCACTTCCCGCCCCCACCCTAGGCCTGCCCTTGCCAGCCGAGCCATGGGGAACACAGGCCCACATGATGGGGATGCGGAGGCCCTCACGCCCCTCAGCCTCGGAGCTTAGGCTCTTCACGGGGAGGAGTGTGAGTCCTGGACTGCCTCCTAGCCAGTCTAGGGAGGATTTAGGGAAGAGCCCTGGGGTAGGAGGGCAGGGAAGCTGCCCTCAGCAAAGAAGAAAAGACAGTGGTCAGGAAGGACTCCATCTCAGCAGTGGGAGAGAAAGTCCCAGCCCCTTGGGGTGTGCAGTTCGAGGTTCATCCTAAGTCTGAGAAGGCCAGGGAGGTGATGAGGTGGAGGAGGAGTGTCTTTATTTTCATCCTGGCCTGGTGGGATCAAAGGCTCTTCGAGACCTTTGTGCCTCAGTGTCCGCACCTGGACAAAGGGGATGTGCCGGTGCCCACCTGTCCGCACCTGGAGAAAGGGGATGTGCCGGTGCCCACCTGCAGAGTGAGTAATAGGGCCTCACAGAGTTGGCACCTATAGAACCCATGACCATCGTCATTATATCATATGGATAGATTCTAGAAAGTTCCAGGCACATTTCTGGGGTTGGTTCTAGGAAAGGCTTTACTCACGGGAACTCGCACTGTGGGGCCTGCTTGTAGGTGTTGGGTGTCACTGGGCGGGAGCCCTGACTGAAGGCAGGTTTTGTGTTCACCCAGCCAAGAGAAGATAGTGGAGTTGGAGAGATGCCTGGGTGGGAAGAATGTCAGACCGAGGCCTCACGCCTCGGAACACGGGCAGCCGGCGTCCACTTCTCCTCCCCTGTCCGGTGGGTGTCAGCCGCCCTCTGTGGGAGGTTCTGCAAGAATGAGCTGCAGACCTGGCGGAAGGCCTGATAGACATCCAGCAAGCTCTAGCAAAGGGCAGAGCACCCTTCCTCTGCGGGGGTCGCTGGGCTTGCCACCTCCGGGCGATGGCCTGGGGCCCTGTGCCAGCTGCTTCCTCGGCAGGGCAGCTAGGTCTGGCTGCTTGGGAACAGACTTGCTCCCTCTGAGCGGCTCAGCCTGGGCCCCTGAGGAGATGGCTGTGGTGTATGGGTCAGAGCTTACCCAAGTTCAAGCAGAGCGTGAGGCCAGGTCCTTGGGTGCACTGAGCGGGACATGGAGCGTGAGGGCGTGTTGTGTCAGCCTGCGTCCCACTACTGTCTGCTGCCAGGGACCCTGCACCTTCAACGGGCATGTTTTTATCCTCGGTCAGCCTCTGTGGAGGCGGCCCCCTCTCCCCGTCTGCTGCTGGTGAGGGGGTCAAACAATTATGGGTCTCCTCATTTCCAAACCAACTGGGAAATTAAGTCATATCTCCATCAGAGCGCTATTTGTAATTTTCAAGAAAGAAGTAATTGAAAAGAAACTTTTTAATACCCTCACCAAATTGGCATGGGAACGCAGGAGCCCGAGGGCTTCTCCCCGCCTTCCCCTCTGGCCCCCTGCCCCTCCCCTTCCTGGCCTTCTCTCCAGCACCCCCAGCCTGGCTCTGGGAGGAGACAGGGGTTCTCTGGAGAGGCGGCCGGAAGATTTGACACATGGCCAATACACCTGGGGAGCAAAACGTGTGTCTTCCTTTCTCCTGGCTCTTTATTCAGTCTGGAAATTGGAGGGCTTCTCCCAGGCTCCTTATTCCTGTGGCTACTCAGTGACCAGGAGATGTAATGAAGTTCCTCACTGGGACATGCTCCAACAGCTTGACACTCGGTGACAGGAAGTAGCTCCTCCCTCCCCCAGAGGCAACCGCCTGCCTCCAGCATCCACTCTGACTTTGGAGAACCCCCTACACTTGGCACGCAGCCTGGTGTCTGGCGCTGGCCCCCACAGGCAGGGTTGATTCACGGAATGGATGGATCCAGAGATGGAGGAAGGAAGGAAAATCAGGACACACTCTTGGACCTTTGGATGTTGGCTTGGCGCTGCGGGCTTCCTCAGTAGCATGGGTACGAGCAAGCATTTCCCTTGCTTGTAGGCAAGCCCGGGGCCAATGCTGGACAACCAGAGCTGCCTGAGTCCAGTGGGTCCTCTTTGCTAAAGAGCGGAAGATTCCGGGGTTCCCTGGCTGCCTGGGGCCTGCGGTACCCCCCAGAACCTCAGGGCCCTGTCCATTTAGCCCCTTTTCTGGGAAGCCGTCTCTGCACCAAGCTCCCTCCAGGCCCTAGAGACCTGGCCCAGCCCTCCAGCTGCTGGGGAATCCTTCGAGCCCGTCTTGGTGGCTCAGGTTTAACACCAAGGTCTGCTGCTGCTGAGGCAAGTGTTCTGTGTGGACTCTAAGCTCTGGAACTCACCTTTAGGAAACGATTCTGCCGGGTTACAGAAGGCAAGCTTGGGGACCTGTCTGCCTGTGTCAGGCATGTATGTGCACGGTGTGCTGCTGGGCGAGAGCCTATACGTGTGTACTTGGCGTGTGTGTGTGTGTGTGTGTGTGTGTGAGACTGCGTATTTGTGAATGTAGGGGTGTGTCTGTTGTGTGTGCTCGTACGGACACACATTGGTGTGAGTGCATTTCTGACTGCGTACGTGTTTTGACAGCATGGCTTTGCCTGTTGGGGAGTGCGTGTCTGACTGTGCCTGGGTTTGGCGTACGTGAGAGTGTGTGTGGAGGTTTGTTCATCTACACTGTGTATGTGTGCACACGTGCACGTGCCAAAACTCAACCTCCAGTAAGTGCACCTCTCTGGACAGGGGCTGGCTGACAGGTGGGGGCATGCACTTCCTACCCCTGACTTTGGCCTCGAAGAGGGAGGGGACTGCCCGGAGCACAGTGATTCCCAACCGGCAGGGTCAGGGTGCCTGGTGGTGGTGGGTCTTGGAAACCTAGGACAGCGAGGTGCTCAGGACTTGGCTGGAAGCCTCGAGAGCTCGGCCTTTGATATTTGATCCTTCTTGGGGCCTGACTGCCAGAAGGAGCTTTGCTGGGGTCTATGAATCCCTGGGGCCTTGGAACCTTGAGGTGGAGGGCGAAAACATTTCATGAAGCCTTTCCGACTCAAGTAGGCTCCACTCAGCAGCCACAGCCCCTGGGGGTTGGATGCCAGACATCAACCATTGTGTATTCTGGTTGGAGCCAAATTCACATAGACTAGTTTGGCGTCCCCTGAAGGTGTGCAAGTTTGTGACCCTGAATGAGGCTCTCCACTCTCAGCTTCCATGTTCCCATCACACCCACAACACTCACATCTTCTGCTCACTGATGAAGTTCTAGTTGGCCACCTGCTGCTCCCAACCTCCTCCTCTCCAGGCCTCTGCCTGGCCAGCTCCTCCTGCTAGATTATCTCCCTGTCCATCACCACCCCTCCATCTCCCTGCCCCTCCCCACTTTGGGTCCCCCTGGGTCCAGCTCCAGTGTTGGTGATGGTTTCCTGTCTGTCTTCCCAGCTGGACCACAGTGCTCTGAGGATGGGGAACAGCCCTTGTGTGGGCCTGGCTGGGTGTCTGCTGCAGAATAAAAGCACCTAGGAGCGACTGGGTAACAAGGGAAGGGGTCTGCAATGGGGAGGTCCGTGCTGGAAGATGGCCACATGCTGCCTGCTTGCTGGTGGGCAGGTGATTTGAGACCAGAATGATAAGAGGTGGCACCTGGGTGCGAATTCTTGTCTGCGCCTCCCCTGCTCTGTGCTCTTGGGCGAGGCCCTGAGCCTCTGGGGTTCTCAGTTTCTCGTCTCAAAAACAGGGCTGGGAGCTGTCAGAGGGCGGTATGGGTCTGGAACGGCCACCCATGGGACGCGCTCAGCGGGGTACTGGGCACTTTGCCGCATTCCCTAATATTGCTACTAGTGTAGTCGTGGTGCTAAAAATTGGGGCTCAGCCACGCACTGACCAGCTCCACCTGCCTGATGGACTGTGGGGACTAGATGGAAAGAGGCCTCCTCTCTAAGCCCACCACACGTGTCCATGCCCCTCAGACTCCCACCTGCTGAGTCTGAGTTCATCTTTGGAGCCCAGATGCTGGTTATGACATCCATCCCAGTCCTGCTGGCCCAAGCCCAGAGCCCACCAGGAATCCCCATGTTGCCTGGCCACACGTGGCTCCGTGGCAGCAAATCAGTCTTTTGAAAGCCATGGCTGAGTGAGCACAAAAGGGCAGCTGTCTGATCCTGATCGGGGCACCACTGATGGGCTCTGTGTGAGCCTTGGCTCTGTCAGCTCTTAAGCCTGTCCCTGTGCGCTCAGAACGAGAAGGCGGACCAGGCCAGAGGATGGCGGCCAGCAGCCTTGGGTCCAAAACTCAGGCAGGGTGTCTGGTCCGGCATTGCCCTTTCCCTGCGTCCCTCGGCCAATCAGTGAATATTTAGTGAGCGACTCTGGTGTTCGGGATCTGCCGTGGGACAGCACTGCACTTAGGGCAGACTCTGGCTTTGCCTCATACCAGCTCTGGGACCTCGGGCAACTGGCCCCAGATTTCCGATGCTGGGCTTCTACCTTTGTAAAATGACCAGGTCATGCTGGGTGATTTCCAGGGGCCCTTTGTCTTTTTTTCCAAGACGCCTGCAGTATTCTTGAGAAGATAAGACACATGCTGTCAGAGGGTAGTCTCTGCCTGGGGGGCTGGGAGGGTTTGGGCAGGTGCCAGGGGCTGTCCTGGAGGTCTTCTGCCCTTCCGAATGGGAAGCTGCCCAATGCAGACCTTCTGTGTGTTCAGCTGCTCAGCCACGTGCCTGAGTCTCCTCCCTTCCAGAGGAGCTGCAGGGTTTCCTGGGCCTGGCCTCCTCAAAGTTAGAAGGAGGGAGGGAGCTTGCATAGGAGTGGCCATGTGGCCCTGCTCTCTTGTGCCCCTGCCTCCTCCCCAAGGAGAGCCCCACCTTGCTTGTGGACAGCACACTTGTAATTTATGCTTCCAGCATTTGGATTTGTATACCTGTGTCCTGCCTGAACTCCTTGCTGCCCAAGCCACCCTTGTTTCTAGAATGATCCATGGCACCTGTGGTCATGTCACGCCCTTGCTTACACTCTGTATGGTGGAGAGTGGGATTCTCTTCCGTGCCAGGCAGGTTGATGGGGAGAAGCTGTCTGATGTCTTGTATGAGAAGGATCCTAAGGGCTATTGGAAAAAGTGCTATGATCGATTGGTAATGTCTGTCGTTCATCAGGATGGGAGTCAGTGATGTTGGTCTTGTGCAAACCTTAGTACAGGATAATATTCCATTTTTTGAGAGAGAGAGAGAGGGAGAGAGAAAGTGAGAGCGACCATATGAGCTGGGAGAGGGGAACAAAGGAGGAGCAAAAGACAGAATCCCAAGCAGCCTCCATGCTCAGTACAGAGCCCGACCTGGGGCTTGATCTCACAACCCTGAGATCATGACCTGAGCCAAAATCAGGAGTCAATCGACTGAGACACCCAGGCCCCTAGAGTTCACATTTTTTTTCATAAGACCCAAGGCTTACATCCTCTGGGAGCTCTCCTTTCTCTTCTCCATTTCTTCCCCAGTCCCAGAGACTCGGGTCCTATTCTTCAATCAGTTACTGGTCTTCCTGATTTTTGATCCTATTAAACAAAGCCTTCTGAAGGCGTAGACCACATTAATTTTGTTAATCCCAGGGCCTGGTGTGGCGCCTTGTACCTAGAGTGCACTCAGTAAATGGCAGAGTGAATGTTTTATTGGAAACATTTCATCTGGGTCCCCAAGAACACCCAGAGTGGCCAGTTCCAGGCTGAGCTGTAGGGGAAGTTGTGCTGAGTCTCCCAAGGGCCAGCCACCGGGTCTGAGGTTCCCAGTTCTGGGCTCCCGATACATGGCACGTAGTAGGGAGGAGAGAATAATATGTTATGGACAAATGGTGTAGAGCACATTTTTAAAAATTACAAACAAACTGGCATGCCTGGGTGGCTCCATCAGTTAAATGTCCGACTCTTGGTTTCGGCTCAGGTCATGAATTCAGGGTCCTGAGATCGAGCCCAGCGTCGGGCTCCATGAGCAAAGGGGAGTCTGCTTGAAGATTCCCTTCTTGTGCTCCCCACAACTCACGTGTGCATGCTCTCCCTCCAAATAAATAATCTTTAAAAATTTATAAACAAACAAAAATTATGTATTATAAACAAAATAAGTATAAACAAATGCTCCAAGTGATCATGTAGAAAGTTCTGGAAAGTGTAAATAAAGAAAATAGCCCCTCGATGGTGCCATTATTCAGCATCTAGTGGTGACAGGTGCATTTCCTTCTAGGACCCCTCCTCCCATGTACCACCCCAACGAACACTCCTCCTTGTCTTTGCCAGTTTGTATCCTGGATTGTATCACTTGGTATTTTAACATAAACCTGTCCCATGATATTAAATAAGTCTGTAAATATTATTTTCAGTGACTAATGTTCCACCGTTCACACATGCTGTGATTACTTAACCAGTGTTTCTTTGGGGGCCATTTGGAGTTGTTTTCACTATTTTGGTGCTCCGAGTTTTCCAGTGACAAACAACTTTGTAGGTAACAGCTGTTGAGGTCCCTCTGTGAGGTAGATTACTCGAAGTGGAACAAGTGGGTCAGAGTGGAAATGCTGTTTTGGCCTGAATAGAAGGGTTTTGTTGTTGTTGTTGTTGTTTTAAGATTTTGATTTATTTTATCTTACTTTTTTTTTGGAGAGACAGAGAGCATGCATGTGAGCAGCTGCAGGGGGTTGGGAGAGGCAGAGGAAGAGGGAGAGAGAGAATCTTCAGCAGCCTCCATGCCCAGTGCAGAGCCTGACATGGGGCTCAATCTCACGACCCTGAGATCATGACCTGAGCCGAAACTAAGAGTCCCATGTTAAACTGAGTCCACCCAGGCACCCTTAAAGATTTTAATTTTAAATAATCTCTACACTCAACGTGGAGCTCAAACTTACAACCCTGAGATCAAGAGGCATACGCTCTGTCAACCAAGCCAGCCAGGTGTCCCCTGAATAGTTTTTTAGGGTTGTTTTGGGAAAAAGGTAAGAGATGGTCTTAGAGTGTTTCTCTGTAGAGTCAGTTACAGGGTAAGAATATTGGTGTGGTGGGTGCCTGGGTGGTCATGCTCCTGAGGTCCTGGGATTAGGTCGCGCATTGGGCGGGGAGTCAGCTTCTCCCTCTTCTTTGGCTGCTCCCCCTGCTTATGCTCTCTCTTTCTGTCAAATAAACACATAAAATCTTTAAGGAAAAAAAAAAGAATATTGGTGTCCTTGGAGGTCCTTTTGAGTGAGAAAGAGAGAGAGGGAGGGAGAGGGAGAGAGAGAGAGATCATGTGTGCATGGGGGAGGAGGGGCAGAGGCAGAGGGGGAGAGAGAATCTCAGGCTGGCTCCACACCCAGCACAGAGCCCGCCTCCATCTTACCACCCCGAGACTGTGACCAGAACTGAAATCAAGAGGCAGGTACTCAACAGACTGAGCCACCCAGGCAGCTCAAGACTGCTTTCTTGACAAGGAAAGGCAGAGCCTGCAGCTAGGGTAGGGGAGAGTCCTGTGTGTTACTTGGGCATCCCACCACCTGTCACGGCAACTCAGACCACTGGGGCAGGGTGCTGTTTTTCAGGTAGGAGAGCTGGCATGGCTCAGCCAGGCTGCTCAGCGGGACACCCTGTCCCGCTTCCCGGTGCCGCTCCTGTCCCCCGCTGCTGTCTGCCACCACGCTCATCCCTGGCAGGGTGCTCTCTGTGCCAGGCGGTGTGTTGGCACTAAAGAGAGGTGATGAACACCACTCATCTGTTGTGCGTCCTCTGGTGGCCTCCCACGCATAGCACCTGCCTTCACGTCGCTCCCAGTGGGCCTTGGGGTAGGGGTGCGCAACGGCCACATCAGCAGATCTGCACACATGCAGGACTCTGACCGCTGTGATGCAGCTGGGGCTTCGGGGCTCAAAGCGGGGCTTCTGCCTCCGTGGAGCAAGAGACGCCTGGGAAGACCACTGGGGGGCTTGCTGGGGCAGGGCTTCTGACCAGAAGTGCCTCACCTTCCTTCCTTCTTTCTTTTCTGACCTGCCTTCCTTCCTTTCTGGCCTCCTCCCGCCCTACTGCCCCGCACCCCCCGCCCCCTTTGCTAGAAGCATCCTAATTTTTTTTTTTTTTTTTTTTTTTGGAACATCCTAATTTTCAGCAGACATGACAGCCTCCCTGATAACGATCTGGTGATTTCCAAGAGCATTATGAGCTCCGTTGACGTTGGGTGGGGGGCTGCTATCTGCCCAGCTCCTCACCCTGAGCCAGCCTGTACCGGTCCCTCAGGATGAATCTGAAAGTGGGGAAACTGGCTGCCGTTGGGTGCCTTGGAGATAAACACCAGGACTTGCTTATTTTTTAATAACTGCTTTATTGACAAGTACTTCACATACCATAAAACTCACCCTTTTCAAGTGTACAGCTCACGGAGTTGTCTAACCATCACCGCAGTCTAATCTTAGGATACCTTCATCCCCTCGAAATGAAATCCCACGCTCAGTGAGAGTCTACTTTCTAAAATGACATCTTTTGTGATGTTTTCCATTTACAGGAATTCCTGGACGAATGGTGAAATATCGATAAGCCTTAGGTTAGGCCTACTCTGTGTTTTAAAACTCAAGACACAGGAAATTAAACACCCCATCCTTGGCTCTCTAGGGAGTCCAGAACCCTGGCCCGCCTCCTCGCGTGGCAAGAGCCACTAGTCTGAGGGGAGCAGCGGCTGCCTGGTTTCCGTACTGGGCCTCCGGCTCCAGCCTGCGCCCGTGCTCCCCAGTGTTCCCTCCCGCCTCTGGCCTGGCCCGCTCCTCTGCATGGCCCTGTAGGGATGGGATTTGGCAGTCCTTGCCTTGAACCTTTGCATCCTCCAGTGGATGGCACGTTTTTGACTACTTTGTGATTTTTCCACCCCAGACCCTGTTCTGTTATCCGGCCCACGGCCCACAGGCAGGGGTCCCTTGAGAGCTCATTCCTGGCTGAAAATCTCTTTTCCCAGGGCTGGGTCTTGTGGGTGGGAGTCCAAGGAACCACCATCCGTGCTGGTTCTGTGCCCAAAACGCTATCCCTTGCAGGGCCTGGCGGGCAGCGCCCCATGGCACCTGGCTGCCATCCTGCCCGTCATCCTGCCCACTTCCCCACCCGCGCCACTTCCCCTTCCCTTCCGTGACAGGTCTCGCATGCCACGCTCATTCAAGCTTCGTGTAGACGCCAGCCCGCTCACCACCTCCAGGCGTTGAACCTGCTGTGATCGAAACTGTGGCAATTAAATTTTAATTGAGATGCGCGCTGCTTAAGCAGACACAAGACAGCTACAGCTCTTGCTAATTAATTTTCTTCTGCAATGACAACATTTAATAATTATGTTCCGTGACGCTCACGTTATTTATGTACTTTCCCTCTCCTGGAACCGTTCAGCGGTTTCCACGCAGAGGTGGCTGGTGGTGGTCTCCTGCGTGCCCACTGTGACAGCGTCAGGTGTGAGTCGTGCTCTGTGGGTGGCAGGGATGCACGGCCTGGTGCTCATGGGGAGCTGTTTGCCTGGGGGAGCCGAGGCCCCTGGGCTCCCTGTAGCACCCCCCTCCCCGCCTCTCCAGGTAATGCAGCTGATCCTCGGAGGCAGGAGAGCAAAGGGATTGAGAGCTCGGGATCTGACTAGCCCACTAGACTTGGGTCGTTAGTGGGAGCTTGAGCAGCTTGCCTCTGCTTCTTTATCTGTAAAATGGGCCTAGTAACACCCCCCCTCTGGGGAGACTGTGAGGCTGGATAACATGGCTCGTGTCTGCAGTCGTCCCAGTGTAGGCCCAGGGAGCACACACAGTGGCTGTGGCCGAGACATGCCCGCCCGTGCAATAGTGGACCTGACCCTTTTCTGGGGCTCCTGACGCTTTGCCTATCATGGCCCCGGGGGCCCTGGGCCTTCTCTCATGTTCTCGCCCAGGCAGGTACTAATTCCTGCTCAGCTCTGCCCAGGAGCTAGGACAGTCTTGTCAGCAAGACAGGGTTCTGGCAGGCCCTCTGTGAGGGACTGGGGCTCAACTGGGTGCCGGTTTTCCCTCACCAGCAGCTCCTGAACTCAGGCCACCCTCACGCGGTGCCCAGGACGGTAAGGGATGGCATCGGAGGCTGGAGCAGAAGCTCCACCATCGAGCAGCTGGGCACTTGTCTTGACCTATACTTACACGTTTATTCTTCTTCCCGATGTGGGGTATGTTAGGCTCCGTTTCCAGGTGAGGGAAACAGGCTCCGAAAAGTTGGTTTACACAGCATGTAAGCTGCACCGTTAGGTTTGGAATCAGTTACGTCTGACCACTCTGTTACCTTTTAGCCTGCTGGAGACCAGGAAGGCCTGTAGCCTGAGGCTCTGGGGCGGGGGCTGGGCAAGGTCAGGACCCCCTGCTGCTGACAAGGTCAGAGAGGTGCACCAGAGTGGGGGGTCAAGGTTTCTAGGACCTGGGACTATGGTCCAGGACAATTTTTGTGGCTGTAGGTCATGGAGATACTGGTGAAAGTGAGGCCCGGCTTCCAGGAGACATCCCATGGGCCGTGTGCAGGCAGTGTCCCAGTCATGGGGCTCCCCCTTCTGCCTCCCAGGCACCTGCTGTGCCGGGGTGTTGGCCATGTTTTTGTCCCTTTCTGGGTGAGAGAGGCCCTCAAGTGCCTGTGGCTGTGTCCTGGGGGCTCACTTGATGGGCTGGACGGTGATGAGGCCTCAGGGTCTTGGGATTGTGTGGTCAGGTGTTGCTCTAGACCCCAACCCGCCTTTTATTTCCTTGTCTCCCATACTGTCCCAAGCCCTGGATATGCTATGACGGGAGGGCTGGACTAGGAGTAGGCAACGAGTTCTGGTCTGGCCCTGCTGTGCAGCATTGGGAAAGTATCTTCCCCTGTCTGGGTTTCAGGTCCTCATCTATAAGATGATGGGGTCGGTGAGAGGCTCCACAGGTTTTCTTCAGTTGGAAAATACTGGGCAGTGTGTTGGGAGTGTGATGTTGGGGACAGAGGGACTCATGGGGCATGATGAAAGGAACTGTGAGCTGAGCTAAGGTCTAGAATGGGAGAGAGATCTGTGTGAATATTCGCTCCGTCCGAAAACCTGAAGGAGGCCTCCTCTGTGAGCCTGGCAGCTGAGGGGTCTCTGCTGAGAGCTCAGAGGTGACCCAGCCCGGGGTGACTTTCTGGGAGGGCTGGTGTCCAGTCGGGTTCCCAGATGTGCCGCTGCCTGCTCACTCCCAGGGAAGGCTGATGTGAGTGGGGACAACCCTGGCCTGCCCGCTTGCCCCAGCATATTTGGTGGCTGGGATGGGTGCCTACTTTTTCTTCCAGTTCCCAGCAGACTTCTGGTCCTCCTTAGGCCCTGGGCCTGTTCCCCTGCCCTAGACAGGCTTGTGTGGGATAGGAGGAGAGAGTCTGATTTGGTCTTGTGAGCACCCAGTGCATCTTGGGTAGAAGCTGGTCCTGTGGATGGAGGGTGGGAGATAGGGGCCTGCCCAAGACCATGGACTTAGCACTGGTCTCTGGTCTCCTGAGTCCAGTGAGCTGAGGGAAGGGTTCAGCTAACTGGGACCTTTGGAAGGGACTGGCAGCCTAGGAGACAGCCTCAGGAGCTCTGAGCAAGGGCTTCTCCCTCTGCCCCTGAGCCTGCGCCTCTCCCACCTGGACAGCCCATCCTGTCAGAGCCAGGGAGTGTCCCTTTCCAGAGGACCTTACCCTGCCACCTCTCCCATAGTGAGCAGAAGCAGGGTGGGTAGGGAGGGCTGGGTGTCCAACTTTGGGGGCCGCACTCTCCGTGATGTGTGTGTGTGTGGATGTGTGTGAATGTGTGTGAATGAGCGTGCATCTCCCAGAGGTGGCTTTGAGAGGGGCTGGGGGCCGGGAGGCAGCCAAGGGTCTGGTTTGTGGTGTCCCCGCAGTGGATCAGCAGATTTGCACCCTGCACAGCTCTGGGTGGGGGTGGGGTGGGGTGGTGGTGGTGAGGGAGGCAGGAATGCCGGGGATCACAGCAGCACCTGGGGATATCACTTGGGCTTCTGGGCTGCCGTTTCCTCCATGTGGATCCCCTGTTTAGGGGAGCAGTGGTGAGAGCGTCTGGGTTGTAGATTGGGACATCTGAGCCCAGTGTGGACGGGGTGGAGAGGTTGGAGATTCTCGGGTGTGTAGAAGCTGCTGGGGGTCTTGGGGAGCAGGTAGCTCTCACCAAGTGGGGGCACGGGTTGGCCAGGAGAGAGCCGATGGCATTGAACGTGAGGTTGGCTGCACACAGAGTCTGGCGTGGTTCTGATGGTGCCCACAGTGTGGGCAGAGGGCAGGTCCCTAAGTGCCCAGTGCAAACAGAGTCACATGGCCTCCTAACTGATGGGTTCTCCTCCTGCAACTTGGACGCCTCCCGGGTCAGATTTTCCTCGCTGAGTAAAGGGTCCCCGTGATGGTCATCAAAGCCCAGTGCTGGCAAAGATGTCCGGGTCTCCCATCTCCCAACCTCCTCTTTGGGTCGTGGGGCGCTTCTTTCTTTGGCAGCCCTGGGTTCCCTGGCCTGCCCTGCAGTCTCTCAGGACCCACGGTCACCTCCTTGTTCTGTCCCACCTCTCCTGTGACTCAGTCTGTGCCCCTTGTCGGTCGTGATTCCATCTCTAGCTCATGCCACGCCCGCGCAGCCAGAGAAAATAATTAGGGGAATAACGTGAGCTGTCTGCCAGGTTCCCAGGCAGGTGATGTCAGGGCTGGGTTGAGCCCTGGTCTCAGGAGGGCAGTGACAGGCCCGTGAACGGCATTGGTAGGAGCCTTGCCCAGGTTCTGAGGCATCTGAGGCGAGGCAGGAGGGAGACTCCGATTCTGTGCGTGGCCGGTGGGTTGGGACTGGGGGGTGGGAGTGGTGAAATCACCTCCGGACCTGTCTGCCTGTGTTCGGTGGGTGGGGCATGTCCAGGGCCTTCCAGGCAGGCCAGGGGAGACTCTAGAGGGCCTGGCTTCCTCACCACACAAACCCAGGGCCTCTGGACTGCTGGTCCCTCTCTTGGGAGCTGTGACGTGGAAGCCACCGGGTAGGGTTGGAAACACGTCTTGACACACGTGCCTGGTCACATCCCGAAGCATTGGTTTGAGTGGAGGGGTGTAGCCCCGGGTCCGGCTGGTGCTTGCCTTGAGCACCTGGACCACCAGCCCATCCCAGAGGATGGAATGGAGGGAGGATGCTTCAGGGGAAGTAGAAGGGAGAGAATCTGGGCAAAGGGGCCCCAGAGCGGCTGTCCCCGGGAGCCAGGCTCTCAGGGCAGAGCGAGGCATGGGGAAGAGCAGAAACCCCCTCTCCCCAGATACCCACAACCTTCCTCGTGGGAGATAAAAACTGAGGTACTATCATGCCGCAGCTTTGCCTTGGCTTTGGAAGGTGTTGACAGACAGATGGACATGCATCCGTCCTAGGATGTCAGCACGATGATCCGTCCGTGCTGCCAGTCTGGGAACTGGCTCAGGGAGGTTGAACAGTTCTCTCAAGGTCCCATCCGGAAAGGCTGCTGGCCCCATCGCCTCCCAGGACAGGCCATGGCCCGTGAGATCCTACTTGGCAGCGGGTCTTACACAGGGGAGCGTGGGCAGGCCTGGCCCCCGTGGGTAGCCTTGAGCTCTGTGGGCGTGGAGCATGGTGGTGCCTGGCAGAAAAGAGCTGCAAAGTCCAAATACCAGACTTGGAGGAGGAACTGGGACGCACCTGCCGGGAACAAGGCCCCAGAGATCCAGAGTGGTCGGGGCCAGTGTGTCTTTGATCGTCCCTGCAGCAAGGGGATCCAGCCTCCTGTGGCCCAGTATGGGTCACGGCTGGCATTTGCTGGGGGCTGTTTTTGTGTTAGGAAGAGCAATCCAGCTCACCTATTACTAGAGGAAGCTGGCAGCCAGGGAAGTTAAAGAGCTGGCCTGAGGGCACACAGCAAATAGGGGCCTGGCCGGGGCTAGGCCCCTGACCACGGGCCGTCCTGCCTCTCCAGGCCACAGCCTGCTGTCGGGTTCCTTTCCAAACGCCAGTCTGGGCCGTCTTGGGGCACAGAAGGAACGTATGTGTGCGTGCATGTGTTTGTGCACAAGATTGCGTGTGTGTTGGTGTTGTGGGTGTGTTTGTGCCTAGGCAAATGGGGAAAGAAAACAACACCCATCTTTTTTTCGGCTCAGTAGACATCACTGCATGGTGAAGGAATGTGGATTCGGCAAAACATTTTTTTTTCGTCATAGTATGTAAATACCTTTGGGTTCCTCAGTTATCAGAAAGGCATCTATGGCTCTGGTCTTACTTAGCACTTACCACAAAAAGAGACTCCTGTTGTGAACACATTGCAGACACACACACACACACACACACACACACACGCCCTTTAGCAGCCTGAATGTGGCCTGTCTGTGAATTCGGATGAGGCAGGCATGTTCAGACTAAGGTATAATTGTTGCGCTCTGGCGCTGTGGCCAATGGCATGTAGTCGAACATTCTTTGTTTCTGATAAGCAGAGACCACCGTCCCTACTGACAGGCAGGACCCTGGTTGTCTGTCCTGTTGCCGGGCGGGAAGGAAGGAGGGCAAGGAGGGTGGTGGGGGAGGAGAAGGGAAAAACAGAAATGAAAGAGAATAAGATAAGGGAGAGGGAGAGAAACGGACAGACAACAGCTCAAGGCAGACCCTGCCAAGTCTTTGCATGGGGGGGAGTAGGGCAGTTCCATCAGGTAGGTGGTATGGGGTCGGAAGGGACGACGAGTGGGGAGGCCTGGTACCCCACAGAGTGGACAATGTCACTGTCAGCCACAGGCAGGAAATTGCCACGTGGTGAGGTGAAACCTCCTGCCAGGGTTTCCCCCCTGGTGAACCGCAGTGCTGGGCCCAGGAGCCTCATCGGCCTGACCCTGCCCAAGCTGTCCCCTCCAAGTAGGAGGATGCTATCCCCTTGGTCCAGGTTCCCATGGCTCTCCCCGAAGGTCCCTCACAGCGACACGTAGTTCTGGAGGGAGGAGTGAGCCTCTAGCTCCCAGAGTGCAGATGACCTTGCCCTTTCTTCAGCAGGAAGTTTGTTACAGTGATGTTTGCTGGGGAGCACCCCTGGCTGCCGGAGACCTCCTGTAAGGCTCAGAACTTGCAGGGTCAGGGGCTTGGCCTGGGAGAGGCAAAACGTAGGGACTTGTGGGGGACCCAAGGGTCATCTGGAGTGCGCCACTGGTTTGCCAAATGCCGAGGAGAGTTTGTACCATGATGCAAAGCCTGGCTGTGTAAGTTTATGCTGACCGTGTCACTCCTTTGCTCAACATCCTTAGATAGCTCCCCAGTTCCTTCAGAAGAAACCCCAGACTCCAGCCGGGTGTGGGCTCTCCCTTCCGGTAGCCCGGTCCCTGCCAGGGCTTTTCTGCTGCACAGCTGTTCCCTGCCACCCACAGTCCCCAGCACCCTGTCCCTCCTTTCCCGACTGCGACCCGCTGCCCTTGCTGCAAGCATTGGCTGCAGGCGGGGCCGGGCTCTGGGGTGGCAGGCTCCAGGGGTCCTCTTTCTGTCGCCAGGGCTTGGCTCTCAGACCCAGAGACGTGCCAGGGACAGACCTGGCAGCTGGACCTCAGCTCCCCTGGTTCTTTCCCAGCTCCCGCAGGCTTTATCAGGCTTCTCTCTCAGCCCTCTGATTTCCATGGGCTTCCAGCCACAGCAGCCCACCTCCCCACTGCTGCCCTGCTTGGCCGCTCTGTCCCTTCACTCGGGACCTTGGTTCCAGACCCCAGCTGCAGGGGTCCCGGCAGTCGTTCACTCTGACATGCACAATTGGACACGTGGAACCGAGGCCCAGAGAGGGAAGTGAATTCTGCAAGTGGTTCACTGCAGAAAGGGTCCCAGAGCATGTGTCCCCCTCCCAGGGAAGACCGGTGTCAAGCTCTCTGGGTGGTTTCTGGCCTTTTCTCAGAGGTTCGTGTGGTGACCCTTGCCCCACCCCCACCCACGGCTGGCAGGCAGGTGTTTGCCATGGCAGCAATGGCATCTCCAGCTGTCCTGGGGCCCGGAGCTGTCCTGCCGTCTGCCACCTGAGGGCTGTTGTTGTTTCCCTCACACCTCTCTTGTGCTCCCCACTTGCACCAGGAGGGTTTGAGGTGGGATGTCTCCCCAGGTATGCTGCTGGATCCATTTGCACAGTTTCTCTCCAGTGAGGGCCGATAGTGTCCTCTTCATGGCAGGGCCCAGGAGCTGGGGATGGATGGGTCCTGGATGCTATCAGTTTTATTGGTGGGGGTTCTCCTCTTAACCCTCAATGATCCTGTCATCCCTTGGAGAGCAGAAACATAGGCCCTGAACTCATTATTCTTCGCGGGGTCCCCTCATCGGGTCTGGGAGAGGTGATAAATCCTGGCCAGTCCCCTTTGAAGGGATGAAGTAGGTGTTTATAATATCAGCTCCTGCCTTCTCATCCCCCAATCATCCCCACTTTGCCTTTTCCCAGTCTCGTGCTTTCTTTCTAGGCCCTTCCATGTCCAGCAGTCTATGGCTATTCTGTCTCCTGGAAGCAAGGAGGAGATGCTGGAGGGAGAGGTGGGTGGGGTCACACAGGCCCCATCTCACCTGGTGCATCCCAGCCCTCTGGGGCCTCAGCCACAGGCAGGGGTGGCTCCGTGGCTCTGGGCAAGCAACAGGAGAAATGAAGCAG
Organism: Lutra lutra; assembly: GCF_902655055.1. Classification (NCBI taxonomy): domain Eukaryota; kingdom Metazoa; phylum Chordata; class Mammalia; order Carnivora; family Mustelidae; genus Lutra; species Lutra lutra. The sequence continues at coordinate 105,964,688 of NC_062280.1, forward strand.
CTAGCACAATTCTTGTCTTTTACCCACTTTCTTTGGGAATGACAGGAGTGGACCCTTGATGGGAGGGGACATAAAGAGGGAGTAGCTATCTTTCCATGTTATGGGGAGACAGACTCTGAGAGTTTTTTCCAAATATATATATTTTTTTGGTTAGTTAACATTTTTTTTTCAAGTATTCTCTACACCCAGGATAGGGCTCGAACTCACGATCGAGAGTCAGATGTTCCACCAACTGAGCTAGCCAGGCGCCCCTCAAAATATGTTTAATAAATTAATTGGGTGCTCCGCAGGATTTTTGAAACTGGCCTGGGGCACAGCCTCCGAGGTGCAGGCTCATCGGGAAAGAATCCTTCAGCTCAGTTTCCTGGCCTCCAAGGGATGGGTCCTCACTTAGGATAGAGCTCTGGGCACCCTGGTGGATGCCAGGCCCTGTGGGGGCTATGGAGAGTAGGCTGGCCCCCAGGCTGCATGTCCAGTCCCTCACTTCCCTCACTCCTGGTTTCTCCTCTGTGAGGCTGGCATGGTGCTGTTTCAGAGCTCATCTGGGAGGGCATCTTGCTCTGGTGGATGCTGAGGGGGAGTCCGCTCCGCGGGCAGAGGAGTTGGGCCCGCAGACCTGCTCACTCTGCCCTCCGGAGTTGGGAGTCGAGGTCCTGGAGGCAGCAGCCCCCTCCATTCCGAAGCACAGGGTCTCTCCAAGGAACTGGCCCAGGACGTCCCCTGTGACTTCTCCTACACAATTCTTCAGGGTCAGAAATAAGGCCATGTTGGTAGCTTCCCCTACTATATTCTCTGTAGCTATGAGTAAATAGTATTTTAATGGAAAAGCAACATAACCTTTCCATCAAAGAGCATTGCCAAAAACCCAGCATTAACCACAAATCCCGTCATCTGAACACCAGATTTTTTTCTGTCTGTTGTCTCCCCATGTGCATATGGTTGATTCTCCTAGTTGCGCTTAGAGGAGGCGTTCAGCTTTGTTTTATTTCCATCTGCCGTATGATCTTAAGCATTTCTGTATTTCTTTTTTTTTTTTTAAGATTTTATTTATTTATTTAAGAGAGAGCACAAGCAGGAGGAATAGCAGAGGCAGAGGGAGAAGCAGGCTCCCCACTGAGCAGGGAACCCGAAGTGAGGCTTGATCCCAGGACCCAGAGATCATGACCTGAGCCGAAGGCAGATGCCTACCTACTGAGCCACCCAGGCGCCCTCCTTTCTGAATTTCTATGTCTTCATAACATCGAGCTAACACACACGCAGTGCTTTTCCACTGCTGTCATAACAACATATTCATTTCCCCTGAGCGTGGAGGTTGCAGCCGGGATTTCACGGGTGTAGGTAACCCTGCAGCGCACACCTCACATGTCCCTTATTCAGGATGAGGTCTGTGAGGCAGGCCAGATGGCTCCTGGCAGGTGGTGGACTTCTAACCAGCACTGGGATAGCTTGGGTTCTGCTCTCTGGTATGTTCTGAAATCAGACACCACAGAGCAGGTGTCCTTTGGGGTAAGTTCTTCATGTGTGTGAGGTGCCATTCTAGGTGCCCTGTGGTCACAGAGTCCTTGATAATACTCCTAGAACATCACATTCCTGGCTTCATTTCCCAATCAGGATCCTAAGATGAGAGGACACTGGGTCATTTGCCTAGAGATTTCAGCAAGAGGCCGGCCCAGGCTTCGGATCCAAGGTTTCATTGCACTGTGTCTCCTTAGAGCAGGAGGTAGTGAGTTCCCCATCCATGGGGAGTATTCAAGCAGAGACTGGATGACGAAATATCTGGAATACTCTAGATCGAGTTTCCCAATCTTGGCATCATAGATGTTCTGACTGGATAATTCTCTGCTGTTTGGGATCTGTCTTGGTCATTGTAGGACATCTAGGAGAGTCCCTGGTCTCTACCTGCTTGCTGCTCTTAGCACAATATAGAAATCATAACATATGTCTGTAGGCATTGCACGGTGTCCCTTGGGATGCAGATTCGCCCCCCCCCCCCGGTTGCTCACTGCCACTGTAGGGGATTCCTGAGTAGGATAGGAGGTTGACTACTGGATCCCTGGGACCTCCGGGAGGCTCCCCGCCTAGAGGATCCTTTGGCCCACTGTGTCTCCATCAGTGGGTGGATGATCATAGGGACTGGGCATGGTGCCATCGTGGAAGGGAGTCCTGGGGCCCAGGCTAAGGGGAAGATCCGACTGCCTCTTCCAAGTGCAGACCCCGAGTCCCCGTGCAAAGCTTCACAATCACCAGACATGCCCTGGGATGGGGAACTTGTAACAACTATTGGGGAACAGTCCCATGACCAAGGGCCACCTAAACCTGTGACCCTTCTGTGGCTTCTTGCCAGTTTAGGAGACTTCCCTCATCAGAGGAAATCGGCTGTGTCACTGTGGCCTCTCACATGGGTTGGGGACATCCTTGAGCGCCCAGGGACAGCCCTGGTCGGGGAGCCCACCCACGGCACCCCAACTTGCTGATCAGGCCCCTGGGGCCGGGCTGGCAAGGGGACGGTGATTTCACCCTGCGTGTAGACTTGGGCTTTAAAGAGCGCTCTCATTTCCTCTCCGGAAGCCTTCAAAAGGCCTGGGGAACAAAAGGGGCTTGATTGAGTGCGCCTTGGAGAGCTTCATCCAAAGGAGGGAAAAGAACAAGCGGCCCACAACTACAAAGACACTTAATTTTGCATATGGTGTCATGCCAAGAAATGCTGAAGTGCAGGAACAAGCAGAGAGACATGTTCCTTTTATCAGGAGGGTGTGGACTGGCAGCAAGAGCCAAGGACAGCCGTCAGCAAAACGGTGCTGGGTTTTTGGCACCCCGTCCCCACAGTTTCTCCCCTTACTCCCCTCCCTCTGTCTCCCTCCAGCTCTCCTCCATTCTGTCCCCCTCTGATTAGAGAAATGAACTTTTTAGATCTCAGGCACTTAAGGCCTGACCTTATTCCAGGGCAGTTTGCATTTTAATAGGCTGTGCTTGAAAATGAAGAAAGTGTCAAAGAAGTGAGTCTCTAATGGTGTAATTTTGGGGAGTGAGTAAGAGTGGTTCTTATTTATTTGTTTGGCCAGTGAGTTCTGTCTGGCACCTTCGAAGATACAAGCAACCAGCTGGGCTGCATCTTTCACTCAGGCTCTCTGGGGTCCGTTAAATTACCACGACCAGCTGTCCGCTGTGTGGCCGCCACTGCTAGATGTGACGTGGGGAGCACTTTAGGAGACAGCTGACTCCAGAACACTGGGTTCACTGTGACAGCTCTCACTGCACATTTATGGGACACTGTGTGCCAGGCGATGTGTTGGGGGCTGGGAGTGAAAGTCAAAGAGCCAAACCACCCAGGGGTAGGATGGGGAAGCAGCAGGTTGAAAGCTCTCCATGAGTGCAGTGTCGTGGGATGGCTAGGCTGATGAGGGGGACAGGCAGGAGGGGAGCTGCAGGATCACTGTGCTAGTCTGGGGCAGGAGGGCCCGAAACAACTTCTGGAGGAGGTAGGACTGGCCTTAGCCTTAAAGACATAAACCACAGTTCATTGAGCCAAGGTGGAAGGAAAGGGTGTTTTGGAAGGGAAGATCATGAGCTCAGAAGCCTGACAGGCAGTGTCTGGGGATCACAGATTTCTGGGGTCATGTAAGGGGTGGGGTCCACATTGGTGGTAAAATGAGGCCTAGGAGACAGGGAGGGCAGAGGCCTTGAAGTGTTTCGTGTGCTGTGATGTGAAGTTTGGACACTGACCTTCAGGACTCAGCTTCAGGGCCTCTTGGTTCCCTGCATCCTGTAATGGCCCAGGCACTGTCCTCTCTATCTGCTGTAGTCCCCTCCGCTTTAGCAGACCCTCCTGGACCTGACTTGTCCTCCCTTGGAAACTGTATATTCATGCCTTCCTCCGGGAAGCCTTCCCTGACTTCCTCCGGCTAGCCCAGGCTCCCTGTAGCCCTTTGAGTTCATTTTTCTACCAGGAAGCTTATTCTGGGTTGTTACTATCTATTTCCTTGAGGACTATCTCCCGGCTTGGGCTGGGAGCTCTGGGAAAGTGGTACTATGTTTAATTTGCCTCTGTCGTCAAAGTCCCAGCCCCACCGTGGCACCGAGTAGGCCCTGCATGAAGAATCTCACGCTTGTGTCCAGTCATGGAGCCCTTAGAACTTCCCTGGCCTCCCGCAGAGGGCAAGTGTTCCGGCTGCAGCCGACCCACACAGGGCAAGTGTTCCGGCTGCAGCCGACCCACACAGGGCTGGAATGAGTGCCCGTCCGCTGGGCCTGGGGGCCCTGATGCCTGGTATGGGTTGGCATGTGTGACTGCCAGGAGACAGGGAGGTGTGTGAGAGTGGATGGGCTCCAGGGGATGCAAGAGGAAGAGTGAGGCCTGAGAGAAGCTGTGACTGGGCAGGGCTGAGGGGACAGCTTAGCAGGTGGGCCTGGGATGCCCTCCTTCCCCCTCCTTCCTCCGCCGGCCAAAGGCAGGCCACTCCCTTTGGCTTCACTCCTCGGGGTGGCGCTGGCCGTTGGCTCCTGATAGAGCCTGGGGAACGCCGGTGGCTGAGCCTAGAAGAGGTGCAGGAGGAAAAGCTGAGCAAGGACATCACCTGGGAGATGTGGGGAGGGCAAGGGCTGGGCAAGTCAGCACAGACCTCGGCACAGACCGGACCAGGAGATTCCAGGTTGCCCATCGGCCTGCTGCTCCCCAGAGCCTGCAGAGGCAGGCTAGCTAGCCCAGATCCGCAGCCAGCCTGCCCGGCCCCTGCCCTGCACCCTACCGTAGGCCTAGTGCCATCTGTGGAAAGGGTGACCTCTGGCTTCAGAGATGGTTGGTGTTCGGCAATACGCTGGGTGGTTCATGGACGCAGCTGGCTTGGGCCCTTTTGCTCGGACCCTGTCTGTGTTCCGCACATGCCAGAATTCCTGTTTCCACCCAACTGTGGCATGACACACACTCCTGGAGGGGAGTGTCCCGTGATCCTCTAGGGGCTGTGATCTGGGTGATGGTGAGAAGGATCTGGGAAAGCTACCAGCACTGTGTCACCGACCCCAAAATGCCACCCCTTAGCCTACAATTCCACTGCAGAGAAAATAGTCCCTTTGAGTGCATAAGGGCTCAAGAAAGCACTTTAAAGTATAAGCAGAAAGCACTTTTTACTTATCCTGAAAATGGCATGTGCCTGCATATAGTAGGTGCTCAGAAATTTATAGACTGGACCACTAAGCACTATGCATAGTAAAGTCTATGTGACTGAAGAGTTTATACACACACACACACACACACACACATATATATACACACATACATATATATTTTTAACCATTGGTTGTCCAATGATCCTTTACTGAGATATTTTCCTTTGTAGTTCTTCACTAACTGGCCCTTCCACCACTGCTGACATCATCTGTGATGTCACCAGGATGGCGGCCATCCACAGGGCAGCCCACAGCCCAGGCAGTCCCCTGGGATCCCTTTAGCGATTCCAGAGAGTTCTCAGGCTCAGAGCGGTGCCACATCTGTCGGGCATGGTTGACAGATTCGTCAAAAATGGTATTTCCACAGTGCTCAGTGTTTTTCTGCTTCTTTCTGTCCCTTGGCGGTTCCTTGAGGGCTCTGATACAATCAGGGTGGAGGCCGTGGTATCCCTTCCATCTGGGCCTGTCCATTCTGAATGGTCAGTTTTCCACTGTCCTCCTCAGACCTTTCCAATCACCAGTTGCCTTGATGATGTCATCACCAACCTTTTTGGGAGATGACCTCACCACTGGTGTACCTCAGATGTGTGACTTTGAGCCCTTTGGGGTCAAACTTAGGGGGCGTGGTGGAGGCGGCTGGTGTCAGGATGACTGGAGATTGCTGTGCCTTTGCCCCCTCCAAGCCGAAAGCCAAACAGCTCAAGGAGTTTATATTATACTTCAAGGGAAGGGGTGCATTTGTAGGCTGGTAGCCATTTTGCCCCAAAGACTTTCCCAGCAGTGTGGACGACCAGTACCCGAGGCAGATTCGACAAATTTTTTCTAGGCCCTGCCCCTGACCCGAGCGGGACTTTATTTGGCCTCCACCTGGCCCTCAGCCCCTTACCCCCAAGAAGGCTGATGGGTCCCGGGAGCAGCCCTGACCTCGTGGGGATCAAGGGGAGGCCAAGAGAGAAGAGGGTATTCTCTGCAGGGATTCGGTGCCTGAGAGTGTTTGTGTACTGAGTCAGGATCAAATGTGGGTGAGTCTGTCTCTGGGGCGAGCAGAATGGGAAGCAGAGGCAGAACCAGGTACTTAAAACACAGGGATACAGAGCTTGACCTCAGGGACCGTGAGTTAGGACTGACCCCTCCCTGGGTGATATGGGCTTCAGCTGGAGGGGCTTTGGGGAAATAGCACTACAGGTGGGGAGATGCCCAGGTGGGGCCTGGGTGGGGATGTGTACCTTATCCTGGAGGCACCTCCTGCCTTTCCAGTTCTTTTTTTAACCCCTCATCTCCCCCTCCTTCAGGGATATACTGCTTTCACTGGGCCTCTGTCCTTGCCTTCCCTCCCCAAATCTTGGGTGAAGGGGGTCCTGGCCGGGGCCTCGATGCCCTCAGCTCCTGTGCGGCAGGCCTGTTCCTGGTCATGCCCTCTACAGCCCCAGGCCCCGGCAGAGGCCTTCTCCCCTGCCTGCAGCCTGCCTGGGGCCGTCTGTTTTCCCTCCTCAGGGCAGAGGCGAAGCTTGTTTTTCTTCCCCGCTCAGGAATTGCGCCTCAGAAACACACAATGCAGCTGTTAAAATATCTGGGTCTGGCTGGGCCGCTGCACAGCGGGCCCCTTGTTCGCCTCAGACGGCGGCCTCCTCGTGGGAGCCGAGCTGGGAGCGTGGCTCTGGTGGCCGGGCCGGCGGGGGTGGCATGCGTGAGGCGGGTACCCTGGGCCTCTGGAGCTCCTGAGGCTTTGGGGGATTCTCCATCGAGGATGGGGACAGACACCAGGCCTTCGCAGTCAAGCAGGATGACACATTTACAAGAAGGTGCCAACCTGAGAGTTTCCACAGTTGAAAGGCAGAGGCTCACAAGCCCCTGGGCAGGGAGGGAGAGGATGGGGCTGTATGGGGTCTGCCTTGTCCAGTCTTGGACAGCCCTCCTGTTGGGGACTTGGTCCCTTTGCACTGCTGGGGACAGTTCTCCCTGACCCACATGGGTAGGCTCGTCCCAGCTGCCAATGATCACGCAGCACAAGCTTTTAATCCTTACGTGACAGAGTTGCTGTGGTCAGCACCATTTTACAGATGACAAAACTGAGGCACAGGGAGAAGTTTCTTCTCGTCTGTAGCTCTAGGTGGAGCTGGGATTCCAATGTGGCCATCTTTCGCCGCCATCCGCACTCTACGTGCTGCCTCTGGACCTGCCCGCTGCTGAGAGGACCAGGGAGGGACGTAAACATTTCAGAAGCAGCACAGTGAGGTTGTGGTAGGTCAGAAGAGGACTCTGGGTGGGAGTTCATTAGGGCAGGCTTCCTGGGTTTGAAAGCATGGCTTCTGTGGGTAGAATTTTCAGAGCAAGAAAGCATGGGGATGTTGTAAGGCAGGGGGCATGGGTGGGGCCTCGTGTTTTCAGGGAATACAGGTCAGTGCAAGCAAATGGCCATTTCTATGCCATCTGAAGTGCCTGTCCTGAAGTAGCTCTTACCCATATCCTCCCAGAAAAAAAAAAGTGTGTGTGTGGGGGGGCTTTTGCCTGGCTCCAGTCCTGATACCCATCTCCCCTTATCTGAGGCCGGCTTCTACAGCAGAGGCCTGCATTTCCCATTGGGGCCATCCCTGGCTGCTGTTCCGGCCCAGCAAGTCAGTGAATTAGGGTTAATGATCTGTTTTCCTGCACACCAGCAAGCGCAGGGGCTGGGCAAATTAGGGAGCTATCGTACTTGGAAAAATCCGTTCAAGGAGTGATGAAGAAGCAGGTGCAGCCACCAGAAGAGGGATTTTTGTGTGGTGCCCACCCCTGGCCACAGTGGAAGGGTGAGGGCTTTGCGCTCTGTTTTTCATGCCTCTGGTCCAAAGCTCCTGGAAGCAGCTGGGACTGTGAGTCAGACTGGCCGGGCTGCATGGCCAAAGTGTGCTCCAGACCCAGGAAGTGAGGAAGTACCTTCTTCCTAAACCCATCTCCCTCTGACCTGCCCTTCCCAGAGACTCCGTTGGGGCCCGCAGCTACCCCACCACTAACCGACACAGTCTGTCCCCTGCTTCTTTACCCCTGTGAGAGTGCTCTCCTTTCTTTTTCTCTCTGCCTGCTGTGTGCCAGGGTCATGCCCATGCCATTCCCTGCCCCTGGAGTGCCCTTCTCTCTCTCCTCTGCAGGCCAAGTTCAAGGCCTTTCACTCCTTGCCGTGAAGGCACAGGGCAGATCAGTGGTCATCTGGAAGCCCCCTCTGACGTCCCCAGTCAGGAGCCCTCGTTCCCCAAGCTTCCACGGCCATGAAGTCTCTGCTCCTTATTCAACTTCTAGCATATACTAACCAAGACGTCAGGGAACTCTAAACTATGCTTTATGCTTTTTGACACCTTTGCAATATTCCTTGCCAGTGGCAGGCATCTCCATATTCAACAGATACGGTGGTGGTCAAACATGTGTGGGCTTCAGAATCTCGCGGACCTGCGTTGAAACAGCAGAGCTGCTCCATGTTAGCTCTGTGACTTTGGGCAGATTACTTACCCTCTCTGGGCCTCTGCTTCATCGTAAAACAAGGATCAGGATACTGGCATCGCACGGTAACTGTGGCTGGCTGTGTGATAACCGGAGGAGAGGAGCAGGCCAGGTGCAGGCCCCTGCAGGTGCTCGAGGCTTCTGGTCTTTTCTTTCTCTGGTAATGAGGCTCCCAGTATAAGGGACCCTGCCGGGCAGAGCAGGGGTCCAAGGGGCCATGGAGCAGTGTGATGAGACTCTTCTTCCGAGTCACAGAGGAACGAGAGCCCCACGTTGTCTGTCACGGGGCGGGAGTGTCAGAAGAAGGCTTTATTTCTTTTCCAGATGTGTCTCCTTTGTTGTCCTCACGGCACTCTGGGCAGCAGGCCAGGTAGCCGGCCACGTGCCAAGCCCACATAGAGACAGAGGCTCCCGTATGCTGGCACCCTGCACATGGTGATATGTGTGAGGTTCTTCTTCACCTTGGGAGGGACTATACAACCTCTCACTGTCCATGGGGTCAGGGAACTGGGACCCCATGGTCCAGCCTTTATCCCATATCTGACCTGGCCGGTCAGAAGACCCTCCCAAGGGTCTGCCAGCTCTGATGCCCCCTCTCAGGATTGCCCTCCCCCAGGGGGGCTGTGAGAAGCCCCGGCCAGGACGGTGTCTGAGGGGCCAGCCCAGGCAGAAGTGTGGGGTTCCCCTCCCCATGTCAGGTCCCTGGAAGAAGGAGGAGCCAGGGACAGGGTAGTGACATGGTTCTGGTGGTGGTAAGTCTGTCCTTCCTCTTCTAGCCCTGCAGACCCTCTTGGTCTGGAGCCCCCTTGTCTGGGTTTCGCTGGAGATGGTTTGCTGCTGGGCCCTAGTGGGGCTGTTTCACATAGCCTTGATCCCACACACAGAGACAAGGCAGCTGGACAGAGAAGTCAGAACAAGATGCAGCTGAAGCCTGAGGTTCTGCAGACAGGTGTATGTCTGCATTAGCCCCAGCTGTCACTCTGGGCCCCCGCAGGCAGGTGACCCTTTCTTGGTGGCAGGTGCCTGCCTGCAGAGTTTCTCCTGACTGGCCAGCCCCCAGTGGGGACCCAATGTTGGTGGGTCTGCTGCTGTGACGTATGTTAACAACCACACCGGGAAAGTTGACTGTCCTCTTAAGCACCCTGGGAAGCTCTGTGTGACCTGGGAGGAAACAGAGGCTCAGAGAGGGGCAGTAACATGGCCAAAGACACCTAGCTGATGGAGACTGCACTGGTCCAAGCATATTTTATGCTAAGAGAATAAAATGCATATGTATTATAAAATAGGATTCTTTTATTCCCTGTGATGAAGGGCAAGCAGAGTGTCCCCAGCTTGGTGTGGTCCTGGGGAACCCTCACCTCACCCACTCCCTCTTCTCCTGCAAGGTGGACGAGTAAGGTGGGGGACTGGGACTGTGTGGAAGTCCATGTCTGGTCCCCACGCCTCCGACCTGGAGAGTCAGACCCCCAATTCCTGTTTACGTGGCTGGCCTCCTCACGGTGGTGTTGGACTGGTATCCCCTTGGTCGGGAGCCCCCAGTAGAACATCCACTTTCCAGATGGCAGTGCTAAAGGGATGGGAGGTGAAATGATGGGTACCTGGCCACTTGGCAGATTCAGGACATGTGCTTAGGACCTTGGGGCCACAACTGGGGAGGGGAGGAGTCTGCTATTCTTTTTGTAGTGATAACTAGCTTATGATGATCATTTCCTTTAATCTGGGGTGCACCGATCATGTGTTTTTCTCCTCAGGAAATTTCACCTGTTTTATCTCCTTCAATCTTAAAAACGAGTGTGATTAAGGCAGGGTGGGTGATTATGATCGCTGGTGTATTTCTGTGCATGTTTGTCTGTGTGAATCTTTGCACATACATGATCGCGTGTACGTGTGTGCACGTGGTGTGCACCTCTCAGCGTGTAACTGCGCCTGCGTATGTGATTGTGTAAGCACGTGTGACTGGGTATATGTGCATGAGTGTGGCAGGGTGTGTGTTGTGTGTGCATGTGTGCATGCACGTGCATGTGACTGTATGTGGTTGCTGTGTGTTGCGTGTGCTCTGTGTGTGCCCACGTGTGTCTACACGTGTGGGGCCATGGCGCACAAGCCACTCGGCTGAGATCAGAGGAGGTGAGAACACCCGGCCCCGAGGTGGCTGCGAGGACTGGGAGGTGAGGTTTCATCTCTCTCCTGGAGAACGATCTCGCCCAGGGAAGACGCTCTAATTCCTGTGACTCACTCGTTAGAGGAGTTCAAAGCAGCCAGGTGGCGGGAGGGTGTCTGAGATTGCCGGTTTCGGAGTGATTCGCTCATTCTGCTCTGATTATTAATTTAGTCTTCAAGCCAGCCCTTTCACTCAGAGTTCTTAACCTGTTCTGTGCCATGGACCTTCCTTGGAACGATGCTGTAGACGCACAGGAGAAAACGACACAGGATTATGGGAGAAACTCCGTGTCTGGAACGCAACGATCGGATATTAAAGGCACAGCATTGGTGCCTTAAGAATGCGTGTGCTTCTGGGCAGGCTCAGGTTGCCAGCTCACTGGGATCTGATGGCAACCTTAAGCGGGATGCCGTGGGGAGCACGGGTGATGCTCTGTGCCGTGGTGGCAACGCATCTGTGACTTGTGCCTTGGCACAAGTGGCTTGTGGTTTGTCCATGCTCAGCCTGAGGGACACCAACTTCCCATTCCAGGTTAGCCTAGAGAGTATGTATTTTTTTTTAACCGTTGGGCTATGCAGCCTTGCATTTACTGGAACTTGTAAATTACTTGGAATAATTTGTAAATGATCTGGAAGTGACCCTGTAAGTGACACGCCATGAAGGTTTTCTGGAACCTGCCTGCATATCGCAAATACCTGTGGAACTTTTTTTAAAAATTGGCAATATTTTGTCCCACCGACTCTCCACCCGGAACTCGGGAATCCAAATCTCCAGGAGAAGGTCCAGGAAAGCCTGTGGGGCTCTTGGTGCTGCCAGGACTCCCTGGAGGGCCGGGTGACTCTGGGGTCTCCTAATGAAGATGGGCTCCTCCTGGGTTCTGGTCCAGTGTCCCCCCTTCCCTGAGCAGAACCTGGGGATCGTGGTTGCATCTCCTCTCGGGAGCTGTCCAGACATGCTCGAGCAATGTGAGTTCCCTGGGTGAAGTGGGGGTGTAGCCTCTCCTCCTCCCCCAGGAGGGCTGTGTTCCCAGCCCCTCTTGTTCTGAGGCCTTTTGAGGAGCCTGTGGGAAATATTTCAGCACAGACCCTTATACCCCCCGCCCCCTGCCCCAGCTAAGGTCTGGGACCCCGGAACCTGGCAATCCCCTCCTTGCTGTCCCCAGCTGGCCTCTGGGGGCTCAGGTGACGCTGCTGACAAGGCTGAGACGGCTGCCTGGAGGAGCTTTGGGGAGTGAAAGTGGCTGCCTGGGACCCTGGGCGCCTGGTGTTTACCCAGAAATTGTGCTAATCCCACTAATTCCCGTGCTTTACGCAGCTTCTCTGCTCTGTCTCCTGCTCTCCTCCTCTGGCAGGGGAGGGAAGTGGAGGGCAGCAGCTGATCTGCAGGATACTGGGCCTGGGGCATGGTGGGTACTGCATGGAGTCTCCCCCCACCCCTGGCTGGAGGACTCCAGGTGCTTCCACCTGTTCCCCAGGCCCCAGAAAGCAGTCTGGATCGTGGGACCCTGATGAATACCCTTTCTCCCCATACTCCGTTCACCTGCGTCCTTTGGTAGCCACACACCTTGAGGCTTTGGGCAGCATGACTGCCCCTGGACCTGGCTCTGGACCTGGCCCTTTTCCCTCCGTGGAAAGTGGCCTGGAGCAGCTCACTTCCTTGGGTTGATAACACCCGCTCTGACACCCTCATAGGGCGGGGAGCCACGTCTACTCTTCTCCAAGAAAACCCCCAGTCTTTTCCTGCTCTTCTTTCTAGTCTCCTCCTGTCCTTTCACAGAAATGGTCACAGTCCCTTGAACCACTCTGCTTGGCATTCCTGATCCTAAAGTCTGAGGGTTCTGACTTGTTGGCCTCAGTTTCCCCATCTGCATTTGGAAAGGGTTGGATCCATGCCTCAGGAGTCTGCCAGCCCCCCACTGAGGCTGGGCTTGGGTCACATGTGCTGATCCTGTGGGTGCCTTGAGTCCTCTGCTGGTTTCTGGTCTACCGAGCCCCGTGCCCTCCAGATGCACGGGCCTGGCTTCCAGGGCCCACCTTACCCCACAGCAGGGGTTCTGGACATCTGCTCTGCTGGGCCTGGGGACCTAGGGTGCAAGGCCCAGCTATGCCCTGGAGAAGATCACAACACAGCAGGAAGCCAGGTGGGGGTGTGGCAGGTTATGACCATGCTGTGTAAGAGGTGCCATGGTGGTGGGGGAGTACCCAAACCCAGGCAAGGACCCCCAATTCATTTAGGGGAGCCATCTCCCAGCCTAGCGCAGTGTGAGGCATGAAGCTGACTATCAATAAAGAATTACTGAGGGAGCCTGGGTGGCTCAGTTGGTGGGGCGGCTGACTCTTGGTTTTGGCTCAGGCCGTGATCTTGGGGTCCTGGGATCGAGCCTTGCGTCATGTCAGGCTCCGTGCTCAGCAGGGAGTCTGTTCGAGGATTCTCTCTCTCCCTCTGTCTCTCCCTCTGCCCTTCCCCCGCCCTTCCCCCGTTCGTGCTATTTTCTCTCTGTCTCTCTCATAAACGGATAAATGAATCTTAAAAAAAATTACTAGATAAAGAGTTAGTGAATGAATGTATCACCGTCCTGCCCCAGACGGCTCCAGCAGACCGGGGCCCCTGCGTCGTCACAGTGTTTGCAAGCAGCTCGAACAGCCTCAGCTTTCTCCCACCCTTGACAGGTGGTGGTCTCCTTCCACCCATCTTGCTACCTTGGAGCAGCACTAGGGCAAGAACGATGTCAAATCCTGCTTCTGGGATCCTCTGGGCTCCTGGCACCATGCTCCCTATATCTGCAGGGCACAGCAGTTAAGGACTTGTGCCTGCCAGGGGATTCCGGGGTAAATCCCTTAGCGTTGTCAGATCCTTACGCAAGGGACAGCTCACTGTGGTGCCTGGGAGTCCGGCTTTAGGGCAGGGAGCCTGGGCTCAAGGCCTGGGACAGACACCTCAAAGTGTTCATCTTTGGGCAAAGTTAACTCAACTTCTCTGAGTATTGGTTTCTTTCTTTTTTAAAGATTTTATTTAATTAGAGAGAGGGAGAGAGGGCACGAGTTGGGGGCTGGGGCAGAGGGAGAAGCAGACTCTCTGCTGAGCAGGGAGCCCGATGTGGGGCTCGATCCCAGGACTCTGGGATCATGACCTGAGCCAAAGGCAGATGTTTAACCTACTGAGCCACCCAGGTGCCCCTAAGCATTGGTTTCTTTCTATGTAAAATGTTGTGAGGATTAAATGAGATCACTCTTGTGTGGCGTTTGGCACCCGGTAAATGCTTATTAAAGTTTTGTTGTTCCAGCTGTTATTTTTATTTTTGTCCTTACTTCCAAATTCAAGGTGTATTTCAACGTGGGGCCAGAATTCCTTCACCTGAACTTTTTGAGAGGAAAACACAGGCTGTTCACGAAATCACTTGGCTTTTCAAAGGGCCGTGGTTTCCTGCCGCAAAGGTCCCTTTTCTTTGCCAGGCATTCCTGAGGAGCTGGCCTATGCCAGCCTGACCTGGAGGTGATGATGAATTCAATATGAAGGTGGGGGCTGGAGGCAGAGATCCCTAAGCCGAGGCCACCCTGACTGGGGAGGAGTTGGGGTGCTTCCCTGAGCGTCTGATGTCCCCGTGGCATCTTGAAGGAACAGTAGGGCCCCCGTGGCATCTTGAAGGAACAGTAGGGCCCCACAGAGAGGGTGAAGCTTTGCTGATGGGCGGCCCAGCTGGTGCAGAGGGCTGGGGGTGTGCAAGGGCAGGGCTAGTCACACCTGGCTGGGAGTGAAGGAGACGTGGGGAGAGGAGGCTGCAAGAAGACTTTGTTGAAAGGCCCAAGGGACTCAGCAAGGCCTTGGCTAAGGGAGGGTTGTGATGAGATTCTGGTTTGGGGAAGGCGCCTGGCTGTCGGGGGAGAGGACAGCCTTGGAGGAGGATCAGAGGTGGTTTTGGAAGGACCCCCGACGCTGAAAGGAAGGGGGCCGACTTGATACAGAGCAGCCTTCTTGAGACGCCCCACCGGTGATGTGTTGTGGGAAAGTGATGGCAATTCCCAGCCGATCTGATGTTGGAGGAAAATGGGGAAGAGGGAGGTGACCCAAGGGTGCAGCTTAGGCGTCCTGGAGGGTGGTTCCTATGGCCCGCTAAGGGGGCTGGGAAGGTGGAGCAGCCATGAGCCAGGGTGCCTTGCTGGCGAGCCCTTCACCTATAGGCAGAACCTTGAAGAACAGAGTACATACACAAACAGGCTCGAGGCCCAAGGAAAGCCCAGAACACAACAAAATCTTCAGGGAGGTTTCTCTGTCCTCCATCTGCCTTGGGTTTCCTTGACAGTGAGTTTTGAAAGACTGTGGAAGTGGATGGGCTGGTGGGTGCAGACGGAAAAAGGGGGTCCAGGACTCGGGCTGTTCTCTTGGCACCGTCCTTGATACCTCATATCATTGTTCTGAGCCCTTCCCGTTTTCTATTTAGAAAGACACGAGAGTTTTAAGTGGATTTATTAGCAAGATAAAGTTCTGGACCAGCCGATGTGAATTTAACCTTGAGGCCCTTGGTGATGGAGCTGACCACTGTCTTTGGTTTCTGCCCTGCTGCAACCCACAGGCTCCTGACCAGAACATTCCCTTCTCACGGGCCTGCAACCTGGCCCCGCCTCCTTTCTGACGCAGCAGTGGAGGACCTCTGGACTGTCCAGCTGTTGTCATTTTCTGCTCCTTCTGTGGAACTTGTAAATTGGTTGAATTTCCCAACTAAATTGTCTGTGCCTCTGTGTCTCCTACTTCCACTTGTTTCCTGACACCCCCCCCCCCCAACCCCATCCCCAGGCCCCGGTCACCGCATGTGACTGAAGCTGGTCAGCCCTCAGGCCTCACCGTCTGCATCTCTCAGTAGCTTGGGAGAGAGCTGATTGTTCCCCCTCTTCGAGGCATCTCACTCCTGCTTTTGCTTCTGACACCCCCACACTCTCCTGGTGGTTTTTTCCTTCTCCTTCCCCCATTGCTTACTCTCCTTGGCTGATTTATTCTGTCTTCCCCAGAAATGCTGGCATGTCCCTGTCTTAGCTCTGGAACTTTCTCTTCTTCTTCGTTTCCACCCCATCCTTTGGAGATCTTCCTCAATGGCCACCATTCTCCTGTCTCCAGCCTCTACCTCTCTCCCGAGCTCTGAACTTAACATTTCCAACAGTCTCTGCGTGACTTAATAAGCATTTCAAACTTTACATGGCCTGGACAGACTGAGCTCCTGATTTTTGCCCCAAACCTGCTTCTCACCTGCTGTGCTCCCTCCCAGCCAATGGTACCACCGTTCTTTGATCCAGGTCCTCAGCCAGAAATAGGAGCCATCTTGGACACTACTACTCTTCTATTAAGAAGCGTGATTTTCCCATTTCTATTCTGTAACTTGATACAAATAATTAGTTATTAGCAGTATCTGTGAGTGATGAGGCACAGTGGTGAAGGTCTTGCTTGTGACCCAGCACTCAGCTGCTGGGGCATCATCTGTGCCCTGCACCCTCCCCACTACACCGTGATCCCCCTCTTTCTAACACACCCCACGTCCAAGCCCTAGAAGGCCTGTGATCTCTGCGTCCCACCACCCCACCCCCCTTAACCCAGACCACTATCGTGTCTTCCTGGGTCATTCCGATGGTGCCCTTTCCCCCCAGATCGGCTTGCACACAATTGCAGAAGGACCCCGATACGCTATCAGACCTGTCACAGACCAGCCAGCCTCCGCACCCCCTCCAGGTCCGTGGCTCCTGCCTCTGCCCTCTGGCTGCCATGGGTTTCCTCAGGGCTTCACGGGGCACCCTATTCCATCCTCAGGGGGGCAAGGCAGTGGCCCCTCAGGCCCTCCCACCCCATTCTATCCTACTACTTAGCTTTCTCTTTTTGTACTACTTCTCACCCACTGAAACATATAAATATACCTTTATTTCTCCTGCTCTTCTATAGGATCCCTTTCCCAAGTAGAATGTAAACTCCGTGGACTGTACCTTTGGCACCAGACGAATGCCTGATATATAACAGGGGCTTAAAAATGTGTGGACTGAATTTGCGCCAGAGAGTAAACAATGGAAAAATCTGTTGAATGAATGAATGAATGCACGAATGCACAGATGCACAAGTAAAGGAGAGGTGGATCCTGGTGAGCAGGGATGGAACAGGAAAACAAGGGCTTTCCTTCGAGGACCCCTAAGTCATTGTTATTCTGTTTATTCTTATTTTCCTGCGGTCCCGCCTTGGAGGCTGTTTCTTTGGACTTCATTTCTCCAAGTGGTCCTTGCTCCTTGCCACTATGGGCTATAGGATCTTGGGACTCAGATCTTAAAAATCTGGGGTAGGGGGCAATGAACGCGCTTGGCTGGTGTCCGTGAGGTCGTTCCCAAGAAGACCAGATGAATCTCAGAACTAATAATTCTCAAAATTAATTAAACCCTCCTTCCCAATTAGAAGAGAATTAAGTGGGCTGCCTCGGTGGCGGGCGGCGGCCGGGAATCTGGGTCGCTGGATCCCGGCTGGGTCTGGGGGCAGTCCATGTTAGTGAACGTCTTTGTCTTTTCCTCCAGGGCTGTCACCCAGGACTATGAGCGGCTAAGATGGAGACGTCGGCCTCAGTCACTGCCACAGAGAAGAAGGACGCCAAAAGTGGGAGCCTGGAGGGTGCCGCTTTCCCCGACCCAGGCAGGAAGGCTTCTGCTCTCGCAGTGGCCGCTGCGGCGGCGGTAGCTGCCCACGGAGGTACGCTGGGCGGGCAGCAGGCGTGTTTTTCATTAGCCCGTTAGGATTTAATTAGACGGGTGGCCGATGTCATCGGGCAGGCATGCTGGGTTTATGGGGGGCGAAGAGGAGGGCGTCCCCCACCCCACCTCTCCACCCCCACCCCCGCTCCCGGGGATCACAGGCCCAGTGATGTTCGCCAGCAGGTTTCTGGGGGGAGGGGGCGTCTGGCCGCCCTCAATCTGCCGGGCTGCCCCAGGTGCGTTCGCTTGGCACATTCGAGATGTGCCAGAGACACGGCTCCTGGCCTCTGGCCCACCAGGGACTATTTTGGAAAGTAATTGTCTCCTGATCCCTTCTGGCTGTAATTAGAGGGTCAGGTACGGAATTTAGTATCCTTAGGTGAATTTCTGGCCAACTTAATTATAACAGAAGGACTCCACGAGCCACAGCCTCTCATTTACTGCCCCGAAGAGAAATAGTCTCTGGTTTCCACTGGTCCGTGCCAGCATCCCGTCGGGAAAGTTTGGCGGGAAGGAGAGACCTCCCCTTGCGTGCGCGCAGTCCATCTGGAGGCCGCAGAACTATTTCTGTCTCTGAGGAATGGAGAGTCTGAGATTTCTTTTCTTTCCCTTTTTATTCAAGTGCATTTAGTCATGGCCTGTTGCTCCTGCCGCTCAGGCACAGCTCAGGGAGCAACCGGGGGCAGAGACGCCCTCATGGCTCCTGGTGTGCAAGCATGGGCGGGGCTTTCATGCTTTGATGCGCTCACACATGCGGCGGGGGCGGGGTTTGCCCAAGTGTGGAGCCCAGTTGAGCCTGTCGGGCAGGCGGGGCGGAGTTTCTGCATTTCCCACCGGAACTCAGGTGAGGCTGGTGTTCCTGGTCCACGCCTGGCGCCTGGCGCAGCTGGTGGCTGGAGCGCAGGGAATAGGCAGAAGCTCGGAGCGGGAGGAGGGAGTTGGTATTTCTAGGAGTGAACTGGAGGACCTCTGGGTTGGTGTTACCACATTTGTTTTTATTCCACCCCTCATCCCTGCCCACGATTCTCAGTTGGATGCTATTATCAGGGCCTGCGGCCCAAGTCAGGAGAGGGAGAATGGAGCCCAAGCTTCTTGCTCCCATGGGAAGGTGGGCGTTTGGCCTCCCTACCAGGATGTTGCCCTTGGACCCTTGTCCATCCCTCTGCTACCAGCTGCGTGGAGGAAGGAGCCAAAGCCCAAGGGGGGCTCCCCACACAGGGTAGTGTCAGGAGAAGAGGTCAGGGAGGAGCGGGGAGGGGAGGCTGAGAGTGGGAGGTCCCGTGGCCTGTTCCCCGGGCTGGCTTGTTCCAGGCCTGGCTATGTCTGCATGTGATCTGTTCCTTCTCCACGGCTAACCCTGCCCTGTGGGGACTGCTTAAGCTGTCCCTCTCTGCCTGATGGACAGACATAGGGCTCTCTGTGGCCTGAGGCGACTCTGGCAAGCCTGGGCCTCAGTGCGTCTCTGGCCTGCCCCTGAGCCCTCTGCTCTCCCTGCCTCGGCCTGGGTCAGCCTCTCCCGAGACATGAGCTGCTGGGGAACTGCCACACAGGGAGATTTACTGCCATCTGCAGCAGCAGAGAAGAGACCTAGGCAGTAATTAGACAGTGATTAGGCTGTAATTGGGGGAAGCCCCGCTAGCGTCAGATCTGGTTGTCACCAATGGGCAATAACAGCGAATGCTGGAGGGGATCTCAATCTGGGGGAACGGGCAGCAGGCCTATAGCTTGGGGGACAGTGGTTCCACGGAGGCATCCAATCCCACTCTTCCCCACCTGCACCCTCACCCTTGGATGCTGACCCTGCCCGCCCCTGCAGGCCTTTGTCCCCTCATTCCCCAGCCCCAGAGGAGCACTTGGTGGATGCGTTTCCAGCAAAGGGTGGCTGCGACCTGTCTTTGAAATAAGTCCCGAATCAGGAGCAGCTAGCCCCATGGACCCCCCTCACTGCCCCTCTCCCTTGGAACGGGGTATCTTGGAACCGGGGCACCGGTGCTGGTGGACCATGACACCATGTTCCATGGGTGGGGGTTTGGGGAGGCCCAGTGGTGCTGCCCAGAGGGGACTGGCCTGGGTCCTAATTGCAGCCACATCCCCAGGGCTGTGCCCTTTTCCATTCTGGGCCCCATTTCCCCAGATGTCCTCCAAAGTCTTCATGATCTTGTGATAGTCTTCCGACACTGAACACTTAGGCGGTTTCTGGTTTTTCACAGTAGGAAAATCACAAGGAAATGAAATATTTTTGCCTACAGAGGTATGTTCCTTCTCAGAACCAGAGCCATATAGTCCCAGTGGCAGGATTGAAGCCCCTGGAACCAGGAATGGGGTGGCATTGGATCAAGCGGTCAGAAGATGGCCTGGAATATAGGCTACCCCTCTCTTCACCCCACACACACATGTCTGGACACCTCACAGCCTTGCCAGTTTGTAGGATCTGGTCCCTTTGTTATGGTGGCTGGTCGCTCACCATGGTGCTCCCACATTCTTGGACAAGACTCAGCCATCCTCTGGACTGATGTGTGATAAGCCACAAACACTCAGCTTGTGTGTTCCAGGAGAGGAGACTGATGAATCAAACTGTAGAACATTTGTTGAATAGAACATTATGCAGCCACTGAAAATGTTTATCAAGACTTTATAATAATGTCGGGGGAGGATGTGCCTGTGTTCTAATAGTAAGTGAAAAAAAGCAGGGTTACAAACCATATCTTACCTCTGTCACAACTTTTAGATTACTTGGAAGTACCATTAGCGGTGGTCACCCAGATAGGACTCAGGGTGATGGACAGTGCCTCCAGGAAGCTTATTCCTTTGGTTCTTAAGGACCTTCGGCCTTCTAGAACCCTCTATGAGACTGTTAACTTCTCTGAGAGCAGCAGTGGGCTAGAGCCAGCCCCTGCTGACTTGTATGAATGGAATGTAGATATTGTCCACTTCTTCCGCTCTTGACGTTAGGTTGGTAACTAGAAGTTGGCCACAGTGGGAGTAGTTAAGGCAGGAAGATTGGCAAACCCTACAAATCTGGGCTGTGTGCTCCTGCCGTCTTCTGCCAGAGCCTGTCGTCGGACATCTCCCAGCACACGGAGCTGCTGGGCACGAGGCTGAGGTGACAGGCACATCTATTTTTCATGGGTGCTCAGAGCCTCTCCGTTTTGTAAATGAGACTGAGATGAGGTAGGGAAGGGACTTGCCCAGGGTTACCTGCTGCTTTAACAGAGAGCAAGGTCTGAGGCTCCATCTCTTCCCTGTAACACTGTGAGAGTCTTTATTGGTATTTGCTTTCCAATGGTGACTTTAGACTGTTGGTGGGTGATTTGGGCATTAAAGCCCAGTCCGCTGGGACATGATGGTACCTGTCCAGTCTCCACACCAGGCATAGCAAGTCACTCCTCTGTCCAACAGGCTGACTGCACATTCACTCTTCCAGATGGCCAGTTCTTTGAGATCTGGGGCCATGACTTACTTGCAGAGGAACCTGAAAAGTCACCTGGGCTGCCTGGTCCTTGTTGCTTTACCTCCCTTAGGTATCACGAAGCCTGACCTGCTGGGAGGTAGGCGTTGCCACTTGGAGTCGCTACCTCTTTGAGCCCACATATGCACAGCAGAACAGGGCAGTGGCAGAGGGCGGAGCAGGACTTGTGGTCAGACTGGGAGCAGCTTCCGTGAATCACCTGTCTGGCGGGAGCAGACAGCGGAAGCCCAGGCCGGTGGGTCCTTTCCCAGCCTCTTGAACTGTGGTGTTAATGCTTTGGAGGCCATAAATCTTTTTTAAAACACATTTTGGCCCAGAGCTTTTTTCCCCTTTAATTTTTAAAATGGCGTAATTTTAAAGGCAATTTGATTCAGATGTTTTTCATTGTTTTTCACCAAAACTGCCCAAACACTGTCGTATTTTCCTCTGCAACAGTGGGTTTTCTTTTCCAAAAATATGTCTGAACCTGTCTGTGTGCCTCGGCTAAGCACCAAGGACCCAGCTACTCCAGGCCTCTGGGCTGGGACAACTGGAAAGTCTGGAGCCATAAAACTTGGAACTGAGTCTTGGTCTGAGAGCTTTGCTAAGTCCCTGAGGTCACATAGCCAGACAGGCTTTAGAAACTCTGTGAGGCTCCTACAGTGGCTCCATCTTACTGTAGCAGAGCGCCTGCCATGTGCTGGACCAGGGTCCTCCCCGTGTGGTCCCCCACCAGCAGCAGGAGCATCCCTGGGAGTTAGGCACCGCCCCCCCACCCTAGGCCTCCAGGAGCACTGCTTCCGGGAGTGGGGCCCAGCAAGGTGGGGATTCTGATGCCCTTGTTAAGTGTTGGGCCCTCTGTGTTCTAGCTGCACGTGGAGCTGCTAGGGGACAGTTACAGGAGACAGCATGTGCTCACACTGGCCTGACCCAGGGCACCTCATAGGGAGTGGCTGCTCCCATCGCTGCTCTTCTCCCAGGGGGCACAGAGAAGCAGTAGGAAACAGCTCAGACCCTACAGCCACACCACCCTGGTAAGGCCCTGCTCTGCTAACCTTGGGTGCATCTGAACCTCCATTTCCACATCTGCAAAATGGATACAGTCCTGATCCCTACCTCACAGCACTGTGAGAATTACTTGTGTCAAACACTGTAAAGTGGCAGGCACTAAGTGAGGTCTGTGTGAGGCCCAAGTTAAGTCTCTGCTTTATGAACAATTGCTAGTTTTCCTTGTCTAGGCCCTGGAGGCTCTGTCTGACTTAAAAAGTCTTCCCTTCACTGGTGACTCTTTCTAGTTGACTTGTTGAGGCTGGACAGGGGGTAGGAAGACCAGATCTCTGCTGTCTTCCTCCTTGAGAGTGGTAGAGGGAGCCCTGGGCTAGAGATCGGGCCTGAGTGGATGTCCTGCTTTACTGCATTACCCCAGGCTGTCCTGGGTAGGTGACCTGAGTGGGTTGCTGGCCTTGCCCACTCAGCCTTCTCCCATGTACACTAGAGGGGGGGTCAGACCAGAGGTTGCCGAATCTGGCCAAGCCCCAGTATCCCATGAGACAGCGGTAATAAATGCAGATCCCCAGGCCACTCTAGACCTCCAGGAATGGAATATCCCGCAGCCGGGGCCTGGGTGTGGGTGTGTTGACACAGGGTGCTGCTGGTCTAAGGCAAGGAGTGTATCCCTAGAGGAGGGTGCACTAATGGGGTGCCGCGGGTTCACATGGACTGGGCGGTGACCTGCCTGTCCACCAGGCTTGAGGACTGGGTGACTCTCGGCACATGGCTTCTTGCTGCAGGGAACTTCTGTGCCCCGCACTGCCCAGCCACCCCTACATCTAATTCACTGGCCCTGCTGGCTTCTTCGAAACTTTCTTCCAGAGGTGAGCCATTCCTGTCCTTGGAATACTACGAAAATAGCAGGGTCTGTAACCAAGCCAGATGTTGAGCATTCTTGACGAGATGCCAGGGTAAGGAAGTGTACCCAGGTCACCTGGACCTTACTGTGCCCGGTCATTTATAACTGCCTCTGAGTCCCTGGTGTCTTTGTCCTCTCTCTGTTTCTGGGCCATCCCCCTAGGATGCTCTAGGGGCACGGCATTTTTTGTTGACCTCCCCTCCCCCCCAGCAAGGCAGACACCTGATAAATGATTGGGGAGGGAGGGGAGTCTAATGCGGTAGTGCCAGGTGCATACAAGTGGACTGGTGTGGCCTGCTGCCCCCAAGGTCCCCAAGGGCCAGGATCAGTTGGGCTGGCCTGCTCCTTGGCCCTCCAGAGGCCCTCTGCAGCTCGCCGAGCAGGCCAGCCTCCCCGGCCTCCCTGGACAGCTCCTCAGGGGCCACACACTTCCGCCTTGGGCTGGAGGATTCGCTCAGGTGTGACTAAGTGGGCAATTATTTAAGTGATTTTTAGGATGGCTGTTGTCACTGTTGCAGAGTTGGTTTTAATGGCCCAGCCACATGGAACAGCCAGTTCCTATCAGACTTTGTCCAAGAGCAGAGCTCAGTCCTCCCTAACGGCTCCCTGCACCCAGGAAGTGGGATGCAGTGCGACCATCCGGATGTTTTCCGGGGTGGGGGGAAGGGGGGGCCTCTGAATGACTTAATGACACCCTGGTCCCATGCGCCAGGGCTGCACTGGAGGGTCGGGGCCCCTGGGGCCGAGGTGAGGGTTGGAGACTCCTTTCAGCCCCCAGCAGAATAGGGTAGGAAAGACCCGGTCTATTCCCAGCTCCCCACTGTTCGCCATGTGCTCTGGAGCTAACTTTTCTCAAGTCCGTAGAGTGGAGGTGGTGATGGGCACTACACCTGGCTCTAGGAAGCTGAAATGGAAGAGTGTTTAGAGAATGACCATCAGAGGGTCTGCGTAGCAACAAAATAAATGTTAGTGACATGAAGGTGAATGTCCATTCTTCTTGCATCTCGTGGTCTCATGCCTCCCTGAGACCTCAGGCTCCTTTAAAGGTCGCTCTGAACGTCACTCAAAATGGCCCTGTCAGCTGAGCACCTGACTCTTGGTTTCGGCTCAGGTCATGACCTCGGGGTCAAGGGATCGAGCCCCATATCAGGCTCCATGTTCAGGGGGATGTCTGCTCCAGATTCTTCCCCTCCCTCTGAAAATAAATAAATCTTACACAACAAGCAAAATAGCTGCCTTCTGAATCAGAGCAGGTGCCCCACTTTGGCCCCAACACAGCAATCCCTACCCACCTCGGCTCAGTGTTCAAGGCCCAGCCCTGGGTCTGTGCTCTTGGAGCCTTCTGCCGGCTAACCTGGTCTTTCGCCCTTGGTTTCAGAGGCCAGCGCACACACATTTCCACTTCAGACCCCCATTGTATGTTTCTGGCTGGAGCCTGTGAACTCTGCCCCCAGGGAATGGAAGCCCCTGAGGGCCGTCCTTGGTGGCTCCAGCTCCTGTTTGCTCCCTGGGGCCTTGGCCACGCCTGGCAGACATGAACTCGCATCTTGTGGTCCATTGTACATGTTTAACTATTGCAGAGTTGTGGAAAGCTTCAAAGCCATTTCTAATTATAGAACTGGGAGGAGCCTGAGAGATCATCTTGTTCAGATCTGTTCATTTTACAGATGTGGAAGCCAAGGTCCAGAGACCTGAGGGCACAGAGGGTCATCTGGTGACACCCCTGGGACCAGAAACCAATGGGCCAGGAATTGCCCATGGGATGGGACCCAGCTGCTCCTAGGCCCTGACCCCGTCCTGTCCCAAATCCCAGCTTCCCCAGTTGATGGTGTTTATGTTGGAAACATTTTTCTGACGTTTGGTTCTGTCAAAACTAATTTTAGCATTTCTAAAGCTTGGTAAAAAATACAGTCTCATTACTTTGATGTCAGTGCATAGTTTACTATTAGTATATTCTGGGGTTTATCATTTTCGTCATGTTTAACACGGCTGCACCAGGCATGCACTATTAAATCTGGCTTATTTTACATTCCTGTCCGGAATTATTTATTTGTAACAATTTCCTCTCTATCAAAAGACACAGCTAATGCTGTGTTTTAATGTGTTATTTACACACAAAATAACCTATTTACAACTCAGTGTGCGCCAGAGGGAGAATGGATGGGCCCCAGTTTCCTGCGTTCTGTTATATCGGAGTTTAACAATCTGGTTTGCTAATAGAACCATTTATCATTGGTGTGGGGGGATAATTTATTTTATGTTTGTGGCCAGGTCTAACCGCCTCTGATCTTGGGAACATTTTGAAGATAATGAAGTCAGGCCGGGTGTTTGGGGTGGAAGTGGGGCTCCCGGAAGAGGAGGGGGACCCATGGCCTTCCAGAGGTGGCCTGGGTGCCTCTGGGTTCCCTGAGCTTGTGCGTGCATCCTACAGATAATTCCGGAACCCTGATCTGAGATGGGGTGAGGTGGAAACCCTACTTTTGCCCTTTGGGAGCTCTCGGTTGAAGGCAGCGGGGGACAGAGAACAGGGCACTAAGGGGATGCTTGGGAGATGGTGACCAATCCCTTCCAGGAGGCTTCATGGGGAGGCAGCTTCAGAGCTGGGCATTGAAGGATTTCACCAGGATTTCACCATTGCAGGGTTTCACCAGGTGCAAAGAAGCAAGGGTGGGCAGAAGGGGCAGCAGAGTGGCCTGGTGTGAGAGCAGGGGCTTGGGAGGGAGCATTTGGCTCATGTAGCTCTAGACTGTGCCTGAGAGGGGCTCCTGCCTCCTTGGCAGGTGGAGTGTCTAGCCTCTCCCCTTGTCACCATGCCTCAGGGCACCACTCACATAGGTTTAAGGCAGACCCCTGCCAAATTGTCAGTGTCCACTCAAAATTGCTCCCTGCAGGGAGAGGGGTCTTGGGAGGAGAGACTGGACACAAGGAGTCTGGGGACGGGTCCCTTGGTCTGGCAGCCAGGCAGGGCAGGGATGGCCAGTGGCACCTGGGACCAGTGGGACTAGGGAAGGACTGCTTGGGAGTGAGGCCTGGGGGTGTCTGGGGCTCCTGCGTGGATGTGTGCCACTCGACCATGCAGGCCGAGGTCCCGTGGCTCTGTTGGTGCCTCTTTGAATGCACACTGATGGGCAAGGAGGGCAAAAGAGTGCCTCTGAATGAACCGCTGCCCTGGGAAGCCTGTGCCAGCACTGGGGCGGAAGGTAGGAGTGAGGGAGGGGTCGCGTCCGAGAAGCCATAGTCTCTGTCCCCAGGAGGTGTGGCCCTGTGGAAGAACCATGCACCCCCACTCACAATACAGCTATGGCCGGTACCTGATGCCTGGAGTGATCAGAATCCTTCAGGGAAGGCGTGGGACCTGAAAAGGCTCTGATGTCTGAGTAAGGCCCTCCCTGGTAAGCACATGGCCTGCAGCTGCGGGACCCCTCTGACCCAGAGGCCTACAGGGAGCAGCTGCACACTCAGATCACCTAGTCGGGGACAGGTTACCACAGTGACGCTCTCAAGTGGGGCAGGGCTTAAGGCAAGCCACAGGGAATGGAACATGGAACAGCCAGCTCCGGGCTGGTCAGCATCGTCTGGGGGCCGAGGCTTAGGCTCGGACGGACAGGGCTCCAATCCTTGCTCTGCCCCATCGTGGTTGCGTATCCTTTGCTGATCTGAACTCCAGGGTCTTCACCTTAAAAGTGGACAAAATACTTCTCTTTTGAGGGCGAGGATTACAGAAAAGCAGTGTAAGGTGCTCTGATAGTACCTGGCGTATAGTGAACATTCTCTAAACAGTGGTTGGTGTTTTCAGGATTATTGCTTTTGTTGCTAATGTGAGTATTTCTAGGACTATTTCTGAGAGTAGCACGTAGGCATCCAATAAATATTTGAGTGCGAGTAAATGAATGAATGGATAAACGAACGCGTGGATGTCTGAGCAGAATCTTTTTTTTTTTTAAGATTTTTAAAAAAAATTTATTTGACAGAGAAAGACATAGCAAGAGAGGGAACACAAGCAGGGGAATGGGAGAGGGAGAAGCAGGCTTCCCGCAGAGCAGGTAGCCCAATGTTGGGCTCGATCCCAGGACTCTGGGATTATGATCTGAACTGAAGGCAGACACTTAACAATTGAGCCACCCAGGTGCCCCCTGAGCAGAATCTTTACAAAGAGTTGCTGCTTGCCCATGATGTACAAGAGGGATTGGCCTTCTAGCCCAAGAAGCAGCATGTGCAAAGGCCCTGGGAGCTGAGATTGGCCCTTCTAGCCCCTTGGGGAAGGAAGGGCTCCCTTGGCTCCTCAGTTCCCTAGCTGGAAAGCCCCGTGATACCATGTGCAGAGGCCCCGTCCTGGGTCTGTGTCCTGTGGATGCTGGAGGCCCAACCCAGCCCAGCTCTGGCTGCTCGTGGCTTGTTTGGACCCTGCTACAGGTTCGGCTGCTCTTTTCTCTTGGGCAGACAGGGTGGATAGCGGTGGAGGGGCTCTGGCTTGAGAAACTGCCCTTGGCTCTGACCCTGAGCCTGGCCTGGCTGGCCCTGCTTCCTGTGGCCATGGATTGCCAGCTTGTGTTTGTGGGGCCTGGGGAGTCTGAAACCCTCATACCAAGTAGCAAGGCCTTTGGCCTGAGGAGGGTCATTTCTGTGTCTGGTTTCCACCCCACTTTTAGTAGTGACCCTGGAGAGGAAAGTTTGGGTTTTGTGTGGGGCCGGGTGGAGGACATTAGGCACAGTCTTTACAACTTCCTCGGTCCCCACTGTTGTAGAAATGAAGGAACGTCCAGGGGACGCTGCATGAGGGGCAAAGCAGCTGGTCCTGTGTGGTGTGAGGGCTGTCAGGACAGGAAAGTGTTCCCCAACTCTGCCTGAAATTCACCCCTTAGCTGTCGCCTTGGCTGCAAGTTTATGCAGAGGCCCATGTTGTTCTAGTTCCCTCTGTGTGGCCTGAGTTACCAGGAGCAGGCCCCTGCCCTGTGATAGCCTGAGGGCACAGTGTTCCTGGGAGTTCTCATGGGAAGAGGGTCAGAAAGGGAGGTGCAAATTGCCCAAGACACACATTGCTCCCTCTGCAAGTTCTGAGGCTGGACGCCAGTGAGACCCTCGTCGCATTTGTGGTCCCTAGAGTCAGCGCATGGGTCACATCTCTCCTGGCTCTGTTGGTGAAAAGGAAGGCAATGGGTACCTTCAGTCAGAGTCAGGCAAGCATGGGTTCACGTCCAAGTACGAACATGGGCTGCCCTCACCTCATCTGTGAAATGAGAGTGATGAAGCCCCCTGGCCAGCTGCATAGGGCATGAGGGTCTGGCATGTGGGTGAAGGGACAGTGGTGTCACCTACCTGAGAGGGCCTGGGCGGCTCCTGGTTGTATCATCAGTGGCCAGACCCATGCGGAACTTGCCAGCGGCCCACAACAAGTGCCAACGTCCCAGGCCCTGGCTTCCCCAGCTCTGGGCCCAGGATGGGATGGGGAAGAGGAGGGAGAGAGGAGACAGCCATTCGCTCTGAGGTACGGACCCAAGAGAATTGGAAACAATTCCACAATTGGAACAATCGTGTTCAGATGCTCACAGTGACATGATTCACAATAGCCCCCAAACAGAAATAACCCAGAGTTCCATGAGCTGGCTAACGGGTAACGCAGTATACTCGCGCATGGAATATGATTCAGCCACAAAAAGGAACGCGGCACCGAACTATGCTTCAACACGTGTGAATCTCAATGACGTTACGCTCCGTGAAAGCAGGCAGACGCAGAGGGCCACGTATCATAGGATTCCATTTATGTGAACTGTCCCAAACAGGCAAATCTATAGAGGCAGAAAGTAAAGAGCAGGAGGGAATGGGGAGTGACTGCTAATGGATGTGGAGCTCCTTTCTGGATCATGTAATGTTCTGGAATTACATTGTCGTGACAGTCGCACAACCCTGAGAATATAGTAAAAACCACTCACTGAATTGTATACTTTCGAAGGGTGAATTTTATGGTATGTGAATTATATCTCCATTTCAAAAAGAGAGGGAGAGAGGGAGGAAGGAAGGGCGGAGGAAGGGGTGGGGGGAAGAGAGGAGGGAGGAAGTTAGGGAGGACGAGGTGCAGGCCCAGCGCAGCCTGCACCCCCAGCGCCTGTCCCCAGGCTGCGTGAGCCACGCCGTCCCTCAGGGCATGACCCGGTTCCCCTGGCCAATGAGCAGCCTCCCCAGCCAATTCTATAGGCTCCAGAAACTCTAAAAATAATTGGAGTGGAAGGAGGGTGTTTAATGACAAAGTAAATAATTACATTAAGGGTGTGAGTTTGGAGGGAGCTGAGTAAATCACTTTAGAAAGAGCACCAGCCTCCAGCTAACTTCCAGTCCTTTATCACCAGGCCCCGTCCTCCCTCAGGCTCTGAATAATTGATTGTGGCAGGCTTTGTGGGCCCAGCCGCAGCAGGGGCTGTCGGGGTCAGGCGGGGCCAGGAGAGCTGGCCAGCCCGCAAGCCAGGGTGCCCCGCCAGTCCCACCTGCTACTCCAGGTAGATGAGCCCCCGGGGGTGGGGAGGCATAGGTCCCTGTCCTGCTGGAAGTCAGGTGCTTTGCTGGGAAGGACCAGGGCTCAGGGATAGCAGCTGGAGAGGGCCAGCTTCTTCTGTGCTTCTGAGAATGAGGAGCTTCAGGGCCCCTGTGGCCCACTGAGGCCCAAAGAGGGAACAGTTAGCCAAGGCCGCACAGTGAGCAAGTGACAGGTCTGGTAAGAAGTAGACCTGGGACTCCCAAGCCCAGCCCTGGGGTGGGCACCCAGGATGGGTGGGCCTTAACCAATCAGTGGTGTCCCCAGCACACGAGGGATGATACAAGCCTTCCTCAGAGCAGCGTTAGGGGGTGGGTGTGGGGGAGTGCCAGGTGGTCTCTGGCTCCTGGGAAGTGGTACTGCTGGCCAGGGTCGGCACCATGAGGGGTGCGGTTGCACCCTCCCACCTTCTCTGTCCTGGCCCAGAGGCCCTGGGTTGCTCCTTCCCTCCACTGTCCTCTCTTCCTCAACCCCATAGCCTCACCCTGTCCTCAGCAAGTCCCAGCCTATGGCTCCAGGGCCCCCTTTTCCTCTCCCCGAGCCTCTGCCTCGTCTCAGGCCGGCTCTCAGCCAGAGGCCATGGGGGATGGGCTGATGGCCGGACTTAATACTAAGCCCCAAGTGTGGCATTTGTGATGTGTGAGGCTATAGGAAGACAGCTGCACCTCGGCCGGAAGCGATGGCTCTTCTCTGATGGAAACCGAGTCAGGACGCTCAATTGCAAGGGAGAGAAACCCACTTAGGCCTTCCCAAGCTTACATGGATCCTGTGGCCTCCGTAACTGGACAGCCACAACCAGCTGAACTCGAGATTCCAGAGATGCTTTTGGGACACTGTCTCTTTCTCTCCGTCCTCCCGGCCGGCTTGCCCCTCGTTTCCCATGCAGGCAGCCTCTCCTTACCAGGTGTCGAGAACTGCTGCAGGGGAATGTGGGCCTGGCACCCTGAGCTCTCCTGGGGGAAGACTCTCCTTCTAGGTGATTCTAACAAAAGTCCAGGGCCTACTCTCATTGCCCTGCCTTGGACCCCCCGCACCCTGTGAACCAGTCACTGTGACCTGGCCATGTGCTCTTATGAACACTTGCTGGTAAGGGGAGGGTCAGCCTCCCTGACCGGTAGGGACTGGGCAAGGGAGGATGGGCCCCCTGTGATGCTGGCCAGGCCAAATAAAAATGTCCACCTTGCTTCAGCCGGTTGACAGGAGGGGGATACCTTGGGGGTTTGGGGCACCTGTGGACACTCACCAGTGAATGGAGTCAGGGCTCTGGCTCTTCAGAAGCAGGGAGCACTCCTCTGGTCCTCTCTTCCCTGGACCTCCTCCTTTGGGCGACCTCTGGAGTGCCCAGGCCTCTCTCCCTTCCCTCCTGGTCCTTTTGAGCTCCCCATGGGAGCACATGACGGTTTCAAGAAGTACCAGGGGGAAGCCTTAGAGAAGTGACTAGAAGTTCCAGGGGTAGTGCTGTTAAGGAGGGTTTCTTAAAGAAGGAGGGACATGTGGGAGAGGGCCCTGAGAAGGGGACATGAGCAGAGGCCTGAGGGTGAAGGGGCAGGGTAGGGACCAGAGCACCTGCATGAGAGGAGGCATCACACAAAGAGGTAGGAGGAGAGATGCAGTTGGAAAGGGAGCTTTGAGTGGCTGTGGGGAGCCTTGGATGCATGCAGGGAAATTTGGACTATGAGTAATAGAGAGCCATGGAAAGGCTCTGAGCAGGGGAGGGACATGGAATAAACGTACTCTTCTGCTAGATTGACTTACATCCTGTGACTTGAAGCATTCCATCCCCACTGAAGAAATGCAGATGACTTCTGAGGGATTTCTCTGCTTTTCAAACCTTCCTCTCTCACTCCTACCCTGCCTCTTTTCCATCTTTTCACAGATGTTTTTTGGGGCTTCACATATGCTGAGCTGTGTTCTAACCTAGATGCCCCGGGCTGTTGTTAGCATCATCTAGAAGGAGACTCTTCTCCATGGGAGCTGTGTCAGGCCCACGCTCACACACGATAGCTCTGAGCCGACAACACACGGTCCATTTCTTCTGGAACTGACAGCCCAATCGGGCATGACAGGAAGTACCCAGAGAAATGACCATGCTGCGAAGAATGTCGTCTGGGTCCCCCGGCTGGGGAGACAGGGCTGGCCTGCCTTTCCCAGGGTTGTGAAAACCACTGAGTCTGTCCGAAATGCTGATGAGGCAGGGTGGAAACCACTTGCTGGGGTCGGAGAGGCTGATGAGCTGGGGCAGGGCACTCCCCCACCATCCCCGTGTGGGGAAGTTGGGATGCCGAGGGAGCAGCTGGGGTGGAGCCCATGGGGGAGACACCTGGACTCTGAGTGCTGTGAGCACAGGGACAGCTCCTTGGTCCGTTGCATGGGGCGGGCGTGTCCTCCCTGGTAGGGCTGAGCTCAGCACTGAGGCAGAGGCCCCATCACAGTGCTGCCCCTGTGGGGGCTCTGAAAGGATTGACTGCAGTGGTAGCCTGGGGGACCCCTTCTCTCTGTTTCTGAGCCATCGCCCTATCCTCTTTCCCTTTTTCTGGAATGTTCCCTCCCAGGCCGTCCCGCCTCTGTCTGGCCCAGGTGGCCTGTCTCCTCACCTGGACCTGTCTGCATGTCCCATCCTCCACTCTTGCAGCAATGGAGGTGAGCGTCCCCTGTCTGGTAGAGGCTGAAAGCCGTGGCTGTTCTTCTTGCCATTCATTGCCAGGCCTGAGTGAAGGTGTGGGAACACGTGGCCTTGGACCGAGCAAAGATGTGGGAACACGTGGCCTTGTTCTGTTGGGGTCTCTGAACCCAGAGACACACGGGCCCTCTGTTCCTTGGCAGCCGCCATCCCCTGGGAGCCCTGGGAGGTCCTGAGGAGGCGGCCACCAGGCCCTGCGTGACATCTGTGGGAGTGTTCGGGAGAATTTTGTGTGCCACGGAACGTGAGACTCTGCCTCTCTCCTGTTGGTGTCACTAACACTGACCAAATGTCTCGGCAGGGCTGTGGGTGGTCAGACATGGTTTTGTGCATGTATCCCCGAAGAGGAACCAGAAGCTTCTGGGATCTTAAAAAACACAAAATGAAACAAAAAACAGAGTCAGTGTTTCCCTCCACCCTGATTCTAGGAACTTCATTGCTTTGGGACTGTGGAGGGGGCAAGAGCGGCCTTTGAAAGTTTTTCCCAGCAGAGGTGGGGGCAGAATGGACACCCTCAGAAGATGCGGCCTATGTGTCCTTGAGCTCCCCCATCCCAGAACTGGCCCAGCTGCACACCCAGAACAGCCTGACCCGCTCAGCTGGGGTGTGTCCTGGGGAGGAAGAGAACCCAGCCCAAGGTCAGACTGAGACTCTCTTGGTCCTGCTTTGCTAGAACTTCTCAGCTGGGTGGCTGCCAGGGGGCAGATGGACCCCACTTCACAAGTGTGCTGGCTCATTCCCTTGTCCGTGGTCTTGTGTGCATGGATGTGTCTGGTCCTTCATCATCAGGTGTCCCTTTCCCACCCTGGCCCCCACAGCGCCTTGCCTTTCTTCGAGACAGCCTCCTCCCCACCACATCACCAGACCCCCGCTCCACCACTGCCTGGGGCCACCCTGTCCTGAGCAGAGAGTCACCCCCAGCCTCCCTGACCCTCAGACTGTGGCTCTGGTTTGAGGTTCCTTGCACACAGGGCATCCTAGTTATAATGCTTAGAGCGTCTACAGTGAGGATTCTAACACACATGATCTATTTGGAGGTGTAGGGAGGGGATGGAGGAGGGGAGGCAGGAGAGGGAAGGCACCATAGCAAGCCAGCTACTACCAAGAACTACTGCACTTTTACCCCAAGGGCAGACTCCAGGACCCCGTGTGATCCATTCCGCCCAAGGGGCAAGCGAGCCAGGGTCCAAACACCACCAGCTCCTGTCAGTCCTTGCTTGAGGGCTGCTCTGGCACCTCTGGCCTGTTTGGTTGTCAGGCAAATGGGGCTCTGGGGGCAGAGAAAACCCTCAGTTAATCACCAGGGCTGTGGACCGGAAGTTGGGTGTGCATGAGCCAAAGTGGGAAGGGTGTGAGGACAGGAGACTCTGCTCTGGAAAGACAGAGGTGGTGCTTAAAGGGCATAATTTCTGGGGGCTTAGGCATCCTTTTCTGTGTCCCTCTGGGTGTCAGAGTGTGCTACAAGGGGTACTTCCAAGGCTGAGGCGAACAACTTGGCTGTTGCCAGACATCAGTGCCTTCATGGGGATGAGTTTCTCAGATGCTGTGTTGAGAGACTAAGTTTGATGGGGGAAGAGCACGGGAGGACAGGAAATAGGCTGCTGCTCAGAGAAGGGGCCAGAAACGTGCCCAAGCAACCCAGAGATCCCCTCGCTGTGTCATCAGAGATAAGGGCCCATGTTCTGCCTTCTTGAGGCCTGGCAGCACCGGAAGTCCTGGGAATCAGGGACTATCCTCCTAGACTGGCCTTCTGGAATGGAGGAGACCCCAGACCCCGAGCCCCAGGGATGAGCCTGATTTACAACCAGTCACTAAAAATATATAGTGGAATGAAAGCTTCTGTTACTGAGGCAGGCTCTCTCCGGCCGTTGTAAAGATAAGTAACGGCAGTTGTAAGGCCACTTAAACCCTTACCTTTGGGGTATAAAGGGGTCTTTGCAGACAGTAAGTCTTTATCGAGAAATGTTTACTCATAAAAAAACACAATGAAGCCTGGGAGAGAAGGCATCTGCATCTCAGCCATCAGGCATTCCTGCCTTTATGGAGCCAAGGCTCTTCATAAGAGGAGCCGCAAATCACCGTGGCCCCAAGTTGGGGGTGGGAGAAAGTTAAACCTGACTGCTACCTCCCAGGGCGCCACCATCTGCCCCAGTTCCCTTCCCCCATTGGCAGAAGGGACCATCGTGGTGGCAGGGCGCTCCCCTGGTTCCCCAGCACCATGGGGCCAAGTCCAAGCACAGGAAACGTGGCCCTCTACCCGCCTCTGGGGTCCCACAGAGCCCCTCCCACACGCCAGCCCCTGGTACCTGTGCCTTTGTGCGCTTCTCGCTCTCCCTGGGATGCCCACCTCTGCTCTCCTACTGGGCTGGCACCTGCTGGTCCTTTTGGGGCATAGAGGCTTCCCAAAGTGTCCAGTCCCTTAAAAATTACCAAGGACCCCGGAGAACTTCTTTTTATGGTGTACTATCTCTATCAGTATTGATGGTACTAGAAATTTAAGGTGAGAACGTTTGTAAATGTTTTAATTTTTCATCCATTTAAAAATAACAGCACCCCCACTGTTTTTATCAACAATAACTATTCTCCAAAATTAGAAAGTTAGGGGGAAGAATGGGATCGCACTTTTGTAAATCTCTTTCATGTCTGGCTTAAGGGAAGGCAGCTGCATGGTCCTGTCTGCTTCTGCATTCGCGTATCAATTGCGATATGTTATTTGGCTTGAAATATGTGGAGGGGATCTGGCCTCCCATAAAACAGAGTCAGAAAAGGGAGGGACGTTTTAAAAGCCTTTTCGGCTGATTGTAGATATGCTTCTTTGATAACACACGGAAACTTGACACGGGGTTGTTTCTTAAAATTACTCGCAACAGGAAATCCCAAACCCTATCAAAGACCTACCTGGTTTTTGTTTTTAAGATCTACTGGTCCCTCTTGCATTTTGAATGGCTGTTTGTTTGTTTGTTTGTTTGTTTTTTACCCTCGTATTATTTTGTGTCATCGTTTGGAAATCCCGGCCTTTGTCTTTGGGAACCTATGGCTCATGGAGTGGGCGGCACCGTGATAGAATGAGGGAGAAAGACAGGTCACGGCTTAGTGTGTGATGAAAACATGGTGACTGTGCCCCTTGGCTTGAAAGAGGACCATGCTTTATCCCATCCTTCCTCCAGACCTTATGGATTTCAGCTGAAGCCGACCCGGACCTGGAAGCACACCGAGAAGGGAGTTCTTGGCAATGACACGTCCGCTGAGCCACATTGCCACGGTACAAAGCCACTCCAGTGCCTCCTCAGGGCTCTCTCCCTGAAGTCCCCTCACCCTTGGTCCCATCTGCCCTCTGGCTGCATTCTCTCCCTTCCCCTTCCTTGTTGGAGCCGTCTCTGCTCTCTGCCTACATGCTGTACCCTTCAGGAGTGTGCCTATCCCTTCATCCAGATGGCTCGGTCCCCGTGCTGCTTGGTCCAGCGCGTGGTCTTTATGCCTCCTCTTATGGACTCACCAGTGTTTGGTCTCACGCCCCCAGCCCTTTCCTTCCCTGGTTTCTGGATACCATACTCCCCTGCGTGGTCAACTGCCCCTCCCTTCTCCTATGACCCAGGGTCCCAGGGGCCTGTCCACCATAGGCCACCTCTGTCACACCTTGGGGTCCCACCTTGTCAGCTGTCTCTGCCCTGAGACTCTCACACTGAACCCACCTATCCAGTGGTCTGCCTGTCCTTGGACTTCTGGATGCATAACCGTTTCCTCCCTACCCACGTCCGCACCCCCAGCCCCCTCCCCCAGTCCTGCATGGGGAAGCATCATTAGCCCCTCACTTGTATATGACAGAAACTTAAGGGATCTCTGTCCCCACAAGGCCCATGATTCAGGATGCCACGGGACCGACCATGGGTGCACCTTCCTTTTTTTTTTTTAATGATGAGGTTTTTAAAAAAATTTTTATTTTAATTCAATTAATTAGCATACAGTATATTCTTAGTTTCAGAGGTAGAGGTCAGCAGTTCATCAGTCGTAATAACACCCAATGGTCATTATATCACGTGCCCTCCTTAATGCCCATCACCCAGTAACCGCATCTCCCCACCACCCTCCCCTCCAGCAAGTTTGTGTCTTAGAGTTAAGAGTCTCTTATGGTTTGTCTCCCTCTCTGATTTTGTCTTATTTTTCCCTCCTTTCCCCTATGGTCCTCTGTTTGGTTCTTAATTTCTACATATGAGTGAAATCATATGATAATTGTCTTTCTCTGATTGACTTACTTCACTTAGCACAATACCTTCTAGTTCCATCCACATCATTGCAAATGGCAAGATTCCATTGTTCTGATGGCTGAGTAGTATTCTATTGTATATATGAAGTATATCTTCTTTATCCATTCACCTGTCAATGGACATCTGGGCTCTTTCCATAGTGTGGCTATTGTGGACATCACGGCTATAAACATTAGGGTACAGGTGTCCCTTTGGATCATTCCATCTGAATCTTTGGGGTAAATACACAGTAGTGCTGGGTCATAGGATAGCTCTATTTTTAACTTTTTGAGGAAACTCCATACTGTCTCAGAAACTCCATACTTTCTACAGCTTTCATTCCTACCAATGGTGTAGGAGGATTCCCCTTTCTCCATGTGCTTCCTGTTACACACAAGGTCCAGAGGAGTCCCCCAGCTGGCCCTCAGGGTCACAATGAGCGGGGAGGCCTGGAGAGGCTAGAGTCTGATGGAGTTCTGGGTTCAAAGCCTGTGCTCCTTCCCTGCCCTGTGCCTCTTCAGGTGTCCTGTCCTTGTTTCAAGTGACCCCTTGAGAGGTCAGAGCTGCTTGAGCCCTAGGCTGGCAGAAAGGTGGTAATAAGAGCCAGAAAACTCCAAAGAGCCCCAGCATCCATCCCCGTGGGGATAGCAGTGCTGCTCTGAGCCGGGGATGGTGGGGGAGACTGACAGCACCTGCCCTGGGACTGAAAGGTCTGAGCCTGGTACGAGGGCCGCCGTTTGGTGAATCTAGGAGTTGTTTTTGTGTTTTTTTGTTTTATTGTTTTTTGGGTTTTTGTTGTTGTTGTTTTGTTTTGTCTTGTTTTTCCCTTCCATCCCAGAAGAAAACAGATCTACCTCCGTAAGCAGTCCCGGGGAAGGAATGTGTAGGTGTCACAGGCCCAAAGCAGAGATAAGGGTGTGTGCTTTTTTGGAACCAGCTAGGCCCCCAGCTGCTGCTGGATGTGTCAGGCATTTAGTGCGAAGCCAAGGGCTGGGCCAGGTCCTGGCACTGCTCACTGCTTATGGTGGGGGAAGGGGGCTGTCTGCAGGTAGGAGCAGGAGTGTCTCTTGCTGATCTGTTAACAGGCTGCGCCTCTCTCTCCTTGCTCCCCCTGCTCCGTACCCACACCCCCAACCCAAGCACAAAGCACTTCTGAGCTTCCTGAGTCTAGCTCCCAGGACGTCTCTGCAGGGGACCTCTCCCACCCCACCCCCATATTTTCCTCTAGGCCTCTGCCTCTAAATCCCAGGGCTCCTTTTGGGCCAAATTCAATTAGTCAATTCTGTTTAATTCAAAAAGCATTTGGATGTTTATGGAAGGCCTACTGGTTAGCATGGTGCCAAGGCCACCCGGCTATTAAGTGGTTCAGCCGGGACTTGAACTTGAGTCTGTCTGAGCCCTAAGTCGAGGCGCCACCTCTTCCTTCACGGGCTGCCTCTTCCTCCACCTTCTGCTGGTAACTTGCTTATCGGGAGTAGCCAGAACGCCCTGTCTTCTTTAACTTATACCCACTTCCAGCTGATGTGCTGGGAAGACCTGTAAATCTGCAAGAATCCAGGGACACTGACTTAGGGCTCAGGAGGCTCTTCTGTGGATGGATTATACCCTGCTTGGGGCAAGGCCTCTGAGTTGGAGGTTTGGGGCCCAGGGGCTGCTTGTTGCTTTCTGGGTTATGGTTGGTAGAGATTGCCTAACTGGTGAGTGACCTCCGGGGGGTGAGATTTGTGCTACGCTTTGAAAATACCAGTAGTAGACGGTTCAGAGTCCTAGAAAGCTGGTCATCGAGACTGCTTTTGTATTCCCTGTCCACCCCTTCTTTTTTTCTGCCTGCCATTCCTTTGCTGGCAGCCCCGATGGCAGGGACATAGAATTCTTTGCCATGAGACTTGGTCTCAAGAATAGTAAATCTTAGGGACCCTGAGACCAGTCATTTCTTCATCCAGTTGCGAGTACTGGCCAGTCATTGTGCCAATCACTATCCAAATACCCCACCATCCAAGCCCCTAAGGAACAACCCAGCCAGGAAGAGGGACTGACAAGAGCATGGTTAGGGTCTCGGGATGGTTAGAGACTTTGAAAGAGGCCTGTTCTAGGGGCTTTTTCCTGTCCCCAAGGGAGAAGAGCCAGGGAAGGCTTCCCAGAGGAGGCATGCCTGGGACCGGGTCTTGAGGGATGAATAGGAGTTCGTTAGGCAGAAAAATTGGGCATTGAGAACAGAGCATGAACATAGGCAGAGGGAAGGGTGGCAGCTGAGATGATGTGACTCTGAGAAAACCTCCTCCAGCAGCTTCTCCTGAAGCATCCCACCCCAGAAAGAGTGGGGTTGACAAAGGTAGGCAAAAGAAAGATCTAGGCCGGTCCCTTTATGCCTTCTGTCTGCTTGCCTCAGCTGAGTTTACTGCATTCCCTCTGGCTCCCCGAGAATCAGGATAGTGGTGGAATGCGGGTGGGTTTGGGAAGTTTCTCTTCCTCTTACCCACTGAGCGCCAGCTCTCTCCTCTCCTGGGAGCTCTCGGCAGGCTGTTGCTCTCATAGTCGCTGAATTCACAGCGGCTCTTCTCTGGGGCCCCGAGTAAGGTGACTGTGAGCTTTCCTCCCAGCTGGACGCCCTGGAAGCCCGAGAGGGTTAAACCACCAAGCCAGCTGTGGAGCATTAGTCCCCTTCTCCAGGCAATAACGTCAGAGGCTGAGCCAGAGAAAGAGGAGCTGGTGGCAGGAGGAGGCAGAGGGCTGCCTCCAGGCTCTCCCGGGTGGGCTCCCCACCCCAGCAACCCCCAGGTAGGCCGGCTGCGGAGGTGGGGGCCTCAGGAGGACAGGGGGAGACAGCGCCCCGGGCCAGCCAGCGGACATGAGTGGCGTGAGGGCTCTCGTCTGTCTCTGTGTGAGTTCTCTCGCAGCGGCAGAAACTTCGGTGGAAAGGAAGGGGTGTGCGTTCTGGGGACGGGAGCTCTCTCATGGGGGTAGGGTGGGGACTGACTTCCTTAAACAGATGCTGGAGTGTCCCGTCAGCCCAGCGGCAGGCAGGATGGGCCTCCCTG
Organism: Lutra lutra; assembly: GCF_902655055.1. Classification (NCBI taxonomy): domain Eukaryota; kingdom Metazoa; phylum Chordata; class Mammalia; order Carnivora; family Mustelidae; genus Lutra; species Lutra lutra. The sequence continues at coordinate 106,004,041 of NC_062280.1, forward strand.
CAGCTTCTGGGGCCCCAGGGAGCTGCTCTGTTCCAGGCCTGCACACCTCAGTGCTGTGTACAACCCCGAGCGGCCAGCGGAGCCGTTGGCTGAGTGGCTTCGGTATGTGTTTTCTCGGTCTGCCTGGGGCCAGGAGGCCTCTTGAAAGGGTTGCCATGTGCCGACTCAGTGACTAGTGTGTGGCCTCCCCGTGGTTTCAGACACCTCGCCAAGACCCGGGAGCACCCCGCCTTCCCCCGGGGAAATGGGAAAAGTGTGTGTGCTCCTTCCTGACCGGCAGCCTGTCTTGGTGTGGCCTGCCCAGCCTGCTGCTGCCTGGACGGAACAGGGTGCCTCTCCTGGGGGCGTCTGTGCAGGGCAAGTTCTGCAGGTTCCAGGGTTGCAGAGGTACGGCCTGCTCTGTGGTTAACAGTCTCCTGGACTTTGGGGACCGCATTTACTAGGCCTGGCATGTGATGATTTTCCTATTTTGACTGCATGTGGGGAGAAGAATGTCCAGATTAGGGGTGGCCCGCGGCTCAGCCGAGTGGCATCATGAGTGGACTTCTACTGTAGACCTGACAGACATTTAGGGTGACCGGCTGGGACTCAGTGTGGCCTAGGCTGTCACACCCACAGAGGGGCACTCGATGGGGTGTCCAGGGGCTGGCCCATCCGGCTGCCAGGCCCAGTCTCACTATGGTGGGGTCTGCCTGGATGCTGGGCTGAGGGCTGGACCCAAGAAGGAGGAGGAGAGAATCCAGATAGGTCAAAAGGGGGTGAGCACTCTCAGTGGGCAGCCTGACCCCAGGCCGTCTGGCCCTCCCCGCCCCCCAACTCTTCCTCTGTTTAGGTGGGAGGAAGGCTGACTTAGACTATTTGGGAAAGGCTACTTGGGAAAGACCCTTTTTCTGCTTTACCCCCAACTGGCCCTTTACAAGGTTGCTTAAGTCTGTGCCATGACCCACAGAGGGAGACGCAATTCCGTTTGATCGGCGGGGAAGCTGAGGCGCTTCCCTGTTGGGTGACCTGTCCAGGACTGCCCAGCTGGGCAGCAGAGGGGCCCCTAGGTGCCCAGTGAGTGTTCTCGGGCTTTGACTCCACAGGGCAGGGGAGAGAGTGGCGGAGTAGGCCTTGCTGTATCCCACCCCTTCGCCTGGAGAGGAGGTTGCTGTGGCTGAGGCCCAGCTTAGTTCATGTTCCCACTCTTGACCGGCTGGATGGGACGTGGAGCAAGTGGTGTTGCCTCTCCAGGCCTCAGTGTGGTGGGTGAGGGCAGCCTTCCAGAAGGCCGCTGGTCCCCACACGTGCTATGAATGCAGTACCCTGCATACAGTGGGTGCTGGAGACTACAGTGGTGTGGGCTAAGGTTCAAGACACGTGGACAAAATGGCCCTTTGTTTTTGTTGTTGTTGTTGTTGTTTTTAATTTAATGTAATTTTTAAAAAGATTTTATTTATGTATTTGACAGAGAGAGAGAGACGGCGAGAGAAGGAGCACAGGGAGGGGGAGCGGGAGTGGGAGAAGCAGGCTTCCTGCCTAGCAGGGAGCCTGAGGTGGGGCTCGATCTCAGGACCTTGGGATCATGACCTGAGCAGAAGGCAGATGCTTAAGAGCTCCTGAACCTTGCCTCTATCATGAGGGTCCCGTGCACACTTGGATGGACTGGATAAGTACAGCAAAGTGCAGGGAACATTCTCCCATTCTTCTCTGCTTCCATTTCACATAATCTCCACGTTAGCTTGTCTTTCCAGTTCTTTCTAGGCAAAAACTTTCTTTTCCGTGTTAGGTCCAAATGAGGAAATTAAAGAGCAAAACCCAAACAATACAACAAGAGAAGCAACTCCCCGGGCTTTGAGAATTCAAAGCTTCAGAGGCAATGGTACTAATGCAACCAAAATGGTTCATTTCCTGTTTGACTTTATTTTCAATACACTCCAAACCCATCTTCTGCCTCTCCCTGTGGCTCTTCTGCAGGTACCCCCACGTTTGCCCCTTTCCCCGGAGGGCCTCTCCATGGAGTAGTCTAGGAGTGACAGGTGGAAAGGGTGTTGTGGGAGACACCTAGACAGGTGTACGCAGTCTGCAGTGAGAGGCAGGTGAAGGGCGGGTGGGTGGGCATCCCTGGAGGGATCCCCTGCCGCCCCCACCCGTGGCCTGCAGCATTTGACATGCAGCAGGCTGCATGCGGTCTTTGGTATGCCGTTTGGTCCCTGGACTTAATGAGTTCTGCAGGGACACTCCGCTGTAGCTAAAGATCATTTACCTGAATTGCTTTTTAATTTCTGCCAGGGGAAGCTGCCCCTGGCGTGGTATAATTACATTATAATTTACAGCAATCCCAAATCTATAAATTCAGCCATACTATGGGGGAAGGGACTGGAGCTATGTGGGGGCTGGAGGAGAGTGGAGCCCCCCCATCATTAAATTAACCTCCATCTCAGCGTAGTTTTCAGTCACTGGACAAGCGGCAAGAGGCAGAGAGGGACACCTCTCACCCAGGAGATGCTGATGTTTGCTTTAACACCAAGGAGGGTTTGGTTGTGAGCTGGCTTCTGGGAGAGGGCTTGTTCAGAACTTAAATTCCTTCCAATCTGCTGGCTCATAGCAGTTTTGCTGTGGGACTTGGGGAGCACACAAAAGTGGATGGGCTGGGGACCGCAACGTGACCCCTGGCGTTGGGAGGCAGGGTACAGAATAGAATGCTTTGCCAATTTTCTTACCAGAAGACCTCCCTTCACCTACCCCACCTCACACCCCCCACCACTGTGTGCTCTGGAGAGGAGACACAGGCCCCAGAACGGGGCCTACCTAGGGAAAGTCTGGGAGCTCAGAGTATATGGAAGCCGAGCCCCACGGGACTTTCACAGGCAGGGAGGAACAGGGCCATTCCGGTGGTGATGGCTAAGAGGGACCTTCCTCCCTAGACCCACCTTGTCAGGACCCATTGTCTACCCCCATGTGAGGATTTACACACACAGTGGCCCTTTGCTTTCCATGGTGCTATAGAATTCTCCCCATTCCTATGAATACCACATATAGATGAAAACATCTGTATTTTCTGGGTGCAAAGGTAATTAATTAACTGATGGAATTTTGGGGTGAATTCACTTTATAATAATAAAGAAAAATGGGTTTTTCTGTTTTATATAGGCTATAGAAATCCAAATGTTCATGTCTTTGGTGATTTATATTGGGATGACTTTTTAAAAATATATATACATATATAATATATATATATATATTACAGGGGGAGGCCATAGTGTAGCAAGACCAGTAGTAGGACTTGGGTTCAGAGAGGTTAACTCACTTACCCCAAGTCACACAGCTGGTGGGAGAAGATAAGGCATGTGAATAAGGACAGTGAGACACTGGTGTTTCCTGTCAGGCCGTCATATGGGAGAAGTGACTACTGGGCCAGAAGCAGAGAGGAGCAGAGGAGAGAGAAATGATTTGTCTTTTTCTAGAGCCCAGAGGCAGGGCAATGGGGGCAGTGGGTAAGCATGAATCTGGACTGTTATCTTCTCCCTCAAAGGTGGCTATTTGGGGGACATAGCTCTCCACCACATTCCCCTTTCTGGTGCTTCCCACCATCCTCAGAGCCTCTTGCATCCCTGCCTGGTAAGTCTCTTCCATTAGCCAGGGCTCAGCCAGACAGAGGGTGGGCTGTGTTCTGTCCAGTGGGCCTCACCCTGGCTGGGCCAAGAGACATTTGGGTAACCAGGCAGAGGATCCCAGGGACACCTCCTTCCTCTATCTGCTGGTTCACAGACATCCCCACACGAGCCTCAGCAGCTCAGAGCCTTGCCTTCCAGCTATGGCCTGGCAGGGTCCGGCAAGGGACAGGATGCCGGGGGTGAGAACCCCATGGGCCTTCGGGTCTTCGCTGCGGGACATGACAGGAGGCGGCTGCCTTTGTTATGACAGAGCTGAGCCTTGGGCTGAGGCCAGGCTCTGTCCAGGGACAGCTGCGGGGCTCGGATCCAGCCCGGCAGGGTGGGGTGGGGCAGGATGGGAGGGAGAGCTGTGGCTGACGAGCACCTGCACGCCCCCAGCTAAGCCAACTCAGCTTGTCTGGGCGAGAGGGACAGAGGAAGGCAGAGGGAAACCATGCGTGTGGTTGAAGCAGTGCCCTTGCCTGCCGTTCCTCGACCGGTGTGCATTGGGGCTGGCTTGGCATGGAGGTCGGGTGAGCACCTGCTGGTCTCAGGTCATGTTTATTTCTGCTTCCTGCCTCATGAGTTCTTGAGCCAGAGTTTTCACTCCTAACTCCTGCTGGTTCCACACCCGGAATTGTCACGCACAGGCCTCTGAAGGCAGGCAGACTCCTCTGTTACTTCTTGGCTGGGTGTGGGAGGCTGGGGGAGCAACGGGTGTTTTCACACAGAGGTGTCTGTGAACTGGACTTGTGAGAGCGGTCTGCCTCCCCGTGGGGACTCCCTTGAGGTGTGCAAGGGTAGATTTGGGCTGTTGGGTTTTTTTGCCTTATGTAGAGACTTTTAGCCTTTAACCCCCTGCAAAAGATGGGAATCCCCTGTGTTCCCATTTTAGAAGTTAGGGGCCTAAGACCCAGAGAGAGCAGTTGCTCCCACCACAGGTGGGAGTGGTGGGGAGGGACCCAGGTCCCTCGATTTTCGAAGCCTGGAGCCTCAGGCCTCCACCACACGTCACCCAGGAGAGTGATTTGAGAATCAGGCAGATGAGTGTCTCTATAATTACTGTCCCCAGTGATAACTTTTGGATCCCATTCCAGATGAACCCAGGCAGCGTTCCCCAGTTTCTTCTGTGCTCCCTTCAAATGCTTGGCATGTTCTTCACTAGGATTTCCCTTCAGTCTACATCTCCCAGTACTTCAGTCTCCTGAGCCATGAGCTCCCAGGACAAGCTGGGCTCCTGCCATCTTGCTTTCTCATCGTGAGTCCATGAGAGACCATTATGTCCCTGGCACCTAGAACGGCACCTGCCTCTGTACATGTCAAATGGTTGTTGAGGGAATCAGTGATCACATGAGTGCTCTGGGTGCTCATCTGGAGCCGGCCCAGAAACGCAAACCTGTGGCAGACTTGTCCTGGCCCCAATTGCTGCCATCTTTCAAGATGGAGTGGCCCAAAGGAAGTTTTTGCTGATACATCTTGCTAAGTAGTGTGAACCCAGCTCATGTGAGCCAAGTCGCTGCTCACATCCACTAGGATGTCCACTGTCAAAGAAACACAAACTGTTGCAAGGATTGGTAAGGGTGTGGAAATGGGAGGCCTCGTGCCCCACGGGCAGGAATGCGAGATGGAGCTGCCATCTCGGGAAACGGTATGGCAGCGCCTCCAAAAATTCAACATGGAATAACCATAGGATCCTGCAATCCCACTTCTGGTATTTACCCACAAGAATGGAAAGCAGCAGCTTGAAGAGATATTTGCACACCTGTGTTCACAGCAGCATTATTCCCAGCAGCCAGAAGTTAGAAGCAACCCAAGCGTCCACTGACGGATGAATAGAGAAGCAAAATGTGATGTAGACACACAATGGTGTATTATTCATCCTTAAAAAGGAAGGAAATTCTGACACCTGGCACCGCGTGAATGGACCTTGAGGCCATTATGCTACATGAAGTAAGCCAGTCACAAAAAGACAAATACTGTGTGATTGTGCTCATAGGAGGTACCCAGAGTAGTCAAACTCAGAGATAGGAAGTGGAATGGTGGTGGCTGGGGGGCTGAGGGAGGGGGCACTGGGGAGTTATTGCCCGATGGGGACAGACTTTCATTTGAGGAAGGTGAGAAGGTTCTGGAGATGGACAGTGGGGGTGGGGGATGACTGTACCACAATGTCAGTGTGTTGACTGTCACTGAACTACATGCTTAAACATAGTTAAAATGGCAAATTCCATGTTGTGTAAATTTGAACACAATTTTCAGAATTCAGTAATCTTTTTAAAAAGTCAGGGGGGAGCAGGTCCAAAGACCTTAGGACTTTTCAAGCTGGGAAGGACCTTGAGGGTCTGGTCCAACCACCCCCTTGTTTCATAGAGAGGTGAGCCCTCCGGGACGTGGCCCTGGGCTTCTCTGAGGAAGGCTTCGCTTGACCTCGAGGCCCCTGTTCCCTGAGACAACCACCATGAGGACAGCTTCGTGTCTGAACCCCTTGTCCCTGGGGCTCCACACGTTGGGGCTTTCAACCCCGGAGAGACACTGAGGGCGGGACCTGCAGAAAATATGTTGGTTTGAGAAATTCAAATCTGATTTTTTTTTCCCCTCTGTGAAAAGAATGAAAATCCAGCATAAGCCTATTACGGGCGGGCTGAGGTTATTTTGGGAAGCAGCAATTAAAGGTTTTATACTTTTCCTCTCCCTTTTGCCCTTGTAGCTCGTACAGGTCTATGAAGCTATTAAACCTTCACCCAGCCCACAGCCCAGAGGAGTCTGCCCTGCCCCATTTCTCCTCCAGTTCCATGCCTTGGGAAAGAAAAGAAAGTTAAATTCATATTAATTACAGCCAAATCCGCTCAGTAAGCACTTGCTGAATATGCTCAGAGATGAAGTTTAAAGCTCTCCTCCAAACAAAATGGTAAAATGAAAGGAATAATTTATTTGGTCAGACACTGTAATTTGCCACGTTATTCCACTTCTCTTGTTGCTAAAATGGATTCTCTGCCGAGGCTGTGGCTTCTACCTCCTAAAAAATTATTGTCCATGGTCACTCTTCCTTCCCCAGCCTCCCCCCAAATGTCTGCCTCACCCCCTAGGTCGAGGCTGGGCCCAGAGCTCTCAGGGGAGGCATGCAGCCTGCCATCCTGTACACACGCACACACACACACACCTACCTCACATGTGCACCATCACCCACACTTACACACAAATGCATACATGGACAGTCGCGCACACACCCACTGACACACTTATCATAGCCACACACACCATCGCATACACTCACACCCACAGAGTGACCCACCATAGTGACACCACCCCTCATCCCCACATCTCTCACACATGGTCACATGCACTTAGACACACTTGCACACACACACTGTCACAGAGACCTGCCCATGCGCACATGCACTCGTACTCACAGCCACACACGTGCATGTCTCTGGAGACCAGAACACTTCAAAGCAGATTGGTAAAGTGTCAGTAGATGGTCTCTTTCTCTGTGTTTTACAGAGTGGACACTTGTGGGAATCTGAGTGTATTTCTGACCCAGTTTGTGTCTTTATGAGGCCAGTATACTCAAAGGTGGTTTCATGCTCAGGACCACAGACCCAGCAGTTGGACAGAGCTGGGGTTGAGCCTCAGTCCGGCCATTTACCAGCTTGGTGGCCTACAGCAGGAAGAATGAGCCCCAGCCTAAATGGGGCTAACAGAGCGTTGCCCCCGTGGGTGCATATGAGGAGGAAACCAGACAGCACACAGTACCTATTTTCCAGGAGCCTCTTATCTGCTTTGGCCAATATCACCAAATTACCCCATCCCCCAAATGCTGGGGGTCCCGTCCCTTTGCCGAGGTGCCTCCATGGCTGGGGCTGTGCTCCAGGCTGAGGATGGAGAACATGCCCCCTGCGGGGGTGGGTGTTATGTGAGGGAGTTGTGTGGGTTGGAGATCATGTAAGCTTGCCAGGATCCTTCTCTTTGGGGTCTCCTTCCTGGGGGCTTGAGGTATGGGGCCGAGTTTCCATGAGCCCCCTTGAGTAAGCACTGTGCTGGGTGTCCAGATGGAAGGGGACTTGGCAGGTGATGGGTGCGTGACTTAGGGAAGTTGCGAGGGTATGCCCGCGCATGTGTGTGTGTGTGTGTGCACCTGTGTGCACACATAATTGCTTACAGGAGGTAGCTTTTGAGCGGAAATGCTTTGGATGACAATAAAGGCAGATTTGGAGGTCAGTGTTTGCTGTTACCTGGTGGAAGTCTGATGGTGATGGGTTGTGGTGACCTTTCCAGCTGGCCCCCAGACCCTGGGCAAGTCAGAAGCCCGTCTCCATCCTCAGTCAGAGTACCCACCATCCTGGAGGGCAGGCGTCAGGTGAGACCACGGTGTGGCCACATGTCGTGTCCCTCCTTATTGCTGTTTGTTTTAGCGGCTTAACCCCCTCTGCCCTCTGCCCATGTGCTGTGCCCAAGCCCCCAGAAGCCCTCAGCCCTTGGGTGCTGGTTAAGCAGGGAGAAGGCTAGGCTCTACCAGGCAGCGGGTGTGTACAGCTGAGCGTGTGCACAAGTTTGGGCTCGTGCGCCCATGCATACAAAGACACACGCATACGTGGCACCTGCCAGGCCCCACCCCCAACTGTAAGAAGGACAGCACAGTAGTGGTGCACGGGTCCCCACGTGGTGGTCCTGGAAGCCCAGCACGGACCTAGGAGCCCATTTCAACCAAGGTGGCCAGCAGAGCTCAGGACAGACTGGGACCATGGGCTTGTCTTCTGGGGCTCCCGAAGGATAGCCCGGTGCCCCACGCCATAGAGGGGGCATGCGGGCAGTGGGGGAGCTCCCCTCTAGGACCTTCCCGACCAGGCCGGCCTGTCTATGTCCCCGTCGTGCTGTCTGCGCATCTCTGGTGGCTGTCAGCCTCCTTTCTCTCATTCCCACTGCCCTTCTCTGACGGCTGCAATCATGTCACTCTGCTTGTTTGTCTGTCTGTACCTCTTTTCCTGTCACCCTGCCTCCCTCTGTCAGTTCCTGGTCCTGTATCTTTCTTTCTCTCCATGGTGCTGTCTCACTCTTTGCCCCCATATCTCTGTCTCTTTTTTCTTCTGTTCTCTTTGTTTCTCTGGGTTCTTTTTCTTCCTGTCTCTCTTCCCCCATTCTCTGTGTCTGCACACTGAGGTCCATCCTGGCAGGCAGTGGGCCCCCGTCTCCATACCTGAGCCTCCCTCTGCCGGGCCTCTGGAGCAGACTCCCAAGTTCCCCAGAGGCCTTCAGTCTGGGCCCCTGGGAGTTGTTCCGATTGGGCCGTTGACTGGTGGTCCTCCGAGGAAGACCCTCATGATGTAGCGACTTCTGCGGCATGGGGTCTGGTGTCCAGGGTGGCCACAGGGCCTGCCAGGATGCCGACCTAGACCAGGGGAGCACCGGGGTTTTCTGGGGAGAACAGCTGTGTGCATCACAAGTCAGATGGGCTCACACCCAAAGTGGAAAGGCTTGGCTCAGAGTCCTTTTATTCCTTTTTTTTTTTTTTTTTTTGGTTGGGAGATGTTGAGCAGAATATTAGTTTCCACGCTGAGAGCATCTTCAGCGTGCACCCATGAACGTCAAACCTGGGAAAACTGCTTATGTATATTGTCTCCGATTGTCACAGCCCCTGTGACATTGTCATTGTCCCATTGCAGAGTGACAGCGAAAGGGTTGGAAAGGGAGGTGGTGCATGGTCTGGCAGCTGGGAGTACAGACTTGAATCCCACTCAGAAGCTTGCTACATCCGTGAATTTCTCCCAGCCAGCGTCTGCATTTGTATGCGGGTTCTCTGTGATTCCTACCTGACAGGGCTGCTGTGGGATTAAATGAGGTCATGCTCATAAATTCCTGCTTATAGCGAGAGGAAGGAAATGGAAAGACCGTGAAGATTAGTGCCCCAAGCCAGCCTGTGAAGTGTCCTGTGAGACGGGCTTGCGCTGGGCTGCGCCTGCTCCTGTGCCCAGGAGATTTACCACATACAGAAACCACCGTGAGTTCTCGCTCGGTTCTCTCAACAAGCCGTAAGAAATCAGGGACTCAGGGTGCTCTTTGCTTTGTGATGGGGAATCAGCATGCATCGGTGAGGTCCCAGCCCATACCCACCTAGTCAAGGGTGGGATGACTAGTCCCACAGGGTCCTGCAGGCTCCAAGTTGTGGTCTGCTGCACGTGGCTGATAGAGCCGTGTGCCGGGGCAGTCGGCTCTGTGAGCACTGGGAAGGCAAACCCCAGAAGCCTTCTTCAGCAGGGCACTTAGGGACAGACAGCTGCGTCCAGGCAGAAACTTGGCTCTCTGGGGATGGCTTCTGTGTCTGCCCCTGCAGGGGCACATTCTGGTTCTAACCCGGTTGGAACAGCTCTTGGACCCCAGGGATGCCACCCTCACCCTTGGGATGCACCTGGCTCTTGACTCAGCTGGGGGTGTATGTTTAGGCAGTTGGAAAGTAAAGGACTTTCTGAAGGGAGCCAGAGCCAAGCTGGAGGGCAGTCTTGCCCTCCCCAGCTGTGTGACTTGGGCAGGGGACGTCCCTGAGTCCCTGGCTGCTGCACCCTGGTGGGGACATGTGGGCTGTGTATGGTAGCAGAAGACCAGGAGGAGGGGTCCTCCACAGGGTGGCATCTGACAGGTTAAAGGCTCCCGAAGCTCAGTGTCTTAACCCTCTAGAAAGGCAGGGATAGCTGGAAAAGGCTCTCCTCCCTGAGGCATGGTGATGTGCTAGTGTGTACTCAGGAACCAGGTCCCAGGAGAGGCCACCTCTGTTGTACCCTTGCTGTGTGACCTTGAGCAAGTCACCATCCTTCTATGAGACCTGTGTCCCTGTCTGCAGAACCAGAGAGTCAGGCTGCCTCTGCAGGGCTGTCTTGGGGATCGATGGGAAGCCTCACCCCCCACCACGCCTTGGATGAGCAGGTCCCCTTATGTGTGCTGCTCCCCTTGGAGCTTCTGCTGAGACATCAAGCAGCTGCCTCCCACCACACAGGTTACCTCCCCTTGCCCCCAGGGAGCTCAGGACATCCCAGCCACACCCCCACCCCAGCCCGGGGCTAGGAGGATCCTCCCGCTCCCCAAACCTCCCCAAGGCAGTTAGGACACATGCGGGCCATTTAGGGACACTCAGCATTTGAATTTAAGATTCTCTCAGCAGAATCCACAAACCAAGGTTTAAAATTCAGCTGGAAGCCAATCCCCAGCCCTTCCAAAGGCATGTCAGTACTGTTCTTAAAACTCAGGAGTAACACATAGAGAGAGTCTGTAGTTGGCTTGGCGGGCTCAGCTGAAGTCAACAGTGTGTTGGCCGGTTTCAAAGTGACCCATGAATGCTGCTGCACAGCCTGGGGATGTTTGCGCCCCCACTGCCACCCCCCGTCATGCTCGATCCTCTGCCTCATGTACAACCATGTTTTAAAATGTAGATTTCATTATTACTCAGGTATGCTGAGGCCAACAGATGGGAAACAATTGTCACTCAAGAGATAGTTTGTTACTGGAAGAGGAAGGGGTACGCCACACCGTATGGGGCATGCCAGTCATCCAGCAGGCAGGAGTGAGGGGAGAACATGGGCAGGAGCCTTGATTGTGGCTTTTGGGAAAAGGAACGGGTGAGGCAAGGTAAGCAGGTTTAGGATGGGCTAGTCTGAAGAATTTCAGCAGGCTCTGGGGTGTAGAGCTCTCTCTCCCCGACTCTGGTACCAGACGCTGGGGATGATCAGGGCAGAGGAATAAGCCAGATAGAGGAGGGGTGGAGTCTGGGCTCTGCATTGGTTGGTTTGCGTAGGAAAGGTACTCCCCCGCTAGACCTTTGCTATCTTTAAGAATTGACTAACCCTTAAAAAAAAAAAAAAGAAGAAAAGAATTGACCGGCTCTAGAAGGCACTTTGTCTGCCTTGTCCTGCTTTCCAGGGCTGGGAGATCACGTGTAAGCAAGGAGTTTACTGTGCTCTCCTCGTATGGGTCTTTCTGTAATGCTGCATCCCAGGTTTTCTTGGTTAATCCTGAACCGTTTTCCATGTTGGTTTTCACTGGTCACCTGTGTGCTTGAGTGCTGTCATGATCAGGCTGATGTTTTAGAACAAACGTTCTAATTCCAGTGGAGTGGTTGTGGGTTTTGATCACCTGCACCAATGAGACACAAATCTCTTGGAAGAGGGGAAGGTGGCGGCCGGGATTCCAGAGTGGTGTGGCTGAAAATCATGGTCTTTCAGCTGTAGGTGGCTATGGCAGAGCGAAAGGGTCCCGCCTGGAGTCAGAATTGGAAGGCCAGGTTCTGGGGGTAGTTGTGACAGTCTCCCCATCAGTAATGGGGGTGATGCTCTCAGCTACACAGAGGAAATCAAGAATCGTGCCTGGTGTGTGGTGGCTCCAGTGTGCCTCCTCAGCGAGTGTTGGCATGTCCCCAGTGTGGACATACCCCCTCCTCCTGGCAGCCCTGAGGCCTCCCTGGTCAGCAGCAGCCAGACCCTGAGCTGCTCCACAAAGCACATCCCCTTTCAGGCGTCTTGTCCATTTGATCAGTTCCCTGCCTCTGAGATAGGAGAGCTGGCACTGTACCCATTGCTTAGACAAAGAAGATGATGCAGGGAAAGAAGGCAGGATCTTGCAGAGCTGCCTGGGAGCTGACTGACCCCGGCCCCAGGAGGCTGCAGCGGGAGCTGGTTAGATGTCATCTTCAAGAGACATTGACTCAGGAATTGTTGCAATCCTCAGATGCTCTTTTGAGTAGGCCTGCCTGCTGGGCCTCCCCACTGTTGACCCCAAGAGCTGTCAACCAACACCTCCCTCCCCTAGCTAGGCAGGCTCCAGGCTGTCTTGGCTTTCCGTGTACTGGGGCTCTGTAAGCACCTTATCCTGGCTGGTCTGGTCTTTGGAAAAGCAAGCAAATATAACTGCATAAAATGTATATATGTTTTAAGCACACAGAAAAGGTGTAATCAATATCCATACAGCTTATCCATACATTTTTTAAAAGATTTTATTTAATTATTTGATAGAGAGAGAGAGAGATGGAGACCACGAGCTGGGGTAGGAGCAGAGGGAGAAGCAGACTCCCCACTGAGCAAGGATTCCAAAAGAGGGGCTCGATCCCAGGACCCTGGGATCATGACCTGAACCGAAGGCAGATGCTTAACAGACTAAGCCACCCAGGTGCCCCTTACTCATACATTTTTTTTTTGCCTTGTTTCTGAAATGTGGTGTATCAAGTGGGAGCTGGTCTGCCCTGAGTGCAGACAGTAGGAATATAGATAGCACAGAACTCAAAAACGTACATCGGATTGTCTAAAAGTCAGGTATGTTGTAGTATTGCCATGTTCTGGCAGTTGGTAAGAGTGTTGGAGATCAAGCAGTCCCCTTTGGGGGGTGGGGGGCCAAGAGCACATCACAGGCCTCCCCCTAGTCTCATGATCATTTTAGATCCTGATCTGTCCCCTCCTCGCCCCTGCTCCCCGCCAGAGAACGTTTGTTGTGTTTATCATCCTCAGACGCTTTTTCACATTTTCACCACATATGTGCATCTCCACCTACAGTGTTTTAAAAATTCAGACCTTATTTTGCTGTGTGTATAGATGTATTTTTCCTTGCATATGCTATCATTTTTTTGAGATGTATCTGTGTCGCTGCCATAAGCTGTGATCAGCTTGTGAAAGGCTCGGTGTACTCCACAACGAATGAGTATTCCACAGCCCGTTTATCTCCTTCCCTATTGAGGCCATTAAAATTGTTTACAGTTTTTTATTAGTGCAAACATTGTTGCTACAGATGGAGCATGTCTCCTCGTGTACACACATATGCAAGTTCTTTGGGCAGGGGCGAGCGTTATGAAATCAATTTTGTGGGTAACACACAGCATTTGGAAAGGTGAGATAGAAAATATCACCGTGCATGGGCGCCTGGGTGGCTCAGTGGGTTAAGCCTCTGCCTTCCGCTCAGGTCATGGTCTCAGGGTCCTGGGATAGAGGCCTCAGTCGGGCTCTCTGTTAAGCGGGGAGCTGTCTGCCTCTCTGCCTACTTGTGATCTCTCTTTCTGTGTCAGAAAAATAAAATCTTTAAAAAAGAAAATATCACCGTGCATTGCAGGTGATCAAGGTAAAGCTGCTCGTGTGTCCGCGTGCTCGTGCACGTGTGTCCGCGTGCTCGTGCACGTGTGTCCGCGTGCTCGTGCACGTGTGTCCGCGTGCTCGTGCACGTGTGTCCGCGTGCTCGTGCACGTGTGTCCGCGTGCTCGTGCACGTGTGTCCGCGTGCTCGTGCACGTGTGTCCGCGTGCTCGTGCACGTGTGTCCGCGTGCTCGTGCACGTGTGTCCGCGTGCTCGTGCACGTGTGTCCGCGTGCTCGTGCACGTGTGTCCGCGTGCTCGTGCACGTGTGTCCGCGTGCTCGTGCACGTGTGTCCGCGTGCTCGTGCACGTGTGTCCGCGTGCTCGTGCACGTGTGTCCGACCCCACTGCTGTGTCGGATTCCCCTGCGTCACAGTGGGATGGTTTGAAAGTCCTAGCCCCAGGGTAGCTACAGGAATAAAACTGTGGCTTGTGGGGTTTCTATGTTTTCAGCTTTGTTAGATACTGCCAACTTGCTCTCCAAAGTGTCTGGACAAATTTACCCCCTCTTTTCAAACACTGTTTTGTATTATTAGACTTAAATTTGGGGGGCATTCTAATGAGCAAGAACAATCTTATTTTAATTTGCACCTTCTCGTTTGTATACTGGACATCTTGGTTTTTTCTCTCGTGGTTAGCCTGTTTATTTCCTTTGCTCCACTTTCTACTGAGTGTCTGCTTTCTTCCTAAAAAAGTTTTTTTAAAATATACTAATCATTGGTTGTTTAGATGTGTTAATAAATAATTTCTCCCTGTCTTTGTTTAGCCATGATCTTTCTTTATGGTATGGCTTAGGGGGACAGAAGTTGTACATTGTAACGTAATCAATTGCATCATTCTTTTCCTTTATGGTATGCATCTGTATCTTGTTTAAGAATGTCTTCCCTACCTTGAGGTCATAAAGATGTTCTGTATTTTCTTCTAAAAATTCTAAAACTGCACATTTATGAATAGTTCTTTAATGTAACTAGAGTTGTCTTTGACATGATGTTGAGATCGAATTTTGTTGTATTGGTCTATGTGGATGAACATTGGTCTATGTGGATGAACTGGTAGCAATTGCTTTTCTTTTAAATGATTTTTTAACTGCAAAGACTGTAACATGTTGGTTTCTCTTCTATTCATACAGGGTTGTGGCTGGCTCCTCAGCTCTGATCCCCTGGCCTGTGGGCTTCTCTATATGCTTGCACACTGTCTTAACTGCTATAGCTTCTTATTAAGGGTAATGCCTCATAGGGCAAATCCCTCTTATGTTCCTTTTTCAAAACATCTTGGTTCTTATCTGGCCTTTGCTTTACCATGAAAATTTTCAGATAAACTTTTTTTGGAAATCCCTGTTGGAATTTTGATTGGACTTGATTTGATTAATTTGGGGAAGATTGCCTTCTTTATCCTGTTGAATTTTCCCCATCTGTGATCATGATCTTTTCTTAATGCTTCCTTTATGTCTTTTAATTGAGTTTTATAATTTATATCATAAAGATTTTACACATTTTCTGTTGTTTACTCTATCTTCCCTACGGTTCTGTTGCTGTTCTAAATGGTAGTATATATCTAAAAATGACAGTTTTGGGGTGCCTGGGTGGCTCAGTCCTGAAGTGTCTGCCTTCGGCTTAGGTCATGATCCCAGGGCCCTGGGTTTGAGCCCCACATTGGGCTCCCTGCTCTCCAGCAAGCCTGCTTCTCCCTCTCCCACTCCCCCTGTTTGTGTTCCCTCTCTCACTGTCTCTCTGTCAAATAAATAAATAAAATATTTCAAATAAAATAAAAATGACAATTTCTCATTCTTGACTGCAGGTTTCATCAGTCTCAATGATATTTTATTAAATGTATCCATCTAGATTTTATAGCTATTTTATATAATCACATCCTTTACAAATTATGAAAGTTTTTTCTCTTTCCAAATCTTGCATCTTTATTTTCCCTTTTGCGTCTTGCTGTTGGGTTGTCTGGACCAGCACCATCCAATGGAAATACGATGTGAGCCTCCCATGTGATGTAAACACCTCTGGCGGCCATGATTCAAAAAGTAAAAAGAAATGGGTGGGATTAATTTCAAATATTATATTTTAGTTGACCAAGTATATCGAAGTAGTATCGTGTCAACATGCAATCAATGGTAAAGACGGTTGAGATGGTTAATATTCTTGCTTCCTCCAGTCTTCAGAACTTGATGTGTATCTTACACTTCGAGCGTCCCTCAGTTTAGCCCAGCCACTTTCCGAGGGCTGAGTGGTTATCACGCCGGACTACACAGAGTTAGAACTCTCCATTCAGTTTTGAACAGAAGTTCAGCGAGTCGGCCTCCTTTTCATGTTCCTGACTTGAAAGGGAATAATCCTGAAGTCTTACCAGAAGAATCAGGTTTAATGGTGTTTGGGAGATTTCCTGTAACAGGTTTAAAATTCCTTTTCATTCCTATTTTCTCAGGGGCCTTCGTTTTGAATTTTATCAATGCTTTTTTGCAAGTAAAGAGATAAAAAATTTCATCCTTATGCTCTTATTGGGATGGATTTTATATTAGCACGTTTCTCTTATCTTTAACATCGTTGATTCTGGGGATAAACCTGAGTTTACGTTGTTGGATGCAATTGGTAATATTTTCGTGGACCCAGGCGTCCATGTTCACCAGTGAGTTCAGCCTATAAATGTAGTTTCCTTCTGTCCCTGTTTAGTTGAAGTAAGTATCCACCAAATTAGCTTCATATGTTAAGCAATACTCTCAAATATTCAAATATTTGTACACGTTAAGGATTATCTTGAAATATGTGTATATGTTTACATGTGTGTCTGCGTTCACATTTGTATATGTCCATATGTTAAGGATCGTCTTCAGATTCTTGTGTGTATTAAGAATTATCCAATCCTTGAAGGTTTGGAAAAATCCAAATGATAAAACAGCCTCAGCCTGGGTTTGTTTGTTACAGCTGGATTTTTTTCTTTCCAGCTACTAATTTGGTTTGTTTAATGGTTAGAGGTATTTCCAATTTTCGACTTCTTTTTGAGCTTTCATTAAATCAATCAGTTTCTGTCTCCTTCGGAATATGTCTGTTTCCTCTGTTATCACGTGTATTGGCAGTGCGTGTACTTAGGGCCCTTTCTTTATTCCTGGTGATGTTTATTTCTGCCTTTTCCCTGTTTTGATGGGCCTTAACAGAGGTTAGGTGGCTTTCTTAGTCTTTCCGGTTGCTTGATTCCTTCTTGTTTCTTTGTTTACTTTCTCGGAGATTTCTCGCCCTGTCCTGCCTCCTTACTCCCCGCGCTCCCCCCCCCCCCCCCCCCCCCCCCCGTCCTGCCTCCTTACTCTTCGTGAAGGTATGTGTCTGTGTTACTGTCCCAGTTCCATGAGTCGGGCACTCGATGATGGAGTCTCACCTTTCCACTTTTCTCCTGACCCCAGCCTCAACATACATCTGGGTCCTGCTTCCCGTACATGCCAAGGGTCCTGATATGTAGCACTTTTATTATTTTTAAAATCTTAGTTTCTCATCAGTTTTGGAAAATCTTTCACTATCTTTTCAAGTTGTGCTTTTCCCCCTCATCTCCATTCTCTTCCTTCTGGAACTTTCTCTATGCAACTGTCTCAACTACCCTCCATGTCTTCTTCAACTCTTTTTATATTACCCATCTTTTCCATCTTTGTGTTATGCATTCACTCATCTCTTAAGCTGACTTTGATGTTCTTTGTGGTATCTGCTGACTCTTGCTCATGTGTGTGTGTGTGTGTGTGTCTGTGTATATTTTGTAATTTTGGATTGTGACTAGAGGTGTATCTGTAGGAAACCAGTGTGGTCAGAATTGAGGCTCTCTCCCTCCATAATGGTTTTCTTTATGACTCTGCCAGGTTCCTCAGGTATAACACAGGTGTGGGAATGGGTTCATATTCTTTTCATTGTATGGATGTTCCTGAACCCTGTAGAGACTATAAATTTAAACCCTCCCCCAGGTGGTTACAAACACAGGAAGGGATTTCTAGAAATCCTTCACCCACTTCCTAGGCAGAAGTGTAAGTGCCCAGACATTCTTGTCTGGTCCCTGTCCTGGTGGACTTCGAAGGGTGTCCATCCTCTTCCCAAAGCTTAGCCCTCCAGTGGTCTTAACTGTACATCGGGGGGTCTCAGTTCCCACTTCTTATCCTTTTTGGGCTCCTGGTCTCCCATCCTCTCCCTGCATGGGGCCTTAGAACAGGACCACTGGGTGACCAGGGTGTCACCCATCCCCTTAGCATCGGCTTACCTCCTCCTGCATCGGTCTTCAGATTCTCTCTTGGTTTTCAGCCCCCAGGTGGTCCTTCCTGTCTTGCCAGCTCCTATGCGAACCTAAACAGGTATTCTGTTTATCGAGCCAAGAGAGCTTTTATTCACCTTGTCAAGTCACTATGCTGTTGTTTTTATATGCAAAGTTAAAGGTAGAAAATGAGGTCGATGGGGAAAGAAACCCATATTTTGGGAAAGAGCTGTAATTATTATCCACTCCAGGCAAAAGACCCGTGAAGTGGTCGGTTTCCAAGAGAGGAAATCCTTGGCGTCTGCTTGATTCCCAAATCTACTGGCTAAGTCAGTGACTGACTAAGCCTTCTTGGACAGGGACCAAGGCTCCTACACATCACACCGAGGCTTAGTGTTTGGGGTTATGATGGAGTCTGGTGAAGAGTGGGGAGGGCCTATTCCATGTAATTTCAACCTCTTGCTGGCCGTCCTTGCAGCGCCTTGTTCAGACATCCCTGTGGGTCGCTTGACCATTCTGTGAGTGCATTCTCATCCACTAACTAATACCTTGGGGACAGTGATCCCCCAACTGTGAATTCAGGGGCATAAGGTAAACTTAAGTTGGGCATGGTGATTTCTTTTTTTAAAAAAAATTTATTTATTTGGCATAGAGAGAGCACAGTTAGGCAGCATGGCAGACAGAAAGAGAGGGAGAGGGAGAAGCAGTCTCCCACCCTGAGCAGGAACCCATATGTAGGGCTCCATCCCAGGACCCTGGGATCATGACCTGAGCTGAAGGCAGCTGCTTAACCGACTGAGCTGCCCGGGCACCCCAAGGGCATGGTGATTTCTTTCTTTCTTTCTTTCTTTCTTTCTTTCTTTCTTTCTTTCTTTCTTTCTTTCTTTCTTTTTATAAAGAGTTTTATTTATTTATTTGATAACAGAGATCACAAGTAGGCTGAGAGGCAGGCAGGGAGAGAGAAGAGAAAGCAGGCTCCCTACTGAGCAAAGAGCCCAATGTGGGGCTCTATCCCAGGACCCTGGGATCATGACCTGAGCCGAAGGCAGAGGCTTTAACCCACTGAGCCACCCAGGCGCCCCATGGGCATGGTGATTTCTTGATTATTACTTCCTGACTCTCCTCTCTGTCTTCATTCGTACAAACAGCATTTACTGAGCGTTAGCTGCGCCCAGGCACGCAGGCGCTGTTCTAGACACTGTTTGAAACGTTTTTTGTTAACTTTGCTCTGCCAGGGGCTGGGAAGCCAGAGGACAACTGGACTTGCCTCCCAGCCTGTCTGGGATATGCTGGGGAGGAGGGGCCATCCCTAGCCCTTTCTGCAGAGCAGCCCTGGGGAAGTGTGCTAACAAGTGGAGTGGGGGAGTAAGGGGGGTGGGTGGTCTGCAGGGCCCCGGGTGGGGTGCGGAGGGGGTTCGTGACAAATCCCATGAAGAGGGAGTGTGTGTGTCTGATCCCTGGTGGTGATGCTGTGGTGGGGCCTGGGAAAGGTAAATGTGAGCCCCTCATTCTTGCTCTGTTTCACCCTTTTATTTGGCTTTCTGGGATTCATTTATTTCTATCCTTATAAATGGCATAACTTTCATGATTCGAATTTCAGTAGTTACAAAAGTGAAAAAAAAATCTTCCCAGACCTGTCTTCCAGCCAGCCCACTGGTTTCTCTCCCTGGAGGCAACCCAATGTCGCCGGCTCCTTCCACATCCTCTGGAAGATACTCCAGCTGTATACACGTAAATAAGATATCTCTTTGTGAATATTTATATACGTTTGCATATCTATAAATTTACACACAGGCCTGCACATATATGTTTTTTAATACAAGTGTCAGCATCTTTCTATTTGGGCATTTGACAATGCATCTTGGAAATCGGTCCCTATCAGGGCTGGAGCGCTTCTTCATTTGTTTTTATGGCCGTTTGGTATTCCATTATACGGATGGATCGTAACTTATTTAACGAGTCCCCCTCTGATGGATATTTAGGTTTCCAATCTTCTGGTATTTTCAAACGAGGCTGCAGGAAATGGTCTTGTGCTTGTGTTACCTTACACATTTGAGATCACACGCATAGGGCACAGAGTGCCGCTTACAGGGAGCTCTTAGTATCTCCTAGTAGCAGAGGATTGTGGGCTGCCAGGCATCAGGAGGGCGGGCCTCTGCCTCCTGGAATTCCTGTGGCTGAACCTACAGTTATAGGGATTTTCCTGAGACCCTCCCTCCACAGACGTGCAAGGTAGAGTTTCTGACTGCGTGAATGGAAATACTTACACTTAAGAGAAATTACAGGCAGGAGAAGGCATGGGAAATAGTTTTTTTCACTTCACAGATCGTCTGCAAAGGAATTCCAAGAAGGGTTTTTTAATCGTTTTCTACATTCTGTGAGAGCTGCTTCATTAGACTTCAGTGGTCGAGGTGGAAAGGAGGTTGAGGACTCATCTCAACTAATTACCAAATTAAAGATGGTAAAATGACACGAAGGTAACGTGAGTGTCAACTTCGGCAGAAACTTCATTTTTGGCCTAACACCAGACAAGACTTTTTCATTTATAAGCGGCTGCCTGTTCCAAAGTCTACCTTTATTGATTTTTCTTTATTTTTATTTTTACTTTATTTTATTTATATTTATTTGTCACACGGAGAGAGAAAGAGAGCACAAGCAGGGGAAGCAGCAGAGTGAGAGGGGGAAGCAGGCTCCCCACTGAGCAGGGGGCCCAACACGGGGCTTGATCCCAGGACCCTGAGATCATGACCTGAGCCGAAGGTAGATGCTTAACAACTGAGCCACCCAGGTGCCCTTATTTATTTATTTGTTTGTTTGTTTGTTTTTAAAGATTGTATTTATTTAGAGAGAGAGAAAGAGCTTGAGTTGGGGGAGACCGAGGGAGTGGGGAAGAGGGAAAGGGAGAGAGAACCCTAAGCAGACTCCCCTCTGAGTATGGAGCCTGATGTGGGGTTCAATCCCATGACCCCAAGATCATGACCCGAGCCAAACCAAGAGTCAGACACTCAACCTACTGAGCCACCAGGTGCCCCTAGAGCACACCTTCAAATGAAGGCCTGGTGTTTGTTCTTACATCCCAGGATACAGTGACACGGAATGACGGTATTTATTGAGCTAGTGTTATGGACCAGCCTGATCCTACCCCATCATCTTCCTGGGACTCTGTCATTCCATCTCCCAATAGCCCTGTCATCAGCTCCATTTTACAGACACACACCTGTGGCTCTGGGGGTATGTAACTTGCCCAGGGTCTCATGGGCACGATTGACGGCTTCCAGCCATGAGGGTGCACTACAGAGAGCCAGGCCCCTCACCATGGCTCCCCAGGCACACTCGTAGCCCACGCAGCAGGACCAATCCGAGATGGCAGGTGGCAAGTTTTGACTGGGATCTGTCTGTACTTCTATTGTCTATACTTATCCCTTATCCCTACTGTGTTGTCAATAAACATAATTCCAAACAGGGCATGGGAAGTGCTAGTGAAGGACCTTAGGTCCCTCCCTATTTCATCTTGAAAAGGAAAATGAATTCCACCCTCTCCCCTTCTCTCCCCGCAAGTTAGGGTCAGCACAGCGAAATGACAGTGCAGCCGTGGTTCAGCAGGTCCCTGGCTCGTGGTGCTAAGGCTTCAGAGAGCTTTGGAGCAGCAAGGAGCCTCCCAGCTCTATGATCCTCCCGTGTGATCTTGAGCGGGGTCTGTTTCCGGCTGTGATGTGTGGTGCAGCCCTATCTGATGCTGCAGAAGAGCCCCGACTCACTCCTGGCAGGGTGTGACTGCCATTTCCCGTTTTGAATCAGCAGTCAGCATGCTTGTCCTGTCAAGGGCCAGGTAGGAACGATTTTGGTCTTGGCAGGCCGTGCCTGTGGTCGCACAGTGGCTCACGTCTGCTGGTAGAGTGTGAGAGCACGTAGATGACATGTGCACAATCAAACAGGTTTGCACTCCAATAAAACCCAGGGAGGTGGACTTGGCCCTCCGGCTGGAGTCTGCTAACCCATGCTCTGATTGACAAATGACAATATACTAAATTTCCTTGAGCTAGCCAATCCCGCCCTGCTTGGGTACCATCTCCATTTTCTGTGCTTTTGTGGTGGGTGTGGGGGAGGCGTGGAGAGTTTCTACTCTCCCCGACCCAGAACTTCACTACCAAATGCAATGGGAGAGCACGGGCTGGAGGATCACGTGAGCTGCCTTTGATTGTGTAGCCTGGAGCAGGCTTTGTTGCTTTGAGCCACACTTTCCCCATCTGTAAAATGGGATGTTTGACTACGATTTCTCAAAGGATCCTCCCAGCTCCAAAATGTTCTGATTTTAGGTAGAAAGGAAATGAGTATTCTCTGCCCTGGAGATTGTGCCTGCAATTTGTCTTTGGTCACCAAATCAAAGTAGATAAGGTAATTTGGTATTATAATTTGTACCCTAAAAGGTATTTATGCCCGGGCCACCTCATCTTAGCAGACTGTGAAACCTCCAGGAGCCCATTGGGTAGGGACAGCCCTTGATGTCTCCTTGGCCCATGTGGTGTCTTTTTTTGTTTGTTTGTTTTTCATTTGTTTTACTTGTTTGTTTTTTATTGCTTGTTCATTTATTTGTCAGAGAGAGAGCATAAGAAGGGGAGGGAGAGAGGGAGAGGGAGAAGCAAGCACCCCCATTGAGCAGGGCTTCGATCCCAGGACCCCAAAATCATGACTTGAGCCGAGGGCAGATGCTTGACCAACTGAGCCACCCAGACGCCCCTTGGCCCACACGGTGTCTTGAATGGTTGACTTCTACCTGTGAGTTTCTGGGTGAGCCCAGGTGAGGAACAGGCTAGTCCCTCTCACTTCCCACCTAGAATTGTCCCTTGCAGAGGTGGGCAGGAGGAACAAGGGAGAAAAAACCAGGAAGTACAAAGAGCACGAGGCTTTCTTTTCCGCTATTGCCAGTTGTGTGGTTTTTGCACGGGAAGCTCTACTATAGCGGGAGGAAACCTGCTCACTTTCACTCCAGAGGCTAGAAGAACCAGGCCCAGGAACGCCTGCCCACCCCAGCCCCGACCTCGTGCCGGTGCTCACACACCGTGATGCCAGTTGGCCCGTGAGGCTGTCTCATTTCTCAGGCACCCCACCCAGCCCTGGGTGGCCCGGGATGGGCGGAGTACTCCCTGGGAGAGCTGGAAAGGAAGCTGCGTGGCAGATGGGGGACTTGGCCCATTCCACCACTAATGAACCAGGGCCTCGATTGGACCCTCGGAGCTTCGGCTTCCTGATTGGAATCATGGGATGGGTGATACCTGCAGGGACCCCTACGTTTCCATGGAAATCATCCACTTAGTAAATATTCTTTCTTTATTAGGTTCCCGGCATGACACCAGGATTTCTATGGCCATGTGATAAATATGATTGCAAAGGTTTCCCTAATCGCCAGGCAACGGGCTAAATATGACACAGATTAGCTCATTTGACCTTCACAGTGACCTCCATCTTCCAGATGGGAAAACCGAGGCTTAGCAATATTATCTCAGGTCACACAGCCGGTTGAAGACAGAGCCAGGATCTGGGCCTGGCTGACTCCCAGAGTCCATGTCATTGGGAGACTCTGCGTTTTTTTCCCAGGTCAGCTGGGGGCCGGCATTGGTGCAGCCCGAAGCACGAACTAGACCCGCCTGTGTTTTGTCCTTTCCAGAGTGTGCATGTTTTAGATTTTCCCCAGTCAGCGATTTGCTTTCTTGCCATGGATTCGCCTTCCTTGCGCCCTCCTGAAAGCTCCTCCTTTGGGTCATCCCCTGGGGTCTGTGGTTGGCGCTAGCTACACTACAGTCCTGGGTTCTGGACCCCTGGTCGCCACAGCCATCAGCAGAGAGAAAGGTTGAGTTCCTGGCACCCAGTTTCTGGCTGCTTAGCAGCACGGCTCTGAAGAGGTTTTGTAGAGACCTGACTGGCTGGATCTGGGGGGGGCCCGGCATCTGCCCTGTGGGAGAGAACACTTTCCAAGGGGCTTCCTGCCGCTCCTGGTGGCCGCTGAGTGGGTCCTAGGGAACAGCACTGTTCTTGCTCTGCAGGGCAGGTGAGTGAGGGGGCCAGCTCCTCTCCTGGGCTGTCCTCTACCACTCCAGTCTTGCCAAGGCACCTATCCTGCCCAGAGGCAGGACCGGCAGGAATGTTGGACCTCCTGAAGAGTCTAGGCCTTGCAAAACCATGGCCAGGCTTAGAACTGGAGGTCAAGGCTTGATCCCCAGCCCCCACCCCTTGAAAGCCAGTGAGCAAGGGAGAGTTAGTTCACCTCTCTGCAGTGCCTTTCCTCCCCTGTATCTCAGAGTTGCCATGTAGTTGGAGGGAGGACAGTGGCCCACACCTCCAGTCCAGGCCTTGGATGGAGCTGGAGCTCTGGAAATGTGGGTCCCCTGTTCTGATCTGCCAGCTGAGTCCTTGTACCACGCGTGGGTTTGGGATGCATCTTTCCAGCTCCTCACTGAGTCCTGATCCATGGCGCAGGCTCGGCCCACTTTTGTTCAGTGGTAGTGGTTATTCTGTCCTGTGGTTCATGCTTCCAGGGAGCTCTGGGCCCAAAATGGGAATGACAAGTCCGGTGACCAGTCATGCTGGTTTGCCTGAGACTGAGGGGACTCCTGGGATAGTTCTGGGCCAGCCGGGATGAGTTGGCCACCCTAGCACAGGCTGGCCCTGGGGTCAGGAAGGAACTGGGTCAGCCTCTCTTAGGCCGAGCTGGCCTGGTACCGAGGGCCCACGACGCAGTTAGGGGACAAATGTCTTAGTTTCCTTTAAAGAGAAGAAAATAAATGAATAAGATCCAGCCCAGAAGCCTGGCTTATATTCATCTTTAAACCAAGACGTTCATAACATAGAAATGTTAATGTGTTTTATGGAGGAAGGGGCCCACAAAGACAAAAGTGCTCAGAGCCAAGATAGTCCCAGTGCGGCTGTGGGGGGAAGACTGACCTCCGTACTCCACTCCCCAGGGCCCCCTGGCCTCTGGGTCTCTTTGTCTGAGGATCAGGAAGAAGAGGACACAGCCAAGGAGGAGGGGATACAAGGGCACCAGGTACCCGGGGCAGCGGGGTCCCCCCGAGGTTCACAGTGATTTAAAGGAAGTGACGCCTGTGTTTTGGGGTCTGCCAAGCCCCAGAACTTGAGTGGGAGGTTGACACTGGGGTGGCATGTCAAGGTTGAAAACCGCCGCTTGCCCTCCTGGACTGAGCCGGGGCATTCTGGCCTCAGATGCTCCCACGTTGGCTGCGTGGGGGCAGGGGTGGGGGTCCCTGTTTGGAGCCAGAGAGCTGATTTAATCCAGCTGAGGCCAGGACCCAGTGTGGAGGCTCAGAATGCAGCTGGGTCTCCGCCAACTTCCCTTCCCCCACCACACAGGGCTCCAAAGCCCAGAAAGGGGGAGACCCGCTGGGGGCTGCAACAGATGTCACCGTCCCTGCACGGTGCTTCTTGTTTATCTTTTATTAATGGCAGGTGCTCAGGCAAGGGCAGTGCTCGGAGCCGGCCCTACGAGTGAGTGGGCTGGGTGGCAGCTTCCCTCAGAAGCCAGGCAGAAGAGGGAGAGGACATGAATAATACAGGCCACATCTTGACAGAGCCTGCCGGGCTGTGCTGCACCGTGCGCCTGAGCAAGGCTTTGCCGCTCCTTAGCCTCTGAACTTGGGAGGAAAACTATTCTTGCCTCTAGGATGGGACTCACTAAGCCACCGATGGAGCAGTCCTGGAAGGGGAGGCCCTGGTCCCGGCCTGTGGCTTGCACCATCTGGGACTTGGGGCTCCTCCAGTAAGAATTCTGTGATGCCTGAGGTTATGGAGCCCTACCCCTTATCTCATCAGACAGGGGACCGGTGTCCCAGTCTAGAAGGGTCATACGGTGAGATAGCAGCCGGGTGTACCCAGCCCCCTGACTCTGGTCTTCACAGCCTTTCATTTTAGTTTGGGTGGAAGCAGGCTATTCAGGACAGAGAGGAGCACTTAGGTCTGTTTTTCATTTTTCATCCTATTCTTGGCAGATTTGCAGAGGGACCTGGCAGGAAGGGGATGTTGGAGAGGAAGGAGTAG